>NC_052051.1:33365567-33666609 GCF_903992535.2 Arvicola amphibius
CAGCAAGTGCTTAGGAGTTGAGTAGAAGGAGAGAAGGAGCATACCTAATATAATAAGACACATCTTTTAAGTTTCGTACTCATAGTCACATGGAGGATACTCTACCAGCTCTTTCCTAATAGGAAGCCCCCACAGTACCCATTGCCAGGGGCTCTCCTTCCTCACCTTTCTCTCCTTTTCCTCCTGTAGGCAAAGCTCTTTGGAACTATTTTATTGCTCTGAATCCTTCACTTTCTCCCCCCGCCAAGTTTGTAGCTCTCCAAAGTAAATCATAAATTCCCAAATCAGAGATATCCTAATACCCTCAATCATTAAGAAAATAAAACCTCAAGGAAAGAGCTATCTTATGTGGGAGCTATTATGGAGCTAGCATGAAACCTGGTACCAGGGAAATTTCCAGGAATCCACAAGGATGACCCCAGCTAAGACTCTAAGCAAGAGTGGTAAGGGTGCCTGAACTGGCCTTGCCCTGTAATCAGATTGAGGACTACCTTAATTGTCATCATAGTACCTTCATCCAGCAACTAATAGAAGCAGATGCTGAGAACCACAGCTAGGCACTGGACCAAGCTTCCAGAGACGAGTCCAAGAGAGGGATGAGCCATAATGTGAGCAAAGGAATCAAGACCATGATGGGGATACCCACAGAAACTGCTGATCTGAGCCAGTAGGAGCTCACTGACTCCAGACTGATAGTGGGGGAATCTGCATAGAACCAAACTAGGCCCTCTGAATGTGGGTGATGGTTGTGTGGCTTGGGCAGTCTGTGGGGTCACTGGCAGTGGGACCAGTTTTTATCCCTATTACTTGAACTGGCTTTGGGGAATTTATTCTTTTTGAATGGATATCTGGCTCAGCCTAAGTATAGTAGGGAGGGCATAGGTCCTTCCTCAAAGTGAGGTGTCAGACTTTGTTGACTCCCATGGTACTTAAGATTCCCATTAATTAAAAGCCATCCATATAAATCCTTTAGTTTATAGCATTATTCATTCTCTAAAGTTGCCTGTATGAGATTGCAATCCTAGTTTGTACTTGAAAATAAATACCCAAACCTTTATACTTTATTCTTTATTAGCTATAGCACAATAATTAGTCCCCACACCAAGGTTGCTTTAATTTTGTAGGTAGCAGAGATAAAAGCTGCAGTGTTCTTCCAGGCATCAGCTTCTTTATTCAGCGTTTCTTTCATCCCCCAACTTGATTCTTTGTCAGATTCCGCAGAGTTCTCATTAAAACATACCTTGCTGTCCTGCATCCAAGACTTTCTGATTTAGTAGATCAATCATTGGCCTTGGCAATTGTTCCCTTATGCACATGTAGAGACTTTAAAATTAAAAAGCTGAACTTGTTGATGTGTGTGTGCTGGTGCAGGCCTGTAATCTCAGCACTTGGAAGGCAGGAGAGGCAGGAGAATCAATAACTGTGAAGCTAGCCTGAGCTACACAGTAAGACTTTGTCTAAAACACAAACAAAAAAAATGAGACTGAATGAGTGATGAATATAAACAAACTAAAGAAGGCTGCATGAATTATACATTTGCACATCTCAAACACATATTACATCCACTAACTAAATAAATAATGGATTTATTTTTCCATTTTCATCATTATTGTGTTGGTTCTATTTGATTTTCTAAGTGAATTGGAGAATATTTGGGGAAATCAACAAAAACAATGGCATATATGGTTGTCCTACCCTATTTGATGTAGTGGTGCATCTCATCTAACCCAGAACCATGCATTCCCTAGTTAGTTTTCAATCTTTCCCGAAGGCAGGAACTTTTGGTTGCACGATATTTTCAGAGTTTTTAGATAACGAGGAAAAAATGTCATCCTAGACTCATGGTACAACCAGTAATTGTGCATTTAACTTTTAAGAGTGCTTCGATGTAGGAATAAAAGTGATTATGAGTTGTAGTGATATTTTGTTTGTAATCTAACAAATAAAACTTGCCTAAAGACCAGAGTGCAGATCTAAGCCATTAGTTAGCCATAGAGGCTAGGCAGTGATGGCACACACCTTTAATCCCAACACTTGAGAGACACAGAGGTGGATGGATCTCTGTGAGTTCAAGGCCACCCTGGGCTACACAAGATTGACTCTGTCTAAAAGAGAAACAGAGCTCACACAAAGGTGACCTAAACAATTGGGATCCCAAGCTTTTAATCCTAGCATGAGAGAGGTGGAGACAAGAATGACATGGCTGGGTGGAGAGGGGAATATAAGACGGAAGGAGACAGGTGCTCAGCTGCAATCTGAGGATTCGTAGATACAGAAGCAGTCTGAAGATTTGAGACAGGATCGCCCCTTCGGACTGAGCATTGGTAGAGGCAAGAACTCTCCAGCGACTGCTGCTCTGCTTTGCTGATCTCTTAGCTTTCACCCCCTACTCTGAGTTTTTATTATTAAGAACAATTAGAATTTCTGTTACAATGAGGTAAAAAGAATTAAGGGCGTAGGAATGATTGGTTAGCACGGATTCTATCTTCATCAAGAGAACACTTATCCAGGAACTTCCAAAGACCCTGAGGTCGCCCCACTTTAAGCTATCTTTGTAACCCAGTAGCCATGTTATCAAATCTGATGAATGGCTTCTGTCATTCTTGGCCAGTCTCACCACAACTACTTGCCCCATTGACTGTTAAATGTCCCAGCTGATGCTATATCCTGCCAAGTCATACAGCCTCCGTTTGTGGTTCCATATTAAGCTATTACTCCATGTAAGATTATATTAAAATCAGGGATTTTGTGTTTAATTATATGGCTCCACTAGTCAGGCCACAGATAAAGATGCCTTGTAACATCATCTGGGATTATTCATGCATTCTTCTTCTTATTGCCTTGTTTTGTCTAGACACAGACTGTCAAAAGCAACACAACTAATTGAATTATCTTAAGATTAGCCCATTTAGTTGATATTTACAGTGAAGAATAACTTTGTTATTAATCCATTTTTTAACACATAAGGGATTTATGCTTAAAACAAAGCCCATCTTAACTCATGAAAAGCTGGGTTGTCATCTAGCCTAGAGACCACACTGCACTGAATAGACAGCATTATATTCCAAGAGCCATGATGAATTGAAAATGCATTGCCCTTTTCCACTGGTTGAAGAAGAAAGTCCTTGGCAAGGCTATGGGTGCAAGAAAGACTGTGTGGTCATCAGCTTCCTTCTTTATATTTTACTCTCACCTGATTGAATATCTGTAAGTGTTTTTGCAATTTTTCTATAAGTTGTAAAACATTAAAATTCAGGGCTGGAGAGAAGCTCTTGTTTCAAACCTGGGAATTACTCCCAGTACCTGATGGTTCACAGCCACAGGTAACTCTTGTGCTAGGTATCTGACCCTCTTCTGGCCTCTGCAGGCATCAGGTAGGAAAGTAGTACGTATACATACATGCAAGCATGTGGAGAGATAATGCAGTCCTGAGTGAATGCCTATTGCTGACATGAGAAGGTCTATGCCAAAGATCACAGTGGTAAGGCTTTTCTTCAGCCTCAGAGGAGTGACTGGAAGGAAACCTATGGTTGATGCTGTATAAATCTGATGATGAGCCATGACTGGGAAACTCATAGGCCTTAGGAATAAACCTATCACTATTAATTTCCTAATTAGATGTAGTATCAAACTGTCCTCTAAATACACATCTCAATATCCATAAGTTAGTGCAGTTGCTTTCAGTCCTTATTAGCGAAGTTTTTTTGTTTAGTGGACAATGGAGATTTAATTCAGAAGCACAAAGTGCAAAATCAAACTCAAATTGTAACATGCAAGGAATAAGTGTCTGTGGACTGAGGACTGCTCAATCACAAATAGGATGTTCATTTTGTACCTCCTATTCCTCACACAAATCTTGGGAACCATGGAAAAAGAAGGATCAGAAAAACTGCAAGGGGCAGAGTCAGGTTGGACCAGAGCAAATCAGCATCTTGCAAACCTATAGGACTACTAGAGTTACAAACTAACAGCAGATGTGATTACCTGCATAAGACCTGCTTAAGATCAAGCCAATCAATACCCCGGCATGGAATGGAAGTTGCACAGAAGCTCCAATCCCTAGCTAGGGAGCTAATTGTGGTTAGTGGTAACTAGGGGATGAGAAGACAGTTTAATTTAAGGATTGATCCCTGGTGGATTGATCATGCTCCAGTGGATGGCTTCATACCCCTGCACCTATGTGCAGCAGAAATTGAACTTCTTGAGATTTAAATAAAAACAGGGAGGATACAACTTTGGTAAGAGGAATGGGGCATGTGTCGTGGATCTTGGAAGAGTTAGGGAAAGATGAAAGAGAATATAATAGAGATACACTGTCTGTATTTATGTATAAAATTCTCAAAGAAGTTGTAAAATATACTAAAAAAACAAAAAATCCTAAATAAAAGCAATAAAATATAATGTCAGTTTCTTAGTCAAAAAGATCAATATGTTAAATCATGTGGGTTCAAAGCCCTATACTACTGTATCTACCAACCTGAGTAGGAACTGTGTGTCATTGTTACGACAAGCTATTTATGTTGCAAATTGCTTCAAACATGCTTCTTAGTAGCATCTTCACAAGCTCTCTCAATCTAGTTAATCTCCAATGAGGACATTAAGACAACCAAATTTAACAGACTGCTCAGTATCAAGCGGTTGACAATGGCGGGTCACGTGACAAAAATCATGGTGTCTTTAGACGATTGGAACCAATTTCTTATTTCTTGCTTCCCTGTAGAAGGAAAAAAATCTGATGCTTCAGGAAGATAAGGACAGATCCCATAATAGGCCCTGCTTGCTGTGAAATAGACTATTTTACGCGGTGACATAAAAAGCAGGCAGAAAGGTGATGCTAATGACACTTCAAGCTCCTTCTTGATATCTTTGCATTTTCAGGTGCTGAGCGGGAAAATCTCTTGGTCCCTAATTGCTTCTGACAGTCTTGGAAATGAAGTCAGGTCAGGGGTACAGTCAGAGCACTCAGTCAGAATACCCAGACTGCAGCTGAATTTATTATGAAGGACAAAGGAGAGCTTGAAACATAGTCACAGCTAAAAAATTATAGAGAAGGGCAAAGCTGAGAATATAGATAATTGGAAGCACAATAATGATTACAATTATGAAGATGCAAAGCGTATTTCTCTAGAGCCAGAAGACTACCCAAACCTTTGCTTTAATCACAGCTTCTAAAGGTATCTGTTCTCTGGGGCATTAAAGCCATATTCTAAACAATCTGTAGAAAAAGGACTAAACTAGACAATGAAAAGAATGAAACAGATCACTATCCTTCAACCTCAGTGGCCCTAATGTCTGATATCCAAGAGAATTCATTGTCTCTCCTGGCAAGACCCTGGAAACAGCTTCCTCCATTGCCTTTGGAACCAGCCACATCCCTGAAGTCTGTGGTTTCTGCCGTCCTCCGTGGTCCAACTCAGTTTTGCTTCTTTGGGTGTTCTTTTCTGTTCACCACACACAGCATGAACTTCACATTCAGCCATCAGTTTGGATGCACGGTTATGTGCTCATTCTCACATTACTGCCCTCAGTAACAACTTAAATTTCAAATTGCCTCTAACTCTCAGCAGATTGAAGGCTTATTCCTATTTTGTTTTTAATTCTTTCATTTTTATTACTTAGTTTCACACAATATGTTTAAATCATAATCACTTCTACTCTCCCAACATTCCCACAGTTGAGCCCCTTTCCCTACACACCAAAATTTGTGTCGTTGTTTTTTATCTTGAAAGACAGATTTGGTGTTGCCCAAATATTCTTGAATGTGTGCCAAGTGCAGGCTTTTATTCTGTAAAGTGGGACTTAAATTTAATCAGAAAGTGATTAGTTACTTTCATGATATGTATGCCATTATTTCACTGGTGGGTATGTCTTTCCAGGCAAAACATTAATTGGAAGTGGAAAGGTTCATAACTTAATATGATAGACGATTACTTTTCTGACTTTGTACTTTGCATAGCACCTTCCAGCACGAGGAAAGCTAGCTAATAGGAATAAAGCTTTCAGGTCCATACCAGGTTGATTTGTCATGTCCTATGACTCAAGCATGTGGTAATAGAAGCAATAGGACTTCACCTTCAAGTTCTAGAGGGTAACCAAAAGCAACAGCAATAGGAAATAACGTTTGGGGCTCTAATTGCCCTCACTGTCCAACAACTGCCAAAGTAATTTGTATCTGGGATTTTTTTGTTTGTTTCCTTATGGTATTTAGTAGGGACACTGTTTGCCTATTATAAAGTGACTACATATTCTCTCTCTCTCTCTCTCTCTCTCTCTCTCTCTCTCTCTCTCTCTGTGTGTGTGTGTGTGTGTGTGTGTGTGTGCGTGCACACACAGACATGTGTTTGGGATTCTATGGAAGTAAATTTCTGTATGTGTTTTTTTTTTCAAAAGCTCCCTGGTGTTATTTATCTCTTGCCCTGCTCCCTCCTCTACCCTACTCTCCACTCCCCAACCCAAGTTTAACTATTTCTGTTCTACTATTGCCTTCTAACCCCTTATATAAGCCATTCAATTTCCCTCCTTTTGAATACCTCTACCCATAGGCATTTAGTAATTTCCTGACTTTTGTGGGTATTTTTGATGAAACACTCATATTTGAAGAGTTAATGCCAATATTCACAGATGATACGAAAGCATGAGACATTTGTCTTTCTGTGTCTGGAATACTTCACTCAGAATGATTGTTTCCATACCTGAAAACTGCATGATTTCATTTTTCTTAATAGTTGAATAATATTCCATTGTATAGATATACCTAACATTTTCCTTATCTGTTCATTGGTTGATGGACATCTAGGCTCTTTCCATTCCCTGGCTATTGTGAATAGAGCAGCAATAAACATGAATGAACAGGTATATTTAATGCAGGGTATAGAGTCCTATGGGCATAAAATCAGGATTAGTTTAGCTGGGTCATAGGATAAATCTGTCTTTAGCTTTTTGAGAAACATCCATGTTGGCAGAGACTGCTCATCATTTCCCACCCAGACCAAAATTAATCACACAGAAACTATATCAATTAAAACAGCCTTGGCCAATAGCTTGGGCTTCTTTCTAGCTAACGTTTACATCTTAAACTAACCCATTTCTGTTATTTTGTATTTTACCATGAGGCTTGTGGTTTACTGGTAAGGTCTCTGGGTGTCTGTCTCCTTCAGCAGCTACATGGCATCTCTCTGACTCTGCCTTCTTTTCCCCTCTGTCTCAGCTTGGAATGCCCAGCTTGCTCTATTCTGTGCTACATTTGGACCAAATCAGATTCTTTCTAACCAATGGCAATAGAACATATTCACAGCATAGAGGGGAAACCCACATTACTTCCATACTGTTTCCCATAGTTGATGCACTAGTTTGCATTCACACAGTGGTCAATAAGTGTATTCTTTTCTCCCACATTTACACCATTTTTTTTGTCTTGTCTTAGCCATTTTGACTAAGGAGAGATGAAATAGCAAAGAAATTTTAATGTGTATTTTTCTGATAGCTAAAGATGTTGAACATTTTTAGGAGTTTCTCACGCATTTGTATTTTATTTTTTGAGAACTCTGTTCATTTTCTATGACCCCGTTTTATTTTATAGTTTGTTTTCTTGTTTAATTTTTGAGTTCTTTATATATTCTACATTGTAACCTTTTGTTGAGTTTATAGCTAGTAAATAAATTTCTCATTCTGTAAGCTGTCTCTTTACTTGAATGAAGATGTTCTTTGCTATACAGAAAGTTTTTAGATCCATGAGATCCATTCATTGTTGATCTGAAATTCATGTGGCACTGGTGTCCTATTCAGAAAGACCTTTCTTGTGGCAATGACTTCATCATATTCTGTACTTTCTAATTTATCAGATATTGATTCATTTGGAGTTTAGTTTTATGCAGGTTAACAAATAAAGATCAAATTTTATTCTTCTACATGTAAATCTCTAGTTTGACTATCATCATTTATAAAAGATGCTGTCTTCTCTCCAGTGTATACTTTTAGATTCTTTGTCAAAAGTGAAGGGACTCTGGGGGTGTTGGTTTGTATGTGGGTCCTCATTTCTATTGCATTGATCAATGAGTCTGTTTGTGTACAGATACCATGGTGGTTTTATAACTTTAGTTCTGTTCTGTTGTATAACCTGACATCTTGGATAGTGATCCCTTTAACAGTACTTGTTGTTTGAGACTGTTTTGTCTAGCTTGGGACTTTTGTCTTTCCATATGAATTTTAAGATTGACTTTTTTCAATTTCTGTGAAGAATTGCATTGGGATTTGATAAGGATTGCATTGCTTTTTTTTTTTTTTTAAAATCTTCTTTCATATAATATATCCCAACCAAAGTTTCCCCTTCTTCTACTCCTTCCTGGCCCCCTTCCCACCTGTCCTCTCTTCCAGATCCACTCTTTCTCTGTTCCCCTTCTGAAAAGAGATCTCCCAGAGATATCAACCAAAGATGGCATAACAAGGTGCAAAAAGACTGGGCACAAATCCACATATCAAGGGTGGCAAGTCAAACCAGCAAGAGAAAAAGGGTCCAGTTTTGTGTAAGGCAAGAGCCACTGGCCCTTGGTAGAAAAGGCTGTGATTCTGCTACAGAGGTATGTGAGGTAGAAGATAAGCAAGAAGATCAGAAAGGTTGGATAGAAGAAGGGTGGCAACAGAACTCAGCTCTGGTAGATGCAGATACCCTGGGAAATAAAACGTATTGGGGGGGGGGATTAGTTGTTAGGAAATGAATTAACAGGCAAACTTTGCTTTTGACTCTGAGAGTTAAAAAATATAAAGACTGTAGGGAAATGAGGCTAAACTGTGTCAAAGAAAGACCACAAACCTAGGAGTCAGTAAGCTGCACTCAGGCCCATGATCTGCCCCTCCATCTCCGAGTCAGTGGATCAGTTCTTTCTGTCCTTCCTGGTTCCCCATCAATAAAAGAACTGTAAGTAGACTTACCCCAAAGCTCTGCTGTAGGGAAGAAAAAGTAGTACACTTCAGAGGCTGCTAGTGTGATGTTTAACATTTGAACTGCTTTTAAACTCTTATTTCTTAGTAGTGTTGTGTAAGTGAATGGTGGAAGGTACACATGGCACACTGTGAGTGTGGGGGTCAGAGAAAAACTCTGTAGTATTGTTTTTCTCCTTCCGACATGGGTTCTGGGAGCTAAAATTAGGTCACTAGGCCTGTGCAGCAGATGCATTTACCTGCTGGGCAAACTTGCCATCCCTGCTATTTTTTAATTTGCTGAGTTTATGTACTTTGGAAATTAACCATTAGCATGTATATGGTTTTCAAGTATATTTTCCCATTATTCTCTTTAGCATTATCTTGAACAAATATGATTTTCTCCTGTTATTCTTGCTTGATCTTCTTTTAAACTCTTCATGATGGCGAAGAGAGCAAATAGAGATCTCGATAAGTATAAGGTGACTTTGACATTATTTTGCCCAGATGTTTTATTTTCTTTTTGAGATTATAATATAATGACAACATTTCTCCCTTTCCTTTCCTCCCACCAAACTTTTCCACGTAACCTCTGTTCTCCTTCAAATTCATGGTTCCTTTTTCACTAATTGCATTCACATTTGTGTAAAATATATTGCACAAATTATGAATATATATATATATATATTACACACACAGGCATACATATATATATAGTTTTAAATATAGCCTGCTGAATGCATATAATATTACTTGTATGTATGTTTTCAGGATTGACCATTGAGTATTGAACAACCAATTGATATGCTCTCCACTGGGGAAGATTACCTGTCCCACTCCCAGCTTCCCTCAGTTGCTTATAGTTTTTGTTTTATTGTGTAAGGCTGAGGCTCTAAAAGCTTTTCCCCATCTGCTTTGGCATGCCCATTCATGTTGTCTTTGCTTGGCTCACATTTAGAAGCACATGACCTGTTAATGTAGACTCCCTTCCTTCTACTAAGATCTTCCCCTAGTGAATACTGAAATTATAAAATTGAGATGCTGTGGCTCTCTGCTCCTCCCTGTTCTAGAGACAGCCGCTTCTTTTCGTGCAGTGCCAGCCTCGTTCCAGAGACACGATGGTGAAGGTCGGAGTGAACGGATTTGGCCGTATTGGGCGCCTGGTTACCAGGGCTGCCTTCACTTCTGGCAAAGTGGACGTTGTTGCCATCAATGACCCTTTCATCGACCTCAACTACATGGTCTACATGTTCCAGTATGACTCCACCCACGGCAAGTTCTAAGGCACAGTCAAGGCAGAGAACGGGAAGCTCGTCATCAACGGGAAGGCCATCACCATCTTCCAGGAGCGAGATCCCGCCAACATCAAATGGGGTGATGCCGGCGCCGAGTATGTTGTGGAGTCAACCGGTGTCTTCACCACCATGGAGAAGGCTGGGGCCCACTTGAAGGGTGGGGCCAAAAGGGTCATCATCTCCGCCCCTTTTGCGGATGCCCCCATGTTTGTGATGGGTGTGAACCATGACAAGTATGACAATTCCCTCAAGATTGTCAGCAATGCTTCCTGTACCACCAACTGCTTGGCCCCCTTGGCCAAGGTCATCCATGACAACTTTGGCATCGTGGAAGGGCTCATGACCACAGTCCATGCCATCACGGCCACCCAGAAGACTGTGGATGGCCCCTCTGGGAAGCTGTGGCGAGACAGCCGTGGTGCTGCCCAGAACATCATCCCTGCATCCACTGGCGCTGCCAAGGCTGTGGGCAAAGTCATCCCAGAGCTGAACGGGAAGCTCACGGGCATGGCCTTCCGTGTTCCTACCCCCAATGTGTCTGTCGTGGATCTGACATGCCGCCTGGAGAAAGCCGCCAAGTATG
The DNA here is from genome assembly GCF_903992535.2 of Arvicola amphibius. Classification (NCBI taxonomy): domain Eukaryota; kingdom Metazoa; phylum Chordata; class Mammalia; order Rodentia; family Cricetidae; genus Arvicola; species Arvicola amphibius. The sequence goes on from NC_052051.1 coordinate 33,376,362, forward strand.
ATGACATCAAGAAGGTGGTGAAGCAGGCATCTGAGGGCCCACTAAAGGGCATCCTGGGCTACACTGAGGACCAGGTTGTCTCCTGTGACTTTAACAGTGACTCCCACTCCTCCACCTTCGATGCTGGGGCTGGCATTGCTCTCAATGACAACTTTGTGAAGCTCATTTCCTGGTACGACAATGAATTTGGCTACAGCAACAGAGTGGTGGACCTCATGGCCTACATGGCCTCCAAGGAGTAAGAAGCCTGCCTGCCCTGACCACCCATCCCAGCAAGGACACAGCAAGAGAGAGGCCCTCGGCTGCTGAGCAGTCCCTGTCCTAACTCAACCCTTCACACTGAGCATCTCCCTCACAGTTTCCATCCCAGACCCCCAGAATAGCAGGAGGGGCTTAGGGAGCCCTACTCTCTTGAATACCATCAATAAAGTTCATTGCACCCCTCAAAAAAAAAATTGAGATGTTGTCAGGTTAAAGATGAAGAAGTACCTTTGAGAACCAAGGGCCATATACAAATCTGTCTTGGAGCTCAACATGGAATAGCAAGAATGAGAAGACAATCAAGGGCCGCAAGTGCTAAGCATTCATCCACTCTCTTCCTGCTTGGCTCTTTGCTGGATTCTAATTTGTCAAGGATGGTATGTAATGCCTGTCTTGTGGTCTCAATCGTAATACCTCAAAGTATTTCACAAGAGAGTAAACATATTAAATCTGAAGTTTTGAAATCCTATTCTCTTTTAGTCTGCCTTTTAAACAGGGTCTTTGCTGTTTAAAGGCTGGGCTTGAAATGGTGATTCTCATGTCTCCGTTCCCCTAAAGCTGTGGTTAGTGTTGTATACTGTCTTACTTAGATACTATCATTTTAAACCAGGATGATTTAAGACAGAGACAATGGATGCTAGACAACTTGACATAATTTGAGTAAAGTGTCTAGAAATAGTTTCCTGAAAAGAAAACCTAACAAGCATGGGGTAATTTGATCAGAAACAAGCAAAAGTTTAAGTGAGAAAAGGCACCATATCTGCCCACGGACTGATTTCTTGCCTGGTTCGCTGACAAGGCATGGAGCTCCATCCCAGCACCACTCCTAAGCTAGACCAGACATGGAGCAGCAATTGTGCTTCCTCTAAGAGCTTGAGATGCCAGAAGTGTGGAAGCAAAACAAAGAGTAAAGGCAGTGCAATCCAGTTGCATGAACTCTAAATGTTGAGGCAGAAGAGACATTGTGGCAAAACCTCCCAGTTAAGAAAGCACCATATAAAATACATACTTTAAGTTCCCATAGAGGTTTAATTCTGAATAAGGACTCCCAGTCTTGCAAGGATGTTCTAAAGAAGCCAATAGGCCTGTGATGATAAAATATTTTTAGCTAGGTGGCAATATGAAGCAATGTTAGGCAGCCTGACAAATACTTAGATCATAGTTATCATTTCTGGGTCTAAGTGGGAATTTCAAAGTGATGCTATTCAGCGAATGAGTGAATAAACAGATGAAAGAGCAAACAAACAGTAAAACAGTAAATGAATACTATAATTAAAATGATTAAACGGAAACACCTGCCATGGAACTCTGGAGATGAACCTACCTCGATATGATTCATGGCATTCTCACAACCTCGCAATTTTAACAGTTTAACAGTCTAAGGAAACAGTGCCTAACATTCAAACATTAAAAACGGCCACGCACAGACCTGAAAATTCTCACTGATGTGACTGTCCAAATGTGAGGTGAACAAAAACAACATGACACACATGACACACATGACACACTGGCCTGGGAGAAGCCCATGATGCCTTATCCCTACAGAAAGAACAACAGACACGAGTTAAGCTGGGAGTGGGAGAGGTGACCCTTCCAGAGGAGAGCACACCAACTGGTTGTCTAGTGCCAAAGAGTCAGCCCTGAAAACATATGTAAAAGTACTAAACAGGTTCTATTTAGGAATATATATGTATATACAAATATGTGCATGTATATACACTTACAGTTGATGAAAACAAAGTCATGAATTGGAAGGAGAGCAGGAAGGGGGTATTTCGGAGCATTGGGAGGGAGGACAGGGAAGGAAGAAACATTGTAATTAAGTTACAATCTCAAAAATAAACAAAAAAGATTGTGAGTTGAATAAATTCAGGGATTTCCCCTATTTCATTGATTATATTTGTTCTTGGAAAATTTTGTATGTGTATAAACAAAGCTGTAGCTGATCACATTGCATATGGTAATTCATGTGTTTATTCCTAGCACTGAGGAGGAAGAGACAGGTATCTATGTGAGTTTCAGGCCAGCCTGGTTTACATAGTAAGTTCCAGGAAAGCCAAGGCTACCTGTATAGTGAAACCATTTCTTAAAAGAAATAAATGGCTGACCATTACTTCTGTCCACAGTGTTTGCCAGACAGGGAAACAGACATGCAGGCATGATAATAACCCTTCTCTGTCTTGTCTATCTGTCTATTTATCTGTCTGTCTCTCTTTATTCCCCACCCCATTGCCCTGAATGTGCTTCCCTCCATTGGTGGGCTGCCTGATTGTCTCCTGTCCTGCTTGCTCAAGCCAGCTGGAGTCTCCTGTACTCTCCTTTTGATGTCCAGGATCCATCTCACCCCAGAGTAGCAAATTTGTATCTATATTTTGCTTCATTTCCTGTGATGAATTCTTGCTTTTTTTCTAGCACTAGCCTGCTGTGTGACCCAGGGCAGAATATATCATGAGTCTTTGTCTTGTGAAGATACCCACAGGTATCATGCAGGGCTGTAGAGCTGTCAGATGCTGTCCTTCAACTATTACTACACATATCATTTCCTCTGTCCCTTCAGAGACTGTCTAGGATGCCTACTGGGCTGAAATTGTGACATTCCGCCACCTGTCTAGGGTTGTCTGGGGGTTAAAATTAGCTAAACCCATATATAAAGCTATTAAAAATGTGTAACTACTACACTCAGGGTAAGATGACTTTTTTACTCTCATTTTTAAAGAGATAAGTTTCTTATGATACCACTTTAAATAATCCCTAAACATTTGACTCTGTCACACACACACACACACACACACACACACACACACACACACACAGAAAGAGAGAGAGAGCTTGATAAATGAAACCTTCCATTTAACCAAGTTTAACCATAAAACTGAACCCCATGAATGCTGAGATGAAGTAACACTGGAAATTTTAGAGTCTGAAGCCCTTGCTAGCTGGACCTGGTCTTAGTCTCTCTCCCCAGAATCTAGAAACGTGGTCTTTCCATTGTAGAAGATCCACTGAGCATTGTTGATTCAATTAAAGCACATTCCCCATTCCTGATGGCTCATCCAAAAGACATGGGTCCTCAACTTCCTGTGTGCTTGCAGAGAGAGGAAGAGAGCAAAATTAATTCTCTTTGCACAAACGCTGTTTGAAAGGCCAGGCGTCTCTCTGAAGAACACTGTGTCTGGGTCCTTTGTTTTGCTGTTTCTAACAACAATAACGTCCCCTGACTCCCTCAGATACACATAGGAGCTTTTTATTTCTCCTCTATGAGCCAGAATATTGGAGAATTACATGCCTTAGTGAGAGGCAGAATGAGCGCTCTGGTGCCAAGTGAATTTACATGGCTGATATAATAGCGTTCCATTTGCTCACTGCCTTATACTAATGGAGTTGAAAGGAAAGCCAGCAAAGGAATAGGTATAGTAACAACAACACAGACTGACCAACAGACCAGATAACTGTAAAATAAGTCTGTGCATTTGTAGTCAACTGACCTTGACAAAGGTGATGAGACACACAACCTCTCTTTAAAAATTATGTTTCTTGGCTGGCTGGGTGTGGTAATTCACAACTGTAAGCCCGATATTGGGGCGGACAAGGCAGGAGAATCAAGTATTTAAGGCCATATTAGACTATCTAGCAAGTTCTAGAGCAAGCACAAGAGACCTTGTCTCATAAAACAACAAACCCACAACAGAAAAATAAATCTCCCACTATCTCAAACAACACACAAGAATAAACTCAACATTCATTAACGACTTGAATGAAAAACCAAGTGTTACTAGATCAGAAAGATTATGGCACAAAGGGAGATTCTTGTTAGTGTTTAGCTTGGGATTTTCTTATTTATTTGGTATTCAGGATACTTTATTGACAGCCTGATACGAGTTAGAGTCATTTGGGAAGGAAGAGGCTCTAAATTGAGAAAATGCCTTTGTAAGATCAGTTTATAGCATTGACATGAGGATTTGTGCTGAGTTTCATTGTAATTTGTTATGCCATGTTCAGTTGATATTCCTGGAAGGCCTGGAAGGCCTGCTTTTTTTTTTTTTTTAAAAAAAAAAAAGGAAACTGATAAGAGGTGGGACCTGGAGAGAGGGGAGATGGGAGGGAACTAGCAGGAGTGGAGGGAGGGGAGACTGTTGTGGTCTGGACATAACATAGGAGAGACGGGGGAAAATATAATTTGGGCTGTAGGCAAGTTTGTAGTGCATTTTCTTACTTAGTGGTGAAGGGTGGAGGGCCCAGTCCATTGTGAATGGTGCCAGATGACCTAGGGTGGATAAGGAAGCAGACTGAGAGAAGCAGGAGGAACAAGCTGTAACCACTCTGCCATAACCTCTGAGTCAATTCCTGCCTCTTGATTTCAGTCCTGCTTGCATTACTGCCCTGACTTCCCTAGTCTACAATGTATAAAATAAACTCTTTACTCTCCAAGTTGCATTTAATCATGATTTTTGGGGTTTTTTTTTGTCTCTGTTACAGAGACAGGGTTTCTCTGTAGCTTTGGAGCCTGTCCTGGAACTAGCTCTTGTAGACCAGGCTGGCCTTGAACTCCCAGAGAGTGCTGGGATTAAAGGCATGCGCCACCACTGCCCAGCAGTCATGATGTTTTTAACCACAGCAATAAACACCTAATTATAACATTGACATTTGGATATGATTCAAAAAGCAGAGGTTACCAAAGCAAAAACAGACAAATGAGATTTTATCAAATTACCAAACTATGAACAGAAAGGTAAGCAATCAATAGAGTGAAAAGACGATCCTACAAAAACATGAGAAAATAATTCTTACATGTATGATGGAGTTAATGGTCAAATATATACAAAAACTGCACAGCAAGGGGAAAAAATCACTCAAAATGTGGAAAAGATCTGAAAAGACAGTCTCCAAAAAAAGCATATAAAAAGCCAACGGTTGTATGAAAAAAATGAGTTATCTGGAAAATGCAAATCAATAACCATGGTGAGCCATCACATCATATCTGTTAGGATGATGATATTAATAATTTTAAAAGTCAAACAATAATAAATGTTGAGGATGATGTGGATAAAAATGGAAGCTGTGGGGAGGGATGTACAATTTTGACCACCATTATGAGGGACATGCCGAGGTCTCAAAAAGTCATTAAGACTACAATTTATGATATGATCCAGCAATCTGTTCCTGACTATACAGCTGAAGAAAAAAAATTTGAAAGAATGACCAGGGGGGTCCATGTTATTTGTAGCGCTATTCACATAACCAAGGTACAGGAGCAGATCACATGCCTGTCTTTAGATAAATGAATAATTAAAATATTAAATATCTATTTATATATCATCTTCACTAAAACAAAACCAATTATACACTTAAATATATTATAGATAAATAATACTTGTGCGGAATTGATGTTTTTTCAAAGGTAAGAGAAAAGGAGAGAAAATTTGACAAATTAGGAATATAAATATTAAGATGTGAGGGAGAGAAAAATGTTTATGCTCTTGCTAATAGACTCTTTTAAAGTAATATTATTTTTCTAATATAGTGTTTCCTACATTAGTCGCCCTGAAGACAAGAACATGAGAGGGAACTATGTTCCAAGGTGGAAGAAAAGCAAAACAAAGATGATTGTTCTATTAAAGGTTTGAGAAACACTTTAAATCTTTTATTTTAGTTTATATTATTAGAGAAATATCCAGAATACTAGCCATGTCAGTAAATACTAGATTGGGTTAGTTACTTGGAACATTGTCACAGGTCAGATGCCAGACACCCTCAGTTCATCGGATTGGGCTGCAGAGCCAGCAGTAGACAAGTAAAACCCCTAGTGGGTCACACTACACGAGGGACATTTAAATCCCGGCTCTAACCTCCCAGTCATTTCATCTTGCAAGGTAGACAGACAAAACATGCTTCACGGGGGCTATTTAGAGTGAGGGAGTCATTTCTCTTTAGCCCACTATACGGGCAAGCACAGGCTTTGTTGACATCCTCCTAAACATTCTGTGTCATTCTTCTTGTTCCTCTAGATAAAAGACACAATGAACCTTCAGAAGGTGAGAGCTTCAAGTGAGGATGAGCATCACAGTGGCAAACTCAGAGAAGCCTCTGTGCCGGAAAAAAAAAAAAAAAGGTAGAGTGGAGCTTTGTTACTTTACCTTCTGTGGATGTGAGCCAAGCACTCAAGATTACCAAGAAATGTTGGTTCGCAATAGTTAGGCTCACATTTATTTAATTATCTTTCTGTATCCACAGTCCTCACCTACAAATTGATGATATGAGTGATGTGCGGCCCACCTCACAGCACAGACAGCCCTGGAGAACACATGCTGAGAGAGGATGGGGTTGCCATAGCAACAGCATCCACCACTCTCAAATCCTCCCTCCCCTTAGCGCCCTCCTTGCCAGAGCCTCGTCTTCCCTGGAATATTTTTTTTCTTTCTTGATTTATATTCAGTGGGTACCTACTCCTTTACCACATTGAGACCTGGATGTTGTTATACAGCATCTATGATAAATACACACCATTGTTCCTAAACTAAGATGCATATGAAAATTATGAAGGACTAGAAGTCTGGGTACCTGCTATTGACTCCATGACTAGAAATTCAGCCTAGAAGTCCTCACTGATTTAATAAGCTTCATTAGTTTGTGGAGAGCCTCTAATTTCCTCCAGTAACTTATGCATAAAGAAAATGAGATTCTGAAACCACTAGAAGAAAATGAAGCAAACTCCCTGACCTCTGGCAACTTCCTGTCATATGAAAGGCAAACTGAGTAAAAGTTCATGTGCTCAGATCTGGGATAATTCTCTACCTGTGCCTGCTGCATGCACAGTCTCATGGCAACATCCATTTTCTAAATTCCTGCCATTAATTTTTCTGATCAGTTTGCTTTACTTGTCTATAACTAGGGATGATTGTAACAAATACCTAAAAATACCAGCAATACTCAAGTTGCCACAAATTTTGATTGGCTTCTGAGTAGAATTTTCACGGATAAATGTTCCTTGTGCACAACTGGGCTAAGGGTTCCCTTCCCGGACTTGGCGAATACTTTATAATCCTGGGGAATTGTGCTATGAAATAACACAGAAACAATGGATCCTGAATATTTATAAACAGAGGCAAATCTGTTTTCTAGGCTTTTGGAAATAAAGGGCTAATAACTTTGAGTCTTGTGGCTTTGAAGAATATACACTAAACACTGGACGTGCCAGTTGGGGTGAGTTAACGATACACTATTTCATATTTATTTTTTACCTGTCAGTGCTTGAAAACCAATCAAAACAGCAGCAGCTTCCTACCACTGCAGATTCTTGGTGTCCAGAAGCACTGAGTCAGAAGTCTGTGAAGTTCTCCATGTAAATACTGTCATTCAGCGAGAGGTGTCTGATCCTGCTTAAACTAGACATCTTTAGTTGAGGAGGGGTGCTAAGGGAAACAGGAAAGAGTTAGGTTCTGTCATTTGCCAACATTCCCTTAGAATAAGGAGGGGTACTTCAGTTTCAGCATCCCCGACCCTTTGAGCTGAATAATTCTTGCTGCCCTGTGCATCATGGGATGTTTGACAGCATGCTTGGTCTCCATGCACTAGATGCCAGTTGTATCCCTCTCCATTGTGTTAATGAAGATGACTCCAGACATTGCTAAATATCCTCTGGAGGGCAAAAGTGCCCTTGGTTGGAAGCTAATATTCCAGTTTATTGGTCTGGAATGATCCATCTGTGATTCTTGCCCGTAGCTACTTTGAGAACAATGTTTCCTTCCCTCGTTAGCTTTTGCCAAACTGTCTGCTTTATTTTTTCTTCCTTAATGCTTTTATTGATACATAAATAACATATTATACAACTTACCCTGTGTATAATTTAGTTTTTATATTTTCAGAGTTTTGCAACTGTCTCCACAATCCAAGTTTAGAATGATCCATTACTTCTGAAATAAACCCTCTACACATGAACTCTCCCTCCCCACTCTGCATATTCTTCACTTTAAACATCAACTAACCTACTTACTATTCCTAAAGATTTTCTTATTCTCACATTTTCACATGGTAATTTTTGTGATTTCCTTTATTCACTTAACACAATGTCTTCAAGGCTTACCTGTGTCATTTAGCAGTACCTCACTCCTTTATTTCATTGTGCAGATACACTACATTTATTACCTAATCACCATTTCATGGACATTTGGACCATCTTTATTTGGGCTCTTAAAAATAAGGTGATAAAACATGCATGTAAAAGTTTTGTAAATCCGAGTATACTTTTACAGCTTTGCAATAAGCTAGAAAAAGGAATTATTGGGACATATGATATTTTGTATTTAATATATTTAATAACTGGTAAATTATTTCCCAATGACTTTACTATTTCTTTTTTAAACATCCCTGTGAGTGAGAGTACCAATGCAATGTGCTCTTCTTTATTACATTATTATGAAACACGCAGATTTACCGGGTTGGGGAAAGTGAGGCAACATATGGTTACTCAATTTAGTGGTATTGGATGAAGTATTTGGTGAACTTCAGTGCATGACCTTTGTGGCAATAAATTTAAAGAGAGCATTTTATTATCTCCAGATAGTGAGATTCCTTTTGTTTTTAATAATGAGGAGTTACATGTGTCATTTTCTTGCTAGCACAGAAAATGTTTTGAGCAGAATCCTTGCCATGTCCAATTATCTATCTATCCTCTTTCCACTTCTCCCCACAGCTCGTCAGTTCCTTTGTCCCCCACATAGTTTTGTTTCTACTTTAAGGTCACCTATTCAAACATGATTTTACAGATATCTAATAGCAAGGTTGCTTTAATGTGACTTTTTCTGAGACTGACTTAATGTGATGATCTTTTGCATCCACTTTCTTGTCAATGATAAAACTTGCATCTTTGTGGCTAGCAGCATTTTCTTAGTGTACATACACCATGTTTTCCTCTTCTATCATTTTGTTATGGATGCTAGGTGGTTGCATCACTTAGCTATTGGAAACAATGTTGCAGTGAACATTGTTGTGCAAATATCTCTGTGGTAGGTTGACGTGGAGTAAATACTGAGAAGGAGTGTAAGTGGGTCACATGGTAGAGCTGTTTCTAGCATTTGAATCACCCTCCACCCTGATACCATAATGGCTAGAATACTTCATCTTCCCAACACCAAATGTAAATACTTGGTGTCTTTTGTCTGCATCCAAGCCAATATTGCTCAATTTCGATTATTATTATTATTATTAATTATTATTATTATCATCATCGTCATCATTATGTGTGCATGTTTGTGTGAGTGCTCGTATGCATATGCACAACATATGGGTGTGTCAACATGGGTGTGCACTCACCAAGGTGCCCACTGGTGGCCCAAGGAAATGCTAGGAGTCAGTTCTTACCTTTCACCATAGGTTCCTGGGATCCAATTTCAGATCGTCAAGTTTATGCAGCAAAAGCCTTTACCTGCTGAGTCACCTGGCTGGCTCTACATATTGTTCTCTTGATGACCACCTGACTGCATCTGAGATGCAATTTCAGTGTAGTTGTATTTGCATTTTTTTTCCTTCTCCAGGGCGGTGAGGTTGCACGTTTTCCACATGTTTTTTGAGCATCTGTATTTCATCTTTTGAGAACTCTGCTCATTTCCTGAGATGGTTCTCTAATTGCATTGTTTGATTTCTTCTTAGATCTTTTTAGGTCTATGTATATTGTAAATAATACTTTTCTATCAAATGTATAGCTAGCAAAGATTGTCTCCCATTCTGCAGGCTCTCTCTTTCTTCTTTTAACTGTTTCCTTTGTTGTACAGAAGCTTCTTAAGTCCATGAAGTCTCATTTGTTAATTTCTGGCACTACTTCCTGAGTGACAGGAAAAGTTTGCCTGCCTTGAAGTCTTTTTTTAACTTTTCCTTCTCTCAGTTTTGTTCTTCAGCTCTTGCATTAAGGTCTTTGGTAAATTTAGAATTGGTTTCTCTCACAGGATGACAGCCAGAGATCTAGTTTCTCTGTTTGTGAGCATGTGTGTTTGTGTGTGTGTTTGTGTGCATGCGTGCGTAAGTGTGACCATGTTTGTGAGGATGTATATACACGAGTGTATCTGTGTGGAGGCGAAAGGTCAGTAAAGGATGTCTTCCTCAGCTGTTCTCCAGCTAATTATTTTAGACAAGATCCTTCCTTGATTCAGTTTGCCTGGCTAGCCAGTGAACTCTCCCCCTGTCTCCATCTTCCTGATGTTGACATTACAGATCTGTTCACTGTGTCTGGCATCCACTGTGTCTGTGGATGCTGAGGACCTAAACTCAGTTCCTCACGCTTGAACAGCAAGTATTTTATCAAGTGGGCCATCTGTCCAGGCCTAGTTTATTCTTGAAATATAGATACCCATCTTTGCCAGCACCATTTGTTGAAGCGGATGTCTTTTCTCCAACATATATTTTTGGCATCTTTGTTAAAAGCAGGTGTCTGTAGCTGTGTGGGTTTATTTCTGGGTTCTTTGCTCTGTTTCATTGATCTTTGTGTCTGTTTTGTGTTGGTACTATGGGATTTTTATTGCAAACAGCTCTGCAGTACAACTTGAAATCAGGTATGGTGATAATTCTAGAATTGTTCTTTTTGTTCCCAATTGATTTGGCTACCTGGAATCTTATTTGTTTTCATATGACTTCTTTTTGTTTTGCTTTGTTTTGTTGCCTTTTTTTCAAGTTCAATGAAGAATGTCATTGAAATTTTGATGGCAATTTCAGTGAGTCTGTAGATTGCTGTTGACAACACGTCCATTTTCGCAATATTAATTCTTCCAATACAGCAGGGTTTTATTTTATTCTAGTAGCTATTTTTAGCTCACTTTTAAGTATTTTAAAGTTTCCATTGTAGATGTCTTTTATCTCCTTAGTTAGATTTCTTCCTAGGTATTTTAAAAAGTAACTGGGAATGGATTGTTTCCCTGCTTTCCTTTCAAGCATGTTTGTTGTTGGTATGTAGGAAGGCTACTGACTTTCTATGTTAATTTTGTGTCCTATCACTCTGCAGAAATATTTAACTGATCTAAGTGTTTTCTAGTGAGGTCCTTAGGATCTCTTATATATAGAATCATATTCTCTCCAAATGAAGATGCTTTTTATTTTTTTCTGCCTTCTTTTATCCCTTTTATTTTCATGTCTTATCTTATTTCTCTAATTAAGACCACAATCTTTATATTGAGTAAGAATATAGAAACTGTTGTATTGCTCCAGATTTTAACATAAATGCTTTCATTCTTCCCTATTATATGTGATGTTGTCTCCATACATTAGATCACCCTTATTGTACTGAGAAATGTTCCTACCTTTCCTAGTTTCTTCAGGGCTTTAATGATGAAGGAATGTTGGATTTGTATCTATTGCATGTGTTGAGGGGATTGTTTGGTTTACGGTCTTTACTCCATTTATCAGACACATTACATTTAATGATTTCTGTGTTTAACTACCCTTTCATCTCTGGAATGAAACCAACTTAATCATGGCAATTGACCTTTTTAATATGTTCATGAATTCTATTGACAATTATTTTATTTATATTTTTGCATATATATTCATCAGAGGGATGATCTATAGTTTTATTTATATTGTTTTTGTTTTGCTTTTATCTCGTTTTGGTATCAGGGTGATACTCTCTATGTAAAAATTACTTGACAGTGTCCCTTCTCTTTCTATTTTGGGGAAGTTTGAGTAACATTAGTGTTAATTGTATTAGAGATCTGGTTGAACTCAACAGCGAATTCATCTGGATCTCAACTTTTCCTAATTTTAATATTTTTGTCACCAATTCAGTCTAATGCTTGTTATATTTCCATTCAAGTTGTTTATCTCACTTTGGTTTAATTCTTTTTGGTTATATTAATCTAGAAAGTCATACATTTCTTTTATATTTTCCAGTTACTTGAAATACAAGTTTTCAAGATATGGTCTAATGATTTTCTGGTTTGTTGTTATCTGTTGTAATCTATTCATTTTATTTTTTAATGTTGTTAATTGGAGTTTTCTCTCTTTTTCTTTGGTTAGTTTGACTAAAGGTTTGCCAACCTTAAAAAAACTTCTCAAAAAATCAATTTTTTATTGATTATATATATCACTTTTGTTGTTTCCATTTCATTAATTTCTTCTCTGATCTTAATTATTGCTTTCTTTTTTCCAACTTGCAGTTTGGATTGCACTAAAGTGCATCATTAAGTTGTTTATTATGTATCTCTGATTTCTTAATGTAGGCGATATAGATGTAAACTTCCTTCTTACTACTGCTTTTATTGTGTCATATAGATTTTTATATATTGTGTTTTAACTTTCATTCTGTTCTAGTATATTTTTATTTATTTCTTAATTTCTTTGCTAATATGTTCATCACTCAATAGTAAGCTGTTCAGTTTCTGTGACTGTGGTCCTGCTATCAAATTCTAGTTTCATTCCATTGTGATCAGATAGAATATAAACAATTAATTTAGTACTTTTGTGTTTATTTAAAAACTGTTTTTGTGTGTGTGTGTGTGTGTGTGTGTGTGTGTGTGTCCTATTTGAGAATCCATTTTAGAAACAGTTTATTGGGATGTTGCGAGGAAAATGCACTCTGGAATGTTTGAACAGAATGTTCTACAGATATCTGGTCCAGTTGATCTATTCTGTGATTGAACTCTGATTTTTCTGCTTATCGTTTATCAGAACTACATTTTTTTTGTAAGAATGGAGAGTTAAATGACAAGTTGTTATTGTGTTAGAGTTATTATGTGTTTCTCTCTGCAGTAGTTTTTGCTTATGAAATCAAGTGCACCCATCTTTTGTTGACTATATGTTCAGAATTGTAATTTTTTTCTCAGTGAATTGTTTCTTTAACCAGTAGAAAGTAAACTTATTCCTCCTGCGGACTACTGTGTCAGGTATTAGGACAAGAACCCTCCTCACCTACTGTTGCATTTGCTTCAGAACCCTTTTCCAAACTTTCTTTTGCTCTAGACTCACATGAGTCTTAGATAGTGAGATTTGCCTTTGGGGAGCCAAAAAAGGAGAAGGATCCCATTTTTTAGTATAATCTGCTCATCTATGTCTTTCAATTGATGCATTTAGACCATTTTTAATAATCAGAGTTCTAACTGAGGGGTGTGTGTCAGTTTCTGTCATTTGGTTGTAGTATTTGGTAGCTCGTGCTCCTACTCTTTGACTGCACTTGTGCTGTGGTTCCTGCTTCCCTGCAGTGCAGCATCCCATCAGACCCTGGGTTTCCTTCAGGTACCTCTTGTTGTGCTGTTTTTGTGTTTACCAGTTCCTTTAAGTTTTTTTTTAATCCTTAAAAGTTCTTCTTTCTGCCTTAATTGTGCTGAATAATTTGCTGGATAGAGTGAAGTGGGTTGGAATTGTTGTCTTTCAGAACTCAGAGCTCATCATACCTTGCTCTCCTGGGGTCAGGGATTTGGTTGAGCAATCTGCTGTAGTTCTGAGGGATTTGCCTTTATGTGTGGTTGCTGCTTCTCTCTTGTAGCTTTCAAGGCTTTCCTTTATTCTCTACGGTTAGTGTACTCTTACCCCCTCTCTTTGCTCTTTGGGGGCCTGCCACCTAGCTCCCAAATAAATACATGGAAACTTAGTTTCACGTATGAATACTTGGTCTTAGTTTGGGTTATTTCTAGCCTACTTTTTAAAGATTATCCCAACTACCTTTTGCCTCTGTGATTTTACCTTTTTCTCTTCCAGGTACCTCTCTTACCTTTCTTACTCTGTATCTGGCTGGATGGCTGGATGGCTGGCTCCGGCATCCCCCCTCATCCTTTTCTTGCTCCTTCTCTCTTCTTCTCCTAGTTATTATCTGCCTACCAACTCTGCCTATTTCTTTCTCCTACCCAGCTATTAGCCATTCAGCTCTTTACTAGATCAATCAAGTGTTTCAGGCAGGCAAAGTAGCACAGCTTTACAGAGTTAAACAAATGCAACATAAAAGAATACAACACATCTTTGCATCATTAAGTAAATATTTCACAGCATAAGCAAATGTAACACATCTTAAATGTGCATTCCACAACAGGTTAGTGTTTTAACTATAGTATGATAAGAGATAATTCTCTTCTGGTATTCTGCATCTGGATGGCCATACCTTTTTCTGACTTTCAGGAACTTTTGTGCTGATTCTATGGAATATGCTGCTTATGCCTTTGGTCTGAAGTTTTTAGCCTTCTTCTGTCACCACTGTTGTTCTCACGTGGTGTGTACCGCGGAGTCGAAGGAAGGAGGCCCGGGACACGCCACCACGTGCGTGGGAGGGTTGTTTATTAAGGGAAGGGAGTGTTCCACAGTGCGGGAGGGTGGGCGGAGGGAGGAAAGGGAAAAAGGGGAAAGGGGTAGATTAATACTGATATATATATATATATATATGTGTGTGTGTGTGTGTGTATATATATATATATATATATATATATATGGGTTCGCGCAGGCATGGTTGTCTGTTGCGGTGTTCCTGGGAAATGTAGTCTTCCGGTCCGGCGGGGTGAAACTGATCCTTCTGGGAGGTGTGGTCCTCATCCCATGAGAATCACAACCACGATTCACAAATTCTGTTTTTTAATAATGTTCCAAGGAAATCCTATGCTTTTCCTACATTTCTTTAAAAAGTCTTTGATTTTGTGTATGTATATGTGTCTCCATGAGATATGTACACATGAGTCTAGGTGTCCACAAGGCCAGAAGAGGACACTGGATCCCCTGAGCAGGGGTTATAGGCAGCTATGAAATACCTGACTTGGGTTCTGGGCACTGAACTTGGCTCCTCTGGAAGGCAGAAAGCATTCCTAACCACTGAGCCATCTCTCCAGTAACATCCATTTTCTTATTTGTTTTATTATTGTTGGTGTTTGAATGTCCTAATTTTTTCATCATGACTTTCATCCCAGATAGTATGTCTTCTGCTTGGTGTATTCTGTTGGTAAAGCTTTCTTGTGTATGTGGTGTGTGTATGTGTGCATTTGTATATGTATGGTGAAAGTGGATTTATGCCATAGCGTGAAAGTGCATGTCAGACTTCACCTTCCACTTCGTTTGAAACAGGGTGCTTTATTTGCTGTTGTTTGCCATAGCAGCTGGTTTACAAGCTTCAGGGTATTCTAGTACCTACAACCCCTATCTTGTTATAGAAACACTGGCTTTACAGACATGTGCTACCACATCTAAGCATGTAGGTTCAGGAATCTGAACTCAGGTCATTGTGGTGGCATCGCAAATCTTGTACCTACTGAGGCATTCTCTTGGCCCTCATGGGTTTTATTCTACGAAGTTGCCACCCCTCCCCCCCCCCTCTCTCTCTCCCCTCCTCCTCCTTCTCCTCCTCATCCTCTTCCTCCTTGGAGACAAGGATGAATGTTGTGTTTTTATTTCTAAAATTTGAACTTGATTGTTCTCAGTATTTTCCTCTACATCAATTTCTTGTTTCATGTCTTATATTGGTTGCCTTATTTCATTTATTTGTATTATCTTTTAATTCATTTTGGAGTTAATTTGTAGTCTCTTTTATTTTACTAAACATTCTTATAATTATTCTTTTAAATTCCATGACGATTTCATCTTAATCTCTCTCACTGGGAGGAAGTACTGTAGAATCAGAATGGGGGAGGATATGCTGATTTGATTTTTTTATGTTTCTTATATGACTGTGTTGAGGATTATGTACCTAGGATGATTTCATTGATTTGATTTGTTTTTATTGCTGTATTCTTTTGGTTGAAGTATTTACAATATTTAAGTAGTGTTAGTTGTAAAAGAGTTGAAGTGTGTAGTCGTGATTCAGAAGTTAAACTCAATTTGTGCGCTCAGGACACCTGGCATGACATCTTTATTGCTCTGAGAGTAGAATTTTACTTTTGGTTGAGTTTCTGGCACAATAAAGATAAACTGTAGAGTGTATCTCTGAATTCTGTTCCTGGTGCTCTCTCCAGTTCAACAGTGCTGTGGCAATGTAGGAATCCTAGTGAAGGTTCCAGCAACTTCAGCAGACGACTCTGAAGGCAACTTCTTAGGGTCACACTCAAGCCCCACTGTTCTCTTCCTGTGAAAATGTGGGGACTGTGGAACTACCCACTGCTTGACTCTTTACAGGATGGAAATAGCTATTGTCAGGTCAGTTTTAGAATGTTTCTACAACCATACTTGGAAGAACACTTTGCCCATTGTATGCCATGTGACTAACCAAACAAAGATGATTGTCTGAGGAAAACCGTACACTTTCAAATGTTTCCTTTACTCCCCTTTAAGGAGAAGTGGAGGAACATTCCCTTGGGAATGCATTCTTTCCCTTATTCTCAAGCCCTGAGTCATTTGAGAACTCTCAGAGGCTGAACTGCCAACATACATGGATTCTCCAGGTGAATTGCGTGCCTCATAAGGACATACTGATTGAATAGGGATCTTTGAGTTGACACAAAATAAATCAACTTTTCATAAATAAAGCACAAAAGGGAACTTCAAAGAAAAAACAACAGGAACCCAAAGACAAACCTCTTAGCACTTGGAGAACATAGTGACAGCAGCACCCAGAGACACAGTGGCAGGAGCTTGTATATCTAAGATGTTTGCTATTATTTCTTAGAACAGGCTTACTTAAATTAGGGTTTCACTTAACCATCACAGTGAACCTTTAAGGCAAAGGAAACTTCATTTATTCTATGTGTCCTCAAGGGCTTGAGGGCTTACCCAGGATGTGACCATTAAGACATGGTTATTTCAGATATTGAATGAGGCTGACCTGTTCCCATACTCCTTTGCTGCCTGCTGGGTGTGTAGACTGAATACTTACTATTCAATCTCTTCAAATACCCATAGGAAGAAATAGGGCTCAGAAATGTGTGGTAGATGTGAAATCCTTTCATTCCTGGAGGCATTTTGCAACATCCCAGCATTATGTACCCGATCTCCATTCCCCTGCATGCTGAAAATTCTGCTCTGCACCATGGCACGACAATTCCAGCCTAAAATGGAGGGATGTTGCCAGAAAAAAGGCAGGCACTGCCGTGGGTTTCTATGATAGATAGTCCTGAAATCATGGGCAAAGTGTCATATTTGTAATGGTTGGTGTCACTTACAGCTATACTTTGTTTTCTTTGTTTGAAAATTTAAATTAGTTTCTTTGTTTGAAAATTCAAAGGCTGATTTGTCTACCTCATGCAGTTATCATGAGGATTACATGAGCTAACCCATGTCAAACATCTGTGATGCACCCGTCAACGCCAAGGGCCAAAATGAACCTCATAGAGGTGTTTGGATCAGATAGAGGTAATTGGTTCCAAGCTAGAGGAATTTGTTTTGCTTTAACCAGAGAGAGAGAGAGAGAGAGAGAGAGAGAGAGAGAGAGAGAGAGAGAGAGAGAGAGAGAGAGAGAGAGAGAGAGAGAGAGAGGGACATGGAAAGAACAAGAACCCAGGTAGCTGTAGGAACTCAGGCAAGTGAAGGCAGAGGTGAACCTGATGCACCATTTGTTTTGAGGACTCAAGGAATAAAATGACCAACTTAAAAATCATAAATAGCTCTACCTTTTCTGAGAGGGAATTTGAGTTTCATCTTGCTAGTGAGAAGCATCTGGCAAATGGGTAAACTATATGGCTAAACTATATTTCTTGCTTTTATTTATCATTATTATAACATATTTACACCATTTTTGTTTCATTCCTTTACTCTCTCATAAACCCCTCCTTACTCTCTTTCAGATTTATAGTTTCTCTTTTAATTAATTATTGTTTTATACTCATATGTATATATATTCTCATATGTAAACCAAATTTGGTCAGTCTGCATACTATTACTTGTATGTATGTTTTCATGGTTGATCTTTGATATTGGATAACCAATCAGTGTGCTCTTTCCTGGGGAAGATTATTTCTCTGACTCTGGGCATCCTTTCGTGGACTATAGCTCCCTGTGCAGAGATGAGGCCTGTAGTCTTTGTCTACTTTGGCAGGTTCACTGTTGTCCTTGTTCAGCTTATGTTTGGTGAGTCATGTCTTTGAGACATTATTGGTGTCCTAATAGACACAATCTTAAAACAAAGTCTCTGATCCTCTTGCTCTTATGATCTTCCCATCCCCCTTTCCTCAGTGTTCTCGAGCATTAAGTTTTGGTACTATGATGGCTCTAATATGTTTATTACTTATTTTTTTACTCGGCACCTCGATTTCTTATTTGTCACAAAGCACCCATCTTTCAAATACCATCATAACTCTCCTTCGTTGTTTCCCTTCAAAATCATACGTTGATGCCTGGAGCCCAGATTTAACTGTACTTGGGGGTAAAAAGGAGGAAATCCAAATTTAATGAGCTCTCCGGAGGATTGTTGTCTATTGAAGGACATGAGATCCTAGAAGTTCAAACACAGAGAGGAACTTATGAAGACACAATGAGGAGGCAGCCATCTGTAAACCACAGAGAGGGGTCTCTGGAAAAAAAAAACAGCTGTGAGAACACCTTGATCATGAATGCCTATCCTCAAGGCTGCAAGAAAATAAATATTTGTTGTTTAATCCAGATGGCTTCTGGGTCTGTTGTTGTCAGGCTACAGAATAATAAGGCAATTATCATTACCTCCTCCTTTTTAAGGGGAAAACCACTCCAGACACTGTATTTAGCAATACTTTTCTCATACAGCACCAAAAGCATAGGCGATAAAATAATGAACTTCAACTTCATTAGAATTAAAAATATCTATACACAAAAAGACACAATTAACAGCTTGAAGAAGGCAGCAAAAAGGAGGATAAAATGTTTGCAAACAAGTATCTGATGAGGGGCTAATCTGGGGCTATATAAAGAATCCCCAAAACTCAGCAAAAAGCAAAATAGTTGAAAAGAAAAAGAGATAAAACAGTTAAATAGGCATTTCTTGCAAGAGAGTATAAAAATGCTAAAAGAATATGTAAAAATATGCTCAGTCACTAATCAGAAGGGATATTCAAGTCAAAACACAATGAGATACTACCTCAAACTCATTAGAAAGGCTCATATCAAAGAAATCAGAAATTGAAAATATGTATGAAGATATGGAGAGATTTGAAAACTTGGGTCCTGTTCCTGGGATTATATAATGATACAGGTACTATAGAGAACAGTATGACCACCCTCCAAATATTAAATATAGCATTGCCATATATTATCTTGAAATTTCACGTTTAATTATGTACCAGAAATGTTGGAAGGAGAGGTGCAGGTATTTTTGTACCTGTATTTATAGTGGCGGGAATCACATAGGAAGAAGGTAGAGGCGATAAAAGCATTTATTGGCAGATGGATAAATAAACAAAATGCAGAATGTGCATACTGTTGAAATTTTGTCTTAAAAGGAATGGTGTCTCTGATACATGCTACAACACAGATCAGTCTTAAGGACAGTTATACTGTGAAATCCACCTGTCTCAAAAGACAACTAATACATGATTCAATTCTATAAATGGTCTCAGGTAAGCAAATTCACAGACAAAGAAAGAATGGAGGTTGCAAGCAGCTTAGGGGTCATTGGGAATTACAGCAAATGTGCAGTTCCAGTGTGAGAAGACAAAAAGAAATGCAGCAGTCCTGGGCACAATGGCTGCATGCCAGCATGAATATGCTTCATGCCACCAAACTGCACCCTAAAAGGCAGAGCGCATTTTAGCACAACGAGAACATTAAAACTTAAGCTGCATATAAATCCTGATGTACACAAACATTTTATATCCCAGCTCTCTCAAAAGCAAAATAAATTCTAATTCATGCTTTTAAGTCTAGGAATTGAATAATAAATTCCTTATATTATAAAGTATGTCATATTGGACATATAAGTTTTAGAAGAAGAAAAAGAATAGACTTACAGTCTCAAAGTTGAAAATGAATCCTTAAGATTTAGGATAAAAAAATGGGGTTATCCCAGAATCTATTATTTCTACCCATCAATAATACAAATAATACAAAGTAATACTTCGAGCTGTATCCATCTACAGCACAACTCCTGCACCTATGGCCTGGAACATCGTGGAAGGGCGGCAGAAAGATTGTAAGAAGCAGAATACTAAGCAATGTGCAGTGAGACTGTCTTTTGGAAATAGCTACATAAACCAGACCTGACAATGACAATACCAATAGATATGCTAACACAAAGGGGGCAGCATTTCCTAAACCTCCTTTGACTGCACAAAGCTGGGAGGCCCCATTGCTGCCTGCTGCCTGCAGAGTTTGACAGCACCATTCAGGAAACAAACTAGGCAGCACCAACTAAAGCTGAAGGTGCAAATACCTGATGAGGTAGCCATTCTGTTTCTAGGAATACATCTCGGGAAACTAGTGATCAATGAAACAAACGCCTGTCCTGTATGGGGTCTGTGTTTGTGGCTTCAACCAGTCATAAGTTGGATAATACTTGAAAAAACAAAAACCAGTGAGTGTCTTTAATAAACATATCTCACTTTTCCACCTGCCACTACTCCTTAAATGATACAGGGTAACGGTACTTATTCATGTGGCATGTGCACTATATTAGGCGGTAAAGGAATCTAGAGATGAAAAGTGTAGGGGAGGATTGCGTAGGATCTATGCAAATACTGTGCTGTTTTACAAAAAGGACAAGAGCATCTGCAGACTTCCATTTCTGTGGGGGATGCTGGAACCAGTCTTCCACAAATACCGAAGGGTGGTTAGCTAGAAAATGCTCAGAAGAGAATGTCAAAAAAATGGAAGAAAAAAATGAGAAAGGAGTAAACATTTGGAAATAGCATAATTCCTTCAACAGGAGTGAGGCTACTCAAGTGTGGGATAGTCATCTGATAGAATTAAAAAAAAAACAGCATACAAAATCCTCACTTAACATTATGGATAAATCTTGTATACAGAGCCTGGAGCATTAATGCACATTGCAGAAAGATGTACAAGAGAACTAAGCTATCTATGTGCATTTTTTAAAAGATGCAAATTTGCATGGGTCTAAAAATAAAACTGCTGAGTCTTAAAGTATGCAAATGTGTAGCTTTGCTGGTTAATAACACTTGCCTCTTAGGAATGCATGCATACCTTAGTGCTGATAAATATCTGGAAGCTGAAATAGAGTGGGCATCTATGTAATAGAAAGGGAAATGAAATGGAATTGAGGGAATCCTCACATATATTATTAAGGCTTGTTTTTATAACCTGAATAAAGGCAAATCAGTTATGTTTTGCTTTATCTCCTTGGGCTTTACAAATATTTTATAGAAATTTTATGGCAGTATTGCTGTTGTGAGCATTGCTTCATATTTCATATTTATAAGAATAACCTTTGCTCCTGGTGTGGGTGCCAGCTTGGGCTTGAGACTGCCACCAATCATGGCAGGATATGAAAAGAAAAAGAAACAAACTTCCAATTAACAAATGCAGCTACTCCATCAAGAAAACTGCTGGGGGAGGATTGAGCTATTCAGTGTTTAGGGTGGTTGGAGTAAATGTTAATGTTATTGTTATGTTGCATAATATATAGGATGCTATGTATACTATGAAACACATATATAACATAAGATGTGATTTATACTTCATTTATATTATTAAATATAAATTATGATATAAAAATTTATTGCTATTCTATATAAAGGGACTTTGGGAGGAAAGCATTTCAGAACCAGTAGGTTCTAGAATTTATCAAGGATTCAGTTGCCTTTGCTGGTCTGATCCATGTTCCAGTGATCATAATGACAATTTTAAATAGCAGGAAGAGAAAGAAATAAATAAGTCTTTGTCTCTTCTAAAGACAGTTCTCAGGAGTCATAAGACTTTCCTGCTTTGCTTGTCCTGTTTTCTAAAACAGCAGTCATGTAGTATCCAGTTCTAAAGGAGACCAGAAAGTGTTTCCATTCTTGATAGTTAAACCTGGTTTAAAGGGAAAAAAAAGAGTTGGCTTGTGGTAATAAATTAGAAAGGAAAAATCAATACTAGGGACCACCATCCATTTCTATTTCAAAAGCCTTGGGTAGAGTTGGGGAGACGGCACAGAGGGTAAAATGCATACTTACATCACAAGCTTGAAAACCCAAGTTCAATCTCCAGAAGCCACATAAAAAGCTAGCCCTGGTAATATTCCTCTGTAATCCCAGCACTCCCACAGAGAGATGGGAAGTAGAGATAGAAGGCTTGCCCGGAAGCTCCTGGGCCAGCTACTCTCAGGCACACTATACTGTGGCAGAAACAAGGTGGACGTCAGCAGCTAACTCCTGAAAGGTGTCTTTTGACCTCCACATACACACACACGTGACATGTGTGCACTGGCATTTACGCACAAACACACAATTGATTAACTTGTAAAATCCCTGTATGTATGTATGAAAATAATGTGATAAAGAAAAACATTTTTCCCAAAATTAAAACATCAGTATTCTGCCTCCTAAAAATTTGCATCAAAACTCATTCACCACGTTATCTCAATTTCTTTCTCCCTCTTACAGGGAATGGAGTTAGTGGGAGAGAAATAGAAAGAAAACAGATATATTTCTTGACGAGGTCTTTGAGATTATTTCCTATACTGTTGCAACATGCCAGCTGGCCTTTTGTTTTTAGGGGACACTGCAGATACAAAGCAAATCTTCAGACCCAGAGGCAACAAGCCTGTCAGAAAACAGATTGAAGTCAGGCAAAGACAGGGAGGGAGGGCAGATGAACAGACCCGAGGGTGGGGCTCGTCATGCCTGGGAACTGGGACAAGTCAATTCAAATGTGGGAACATCTCTGGACTTACCTCCTACCAGGTCTGAAGAAGCCAAATCCATTTCATCTACACATGAAAATACAATGCTCTGGCATGTATGAAGCCCGGGGAGCTACACAGCTGTGGGCTGCTGCATGGGAGGACCATGGAGGTAGTTCTCAGAGCAGGCATGCCAGGAAGATGACGTATCTATTTAGAGGTGTTAGCTTCCATGTGAACTTCGCTGTTGTTCTTCGGGACCATTTTTACAATCACAAGGCAAGCTTGAAGAGGAGAACACTGTAATTTCTTGAACTGTGTCAGCCTTGAAGGCTACAAAGTGCCAGCACGTTATTAGTTCCTGTTGTGGAAAACTCTGTACACTCTTTCGCTCAACCTTGCGACCTTGAATTTTTATCAACAGACATCTCCAAGTCCAGCTTTCCCTTTCCTGTCACCAGAGAGATGCCCTCCCTGACCTTCAGAAAAATAGTGTCTAAAGCCTTTCTCACTGCTTGGTACTAAAACCTACTCCGTTTTCCATAAAGCCTGCCCTGACCACAGCAATGCAATGGGAATCTGCAGCACCTCCATCAAGCTTTGTCATGCAGGTTTCCTGGTGGTAACAGTGGGCCAGTTTTTGTGAGGGACGCGGCAAATACATCTTTTATGTTAAGTCACACTTTCCTGCACAGCTATAGAAACACATAACACATCCCCTTCTTAACTGTTGATGAACAATCTTCCTTGACCATTCTTCTTATTCTTATTCTTATTCTTATTATTACTATTATTATTATTATTATTTATTATAGAGTCATCCTAAGTCTACTCTATTGAGTTGGGTGACCACTGTCCTGAGCACCACAGTATCCCACCAAACGTTTTCATTAAACTCCTTGAAGACGTGGAAAGCTGGAAGAACAATACACTGAGATAAATGTAGCTACATTCCCATCACTAAGGCGAGCACCAGGAAACTGGATCACTGTCAAACTCCAAGCATAAATGTTTTCAGTGTAGTCACCATGTCTTGTTGCTATATGTGGATCTGTGTTTATTTTATTGATGCTTTTGTTGAACTATTTGCCTCATGATACTTTACTCCTAAACATATCAGTGAGTATTTCCCAAAAAGATATCATGTCAATTGTAATGCAATTAACTCACCTACATAACTTTCCTGAATATCACCTAATTTCTAATCTATATTCAAAGTTTCCTGCTTGCTCCCAAAATACCTTTATATGTTTTACGTTTTGTTGCTGTTTCATGTGGATTTTATTTATTTGTTTCTTTGTTTATTTACTCATTGATTTATAGGTATAAGTCACACGGCATAAATGTTAACTTAAATGTGTAACAGGGATTTTAGCATATTCATGAAATGTCACAACAAATATTGCTGTGTAATTCTAATCCCAGTGGATTCCAATCCCTGGAGGAGAAATCTGCAACCCCTGCATTTTCTCCTTCTCTGGTCTACTAACTACATTTTAAAAATTGATTCTTTGTGAATTTCACATCACACAACCTGATCACCCTCATTTCCCAGTCCTTCCCCCAACACTAGTGACCTCCACCCCCCAAAATAAAAAATGAAAATTAAAAACAAAACAACCAAACTCAATAATAAAAAAAAGAATTAAGTCCAATTTGTGTTATCTATACACACTCATTGGAGCATGGTGAAACTCTCAATGGCCAGTACCTTACCTGAGTTGGTCCCCTCCCACGCCCTGCCTGAAGTGCGGTAAGCCATCAAGTGTGGAGCGCTAACTTCAGCGTCCTTATCACACTTACAGAGCTCCTTTTGACGGCTTCCTGTTTAGGCTGTTACTTTTGGAGGGTGTGGTTGTCACAGAAGCCTTGCCTTTCGTCCACGGCCCTCTTTCTCAACTATGCATCAACAACCAGTCCTGCAAAAGAGCTTCCTTGCTCTTTACGGTCAGTGGATGGTGGGCTTTCATAAGTTTTCTGGTAACAGCACAGACCCTGAACATGGCCCCTAGCTACCGTAGGACCTAGACCCAGACATGGCCCTCAGTGGCAGCAGGGATCTGGATGTCACCATGGCCTCAGGTGGCAGCACAGGCCATCAGCCTGACCTCACTGAGGTCACATTTCCAACTCCCTGTCTCTCGGCAGCACACACATCACCACCATGTACTCTCTCACTGCAGTGTCGCCCACCCACCTGCCCACCTAGACTGTGAGGTGGCAGACAGGCCTGGGCGTCTTTGGCTTGTCCACAACGAACATCCAGTCTAGTAACTGTAATCACTACTTTACTGGTAACTTTAATAGCTTATAGCTTGCTTATTTGTTTGTTTGTTTATAGCTTTCTTGCCTTCTTTTTTGAGACAGTGTCTCACTAAGTAACCCATGCCAGCTTCCAACGTTCAGTCCTTCTGCCTTACCCTCCCAAGTGCATACACGATGGCATCCTGCACACTTCTCACAAGTGCAATCCTGCACCATTAATGCAGCCTTTTGTGTCTGCTTCTTTTATTTAGTATAATATTTTCTAAGTTCACTCATATTTTCTTTATTTCTTTAATTGCTAAGAAAACACTGCAGGAGTTGGGAAGATGGATCAACAATTAAAGCACTTAACACAAAGAAAAAAGACATGGAGCTCGCAGAACTAACATATGCTAAGCAGCAATGGCAGCTTGCCAGTAATTCCAGCCTCAGAAGGTGGAGACAGGGAACCCACAACTAAGATGGCCCGTGAGACTAGTTACATCCATGAGTTCCGGGTTTGATAAGAGACCCTGCCTCAAAAAGAGTAGAGGGGTGGCCAAGGAAGATTTCTGACATCACCTCAGGCCACTACATGTACAGCAAATACATACATACCCACACATATGTGAGTATGCATAATACATATGCACATACACGCATATAAAGAATAAAAATTATACTGCAAGATGAATATAAATATACCACATATTGTTTGTTCACTATTTAATAAACATTCTGTTTTGTTTTAAAATCAAAATCAACCAATGCCCCATTTCCATTTTATTCTGTTGTGGTATATTATATTTTATGTATAACAGCATTCCCCAATTGTATTTATGTTTTGATAATGACTTCTTTGATTACTTACTTAATGTTTCTATTGAAATTGGGCTAGAGGATTTTCAGATTTTATTCTGACAAAGGTCTGAATTCATTCAGCTTTGGCCTAAAACCTTAAGTGAGGCTGAATTGAAAACTAATGATCTCATATATTTGGGAGAGGCTATTTCAAGGCAGGACAGCACTCAATCTGTGATGTACTTATTGCTCACAACTCTTACCCAAGTCTACGGTGACAAGAGAAACAACTGTGTCACCTCATCCCTAATTCTGGGCGCTACAACATCATCAAGAGAGACCATCCACACAAGGGACGCAATGGAAATGAGTTGCAGAGACACTCTGTAAGTCCAAATCTGCTGCTGTAAAAAAATACTCAAGATTTTGGTTTTGGTTTAGAAAATAATTCATTTTCTTCGGTTCTGGGATTTTTATTTAGTGGTGAAGAAAAATGAAATTCTGTCATTCTCAGATAAATTGATGAAGGCTGAAAGCACACATTATTCTGAGTGAGGTAACCAAAGCCCGGATAGATAAATGTCACATGTTCTCACTCTGTGGATCTTAGCGTTGCACCTTTACATTTGTATGTTCAATTTGGAGTCCCTGCAGAATCCAGGAAACTAGAAATGGGGCATTAATGGGCATGCAGAAGAAACTCTTAGGGAAGAGGATTCTAGAATACCTGCAGAATACATACATATTCATACATACGATAATGACCATCATGTAAAAATATACCCCATGTATGCAATAATGGTACAGATGTCTTGGGAGTAGCCAAGCCCTTTATAATGAGATGTAAGGCATGCTACTCAGGGGAAAACTTATAGGTACTATAAAGTCTGACAAGAACTGGTGGTTGTGGAGCTCACAGGCTTCATGGATGAACCTACCACAATTATTCTACTAAGGGTACAGAGTGTTAAACTACCCTCTAAACACATAGCCCTCTACCCACAACTTAATGCAGCTCTCAGACCTTATCAGAGAAGTTTCTTTGTGATTAATCCAGAATCACACAAATGGTCCAAGTGAAAAGAATGTCAGTGGAGTGCTCCACCACAGATGGGACATATCTATCATGCCCCTCCCCAAGACTCATAGGTCATCATGTAAGACAAAGCTGAAAGATTATGGGAACCAAAGGTTGAAGAAGATCAAGGTAAAAGGATATCTCATAGACATAACAGGCCTAGTGGCCAGAGTTTGAGCCCTAGGACTCATATAGTAAAAGGAAGGAACAGAGTTTTGCAGGTTATCGTCTGACCTCCACACTCATGCTGTATTACTTGCCTCTGCACATATGTGAAAGCAATGCACATAAGACAAATACTATAATAATAAAGCAAGAATTTATGAAAGTACTACCATCGTCAAGGCAGCAGAGCCAAATAGATAAATCACAGGAGAATTGACCTTTATATCTCTATGTTGATAAAAAAAAATAGCCTGGAATAGGAGAGTAACCTTATGAATGTGTTCCTGGATATAAGGTTGATAAAATCAACATCAGGATACTGGCAAACAGGATATGTGGGTAAGTGCTTTACCTAGAGGAAACAAGAATGAGGATCAATCCCCTCACTTGTCCCTCAGTTTCCTTGGGAATAGCTCTACTCCCAGGACTCAGCTGCACAGATGTGGGCTCAGATCTCCATCTCAGGCATGATGGCCTTGGATGTGTAACTCCCAAGAGCACTGTGGTAAAGTGCCACACTTTCTGTAAATGGACGTTTCCTGCCCTGGCCACCCAGTCCCAAAAAATGGACTCAGAGGCTGAATGTGCATTATAAATGCTTGGCCAATAGCTAAGGCTTATTACCAGCTAACTCTTACAGTTAAATTAGCCCATATTCCTTATTTATGCTCTGCCACATAGCAGTACCTTTATTAACATTGCACATTTATCTCCTGCTCCTTCTGTGTCTAGTTGAGGACTCCTGACTCCACCCTTCTCCTTCCTATCATCCTTAGTTTGGTTGCCCTGCCTATACTTCTTGCCTGGCTTTTGGCCAATCAGCATTATTAAAAAAATTCGAGTGATAAATCTTTACAGTGTAGGAGAGGATTGTTCCACAGCAACTTTCTACAATTGAGAATAATTTTATCGTCCTTATTTATACCAGGTCCAATTTCCCCAAGACTATCTCTCCCACATCAATATTTTCTTCAGGAGAGTTGATTCTGTAGTAAATTTTTATTCAGTGAGCTATTATTTGTTTTATTTTTCTGCTGACTATTTCTATTGTACCTAATTTTTCTCAATCACTGCAGTTTTCAACTCTTCCTACATGGTTTTTTTTCTACAAATTTCATAATAAATATAGGAGAGTCATCCAGGACAATTTTATTCTGGTATAATTTCTCAATAATACTTTTGACAATTTAAGGGTTTGAGTTGACTTTTTATCTAATTCATTAAAAATGACCATTATATTACACATTTCTTTTTTATCCATAACAGTGTTTGAATCTCAATGTTGTTATTTGGTATAGCTCTCAGTTTTGCATGTTGTTCATGAGGCAAAATAATTTCATGAAAAAGAGCAAATACCCAAGGTCAGAAAAGTGGAATTAAAAAAATAAAATCGCTTATGAAAATGAACCTCTCCTTAAAGGTCAGATGATTTTATCTGAGTCCATAAAAGAAAGTAGAATTGTCTGTGTTAAGTCATGCTGTTACATTTTACACAGATGGATTCTTAAAACTCAGTGACCTGAAATATCTATCTATCTATCTATCTATCTATCTATCTATCTATCTATCTATCTATCATTTATCTAATTATGAATTTCATGTATGTTCACTAGCATACTTGGGGTGGGGTGGACTCTAGACATTTTGTCAACTTCAGTCTGTGCCACATGTTTTTATACTGGGACCCTTATTAAAGGAACCTTGGTCACAGAATGACAAATACAGAATGTATTCCCTTATATACAGAAATGCAGAAGATAGTAATGTTGATCTCATATACACAGAGAATAGAATAGTAGTTACCTGATCCATGAGAGAGACTGGTTAATAGGTTTAGAGTACAGCTGAAAAGGAGGACTAGCTTTCAATGTCCTAAGCACAGTACAGTAACCTTATTTTTTTTCTCTTTTCTTTTTTCTTGTTTTTTGAGACAGTGTTTCTTTGTGCATGCAAGCTGTCAGATTGTCTTGGGACTCTATCAGTAGATTAGACTGTCCTCAAAGTCCCAGATCTGCCAGCTTTTGCCTCCTGGGTGCTAAGATTACAGGTGCATGATAGCACTGCCCAGTTACTCTTGTTGACAAGCATCAACTGCTTTTCCTTTCTACTATTTTTTTTTCTTTTTGAGAAGACAGGGTCTTGACGCTGTGATCTTCCTCGTCTTTCAGTGTTGGCATTGCAGGTCTATGCCACCAACCCTGTCTTAACTGATTATCTCCAAATAGCTACAAGAGATGATTTTAAATGTCCCTGAGGCAAAGAAATGATAAATGCTGGAAGCTGCAGGTGTGCCAACTACTAGCATTACTGTTATGTACATGTGAAAATATGAAAGCTCCTAAGTATGTACAGTTATAATGTATCAAGTTGGATGAAGAAAGTTCATATAATAAAGGTCTGAGAAATTAATCAGCACTGTGAGATGTGGTGGACTCAGAGACGACAGATGGCAGGATGAGCTACACCTGATCAGGGGGCCACTGTCTTCCTTCTACCTAGGAGTCACCGTCACAATCGATCCCATGATCAAATCCAATATAAAGAATGTTGGAAGCATACGCCTCCCACAGGGAAGCCATACCGAAGCCAGGAAGAGATGGAATTTCAAACAAATTAATTCAGTCTCCCATAAATTCTTCCCTAGGGTACCAACATTACCATAAACAGATAGTGAAACAAAATATCTATTTTGTGGTGACTTCGTGATTCTTCCTATACAAAAGTAATCAGCTGAAGTAATTTCTGAGTTCCTCATTTGGCATTCTGTTCCAATAACTGAGTAATGAAATCCCTGAACTGTTGCTTTAGCTAAACAACGAGAATTCTGTAAACTGTATTGAAAATAAATATACCCTGATGAGCTTATTTATAACTGAAGGCCTGGACTTCTTCATGCCTTTCTTTCAATCAATTGAAAATTCTCCGGGGAAATTGTATTTTATAGTCTGTCCTAGACTTGGCTAGGGAAGCTAGACTTAACAGGAGCTATCTAGACAGCAAGTGTTGGGAGCTCATCTTTTGATGGGATGTTTGGGGTACAAAAGGGGCACCATGAAGTGGGGACTCATTTGAATTTACTTCTAAGTGATGAAGTGAGACAGAGACCAAGAAGGATTGTAAGATTTCTCATTTGGAAGAGCAGAAGATTATTTCTCTCACTCAAAAGAGAAGATTATAGGGAAAAAAATCTTATATTAATCAGTCATTGGAAGAGATGTCTTCTGGTGATGTGGCATTAAAAATCACACACAAAAATCACAAGCAGCTTATATAGCCAAGTTGGCAGAAGTGAAGATGTTCTAAAGAGATATTTCTGTCATTCTCTTTGACTGTGAGACAGTAGAAACAATGGTGCCCATGGAAGTGGAATTTATTTCTCTAGGAACCTCACGCTGGGAGAAGGAGAAAGCAGAAGCCTGGTGCTGGCTCCTGGGAAGACTTGTTTCCCAGGAAGAGATTGCAAACAGGTCTGACAGCTTGTCAGAGCACCTTGCAGGAGAGACAGAAGCCAGGACAAGGAGAAGCGGGACCACATCTTGCCCAGAAAGGCTTAATTGTGTTTATCTCATCTTTTATTTAAATCTAAGCCTCCAGTGATGGATGTGGAGCTATGGGAAGTAGTTGTTGGATTTCTTTATCTTTATCCTTCTTCCTAAAGCAGCTGCCCACACAGAATAAACCCCCTCAGTACCAGCCCTCTAATTGTCTGATTAAGAACAGATGGAGAAGCCTACCTTGTTAGGGTTGCTGTGGCTCCGAACCTAACACCTCCAATAACACTTTCACTTTCTAGAGCTAATTGACCTGGCAGCCAGTTCTGATACAGATGTTGAGGTTTCTTCCCTTACTGACTTTTATAAAAGAAGTCACTTAATTTTTTTGTTTATTTGTTCCTATGGGGATGAAGGGTCATAATCTCCCAGCTGACCTAATTTTGGGGGAACAGTAGTGCTGCCTACAATTTCTAAAAATGATGTTCTGATAAAGGAAGTCTCCCTTTTACTCTGCCCACCATTTCATGTCTTCTGGCTTTCCAAATGAAAACTTAACTCATTGCTTGCTAGGCTGTTTGCTCTACTACATTTAAAACATCAGCCTAGATGCATGAAGCAGCTACAGCTGTGTAAGCCCCCGTGTGTATGTGCTATGCAGCCTTTAAATGCTGGACACACTCACTCTGTGTTCTCTCTTTCCATCATCCCTCTTCTGAAAAGTTCGTTCACATGGGAACCTCAGAAGATGGCCAGACACTGGATTCTTGGGATTGAGAAAAGGAGGGACCAGGGCATGATCAAGATTGGGTACCTGACAGGAAACTCTCTGAAGGACTGCAGACTCGGTTTTCTCAAAAAAAAAAAAAAAAAAAAAAAAAAAAAAAAAAAAAAAGCTGCAAGGTGGATCAATGAATGCCTCAGTTCTTTTCTGTTGCTGTGATTAAAAGCTTGACAACAACAAAAGGAGGAAAGGGATTATTTGCCATCTATATCCTGGTCATAATCCACTGAGGGAAGTCAAAACAGAAACTCAAAATAGGAACTCAAGCAGGAGTCATGGAGAGTTAACTGCTTACTAGTTTGCTCCTCATGACTTTCGCAACCCGTTTTCAGATACAACCAGGACTCTGTCCAGGGGAAGCACTGTCCATCCTGAACTGGGTCCTTGCACATCAATCATTAAGCAAGAAAATCCCCCAAACACTTGCTTACAAGCAATTTGATGGAGGCACTGTCCCAGCTGACGTTCCTCTTCAATGTCATGGTGCTATTTACTTGGGTGGAGAAAACGGATAATAGAGCAGAATGATGGGCAGGCAAGAATTGTGACCCAGATACCTTAGAAGGCACAGCTGAGTCAATGTCTACATAGTGAAAGGTGGACTCATTTCTAAAGGCGCATATAGATTGAAGATGGTCAATATCTGTAAAATTCAATAAGCTTATACTTTTAAGATGCAAATATATTCAAATTCTCTAATATTTAATGTAAAAGCAAAGGAGAAACAAGCCAGAATATTCACCTATTTGAGTAGGTAAGTCTACAGTGGGAAAATTCTGGTGCCATTTAACATTTTAGTCATGTGACCCTGGGAACTTGAATGCCTTTGGAAAGATTTTGCCATGTGTCTACTAATCTCTAGTACCAAATAATATGCTTTGTTCTATTATTACTTGCAAAGCTACACTGTTGGTTCCTTTCATGCCAACTGTAATGGCTCCTGGGCCTTTATTTATACTATTATTTATGTTCAGCATTGTTTCATAAATTTTCCTGATGGAATTAAAAGCATGTTGCTTTTTAGCTTACAATCTTCAGAGTCTAGTTTATTTTATTACTTAATCCTTTGATGAAGACAGGCTAGTGTATTCTTGGGACTGGAATCATGGAGGAAATGCAAGTTATTTTCATGATTTGTGTTTTGCTGTTGCTTGGGAAATATCTACTCTACCATTCTGTAGTAAGAACAGCAGGCTACATTCCTGCTGCCCAGCTCCTGGCCACCTGGCTAGCTTATGCCCCGAAATAACAACAGACAAATTGTTTTCACTTAAGTACTGCCTGGCCCATTAGCTCTAGCCTCTTACTGGCTAACTCTCACATCTTGCTTAACCCATTTCTAATAATCTGTGTAGCACCACAAGGTGGTGGCTTACCGAGAAAGATTCAGCATGTCTGACCTGGTGGCTGGCTTCATGGCGGCTGTCTCACTGCCTTCTTCCTCCCAGCATTCTGTTCTGTCTTCCCCACCTACCTATGTTCTGACCTATCAGGCCAAGCAGTTTTCTTTATTAATTAACCAATGAAAGCAACACAAAACAGAAGACCCTCCCACATCAGGCAGTCCAGTGACTCTTTTCCTACATAACCAAATATTCAATTTTCAGATCAGAGGAAAAAGATTACCTTTATGTGTGCTCTCCTTTAGGCTTATCAGGAATTGGCGCTCTATTAGAACAGGTATTACTTTCAGACTTTCCATACATTTTTATATATTTTCCTCTTTAAATCTTGCCTGAGAATTTTGTTAAGATATGCATACTGGAATGCACTCAGCAAGACCCACTCCTCCTCCTCACTCTTTTTTTGAAGAGAGATGTCCTGATTGTGTGGATGTGTGTTCTATGCTGTATTTATCCCTTACTTCTTGTTTTGTAAGATTTTCTGCTGAGAAGATGGAAGATTAATTTTTTTTCAGTCTCAGTGTTTAAAAAATATCAGCCTAAATTTTTGTTTTTTTTTTTCCTCAAGCTGGATATAGCAGTCTGTATCTGGTATCACCATGCTCAAAAGATGGAGGTCCAAGGATCAGAAAACTAAATCATCTTGAGGTATGTTGGGAGTTTGTAGTCAGTCTAGGAAACTTGAGACTGTCTTACAAAAATACGTCAGTAGGGGACTGGAGAGATGGCTCAGGGGTTAAGCGGACTGGCTGCTCTCCCAGAAGAACTGGATTAAATTACTAGCACCCATAAGGCAGCTCACAATTGCCTGTAACTCTGGTTCTAGGGAACCTGACACCCTCACACAGATATACAGGCAGGGAAAACACCAATGCACATAAAAGTAAATAAATCTTCAAAAAATTCTTCACTAAATAGGAGGAAGAGAGTAGAAGATGTAAAAGTGTATTCTTTTAGACTCTGAAAGGAATAAACAAGAAAACCAGAATCAGAAGGGCCAGTATTTACTCTTAGTGGAGTGCTTGGGATCAGCTCTTATGTCCAAATACTTCTCTAGCCAGGAAAAATGACCTCAAGTCTACTACTGCTTAGGCCCTCTTGAACACTGAAAACACTTCAACCTAAAGAATAGAGTGATTAAAAACAATTTATCAGTGATCTAACCTCAGATGCACAAGTCCTAAGACAAAACACAAGGAATATGCAAAACTCAAAACGGCTAATCCCCTAGTAATTGCTTCTAGTGGAACGAATTAGACAAAATCCCAGATAAACAACCTTTTAAAAAGTGATTAAGTGCCTTCAAACAAATCAAAGAAGATACAAATAAATATCCTTAGAGCTAAACAAATTCAAAGGAAGTATAAACAAGGAAGCTAAAAGAGAATCTAAGCATGGAATTCAATAAAGAGATATTGAAGAAAAAAACTAATGGAAATCCTGAAAATGAAAGAAATCCACTGAGTCAAATAAAAAGCGAGCAATGAAAGGATGGATTATTCGGGCTAAAAATCAAATAGAACAATCACACACTGACAAAAATAAATTGATAAGAATGTACAAAGAGAACATTCAAGCTCTGTAAACTCTGTAAACTATAAACTCTGTAAGGAGTTTGTTTATATAAATGATAGAAATAGAACAAATAGAAAAATTATATGCAAAGGCATAGAAAGTATTTTTAATTAAAATGCCATAGTTGAAGCTTTCCAAAATTAAGGGAGAGAGACGACCATTGAGGTACAGGAGATATTCAAATACTAAACAGAAAATATAAGAGAAGAATTACATACATCATGCTATAGTCAAAACAACATATATATAATACAACATATATAATATACATACACACATATATATGTGTATTTGTAATATATATATATATATATATATATATATGAAAGCGTATTAAAGACGTCACAGAGAAATGCCAAGTACCATACATGGATAGGCTCCTCAGAGTTACACCAGATTTCTAAGTAGAAATTTTAAAAACCAGGAAGACTTGGAGCAATATTTTTCAAGTTCAGGAAGACATCAATTGGAAACCCAGACTAATACACCCAGCATGTATTATGTATGTTTTTCAAGTTTCCAATGATATCCAACACGGATATATTTTTAACTTGGTCTAAATCATGAAACATACAGCAATCATTAGCCATCAAAATTGTTCTTTGAACAATTTGGTTCAACATAAAAATCAGTAGACTAATGAATGAATCAGTGAATTAATAAGTAAACATGTAAGTACACTCTCTTCTAATGCATATTACAACTAAGATGGTCAAAATAGCAGTTCACCACAGTCTTTTTTTTTTAGATTTATTTAAGTATACAATGGTCTGCCTGCATGCATGCCTACAGGCCAGAAGAGGGCACCAGATCTCATTACAGGTGGATGTGAACCATCATGTGGTTGCAGGGAATTGAACTCAGGACCTTTGGAAGAGCAAGCAGTGCTCTTAACCACTGAGCCATCTCTCCACCCCCCTTCACTACAGTCTTCAACTCAATTATTCATTTAAATATTTTCTACCCCCCCCCAAAAATGTGTTCTTATTCCCCAAACCATGAAAGTTCTAGAAGATGATCTTGCCATAGTTGAATAAGATACCCTTGTGAAGGCATAAGTCACAAACAATCCCATACCAGTTTGGAATTATGATTAATAAAATGGTTATTTATTTAAAAGGGAAAAACTTACAGATCACCGTCCCAGCCAACAGCCCTCTGCGCAATCAGGAAGGGAGCCTAGTCGCTGGAAGCAGAGCCAGAAGCCAGAGAGCTAGGGGAGGGCAGTTGCTGCTTTTTGTAAAGAAGGAGAGACCACGCCTCAATGGGCTGGTATCTCAGCAGCTATTGGCTAAAGGAGCAGATGGAGCTCCTGCAACACCCTTGCATTTTAGGTATGTGGGTAAGTGAGCATCACAGCCCAAATTAAAAGTGTCTTACTCTGGAAAAAAGGCAAAAAGTGTCACAGACCTGTGTTCACACTGAATGCTTCCCTCCTTCCCTCCCCCAGTTCTTTTCCTCTTTCTTTATTTCCTTTTATCTTTCTTTCTCCCCACTGTTACATAGAGAGAAAGTAGTTGCCATCTTCCTTGTACTATGAATAAAGCAGCAAGCAAGGTGAAGTATTTGATCTTATAAGGTTACATCCTAAAGGGAAGATCATAAATGATAAATAGATAGGTGATAGATGATAGAAAGATAGATGGATAGATACATGGATGGATGGATGGATAGAAGATAGATAGATAGATAGATAGATGATAGATTGATAGATAGATAGATAGATGATAGATAGATAGATAGATAGATAGATAGATAGATAGATAGATAGATAGATAGATAGATAGCAGACCATAGATACATGTCTAAGATAGACATGACAACAGCTCACTGAGATGATTATTTGATTATTTCAGGGACAACAAACAGTAGATGCAATGGTATTTTAGGAATATTTCCCAAAGTCATAGTAAAATATTCATCACAATGCAATTGCGTGGTAAATTATATGTGAGGACTTTGATATTAATTGTATTAATTAGATGTAAATATTTTGTTCAGTTTTATTAAATAAAGTTCAGTGTCTACTGTGTTCTTTAGGGTTTTGGAATCTAATTGAAGGCAGACATACATAGATGTTGAATAAGGGAGACCACTATAAACCTAATCCTTCTGAGAATACAAAGACTGACAGTTCACAACAGTAGGTCACTGATGTCTGTACCCTCATATTGCCTGTCATACTGAGTGGTTCAGAAATGAAGGGATGGGAAGTAAAAGAAAATTTTATCTGTTTACAATCTCACCTAAGGAAATGAAAGTGCTCAGAAAGCAATAACTGCATAGCCACAAAGTTTGGAAATATGCATTCAGGCATTTGTCATATCCATTAGCAAGATAGATATTCTGAAAATATCTATGCTGCAGATTTTAGACAAACAAAGCCTATTAGAGTTGGTTATGGTGGCATGTACTTGCAGTCACAACTGCTTGGGAAGACAAAGCAAGATCATGTGAACCCAGGAGTTCAAAGCCAGGCTGGACAACATGGCAAAATTTCATCTCTAAATAAAAGAATGAAAAATAAATAAACAAAACTATTTGTTCATGCAAAGTCTTTTTACATTCTTAGAGACCATAAGTCTGATCAGGATGAACCTAAGAAACTTATATCAAATGGGAAATCATAAATTGACTTCTTCCATTTAAGTTCTAGACTGGATACATGTCTCTCACTGTGTATCGTTGTGTGAGTTAATTCATCACCTTGTGATTCCCAGTTTTCAGGGTGAATATTCTATCCCCAAAGCACATGGTGACACCTTTCTCTCAGATATAGGATTAGCTTCCAATTTATCTCTGCCTGAAACAGATTCCAGTGGCAAAGCTATCAGATTCTGTTGACTTGAGGGGGTGATTATTTCTGTCAAATGAGCCAGTTTATCAGTCTCCCTAATTGTAGTTCTGAAAGTGACAGTGTCATTGTGTATTCTTGTTGTTGAGAGATTGTGGCTCCTTTTCAACCCTGGCATGCTATTTTTCCTAATAAAACAGATTTCAGTATGCTGCCTCTGTGTCTACATCCCTGGGATCTTCTGAACAAATATGTTTGGGTGCTGTCTGTAAGATATCACTTCCATCAAAGAGAATACTAAAGTAGGTTCCTAGGAGCTGGTCTCAAACAAGAATCTGTCAGAAATGTATTAAAGAAGTGCTCTCAGGAGGAAGCAGGAAGGGAGTGGAGAAGTGAGGTCAGAAGAGACAACAAAGTTGAGCCAGATGAACTCTCAGTTGAGGTCCCAGGCTCAGTGTCATCCTCTAGAGAGCTGCATCTCAGAGATTACCCAAAGATGAGATGAAGAGCCAGTAGCTCTCAACCTGTGGGGCGTGACCCCTTTGACAAACCTCTATCTCTAAATAATATTTATGTAAAGATTCATAACATTGGGGAAATTATAGTAACAATAAAAATAATTTTATGTTTGTGGGTTAACACAACATAAGAAACTGTATTAAAGGGTCACAACATTAGGAAGGTTGAGAAACACTGAGCTAGGTTTTCCTATCTCATACACATATACTTTTGCTGAGTATAACTCATTTGTTCTTAAACCTGAAGGCACTTCATACTCTGCAGATGTGGGCAAAGTAGATATACCAACCCCATGGGCAGGCCTTTGAAGGGAGTTGACCTGAAAACCACTAAAACAAAATAAACACCAAGAAGCAGGCCATAATAAAATGGTTAAAGGTCGTAGGGATGAACATAGAGACTACAGTATCTGATACAAAGACAGACCAACCCAGCAAGTAACCATGCTGTATAGATCTGGCTTGATTGGCCGTCCTCTTTTCCACTTTCAACAATTTCCATCTCTTTCTCATGAATGAATTCATTGTGCAACAATAATGCTCCCTCCCTTTTAAGGGACAGATTTTCTTGATACAATTGCTTTGCTTTCACAAGCCTGGCTCTTTTGAGAGTCTTCCTGCAATAGTATATCTATCTTATCTCTATCTAATCTTACATGTTTACTGTATAAAGATAGGTGACCCTTCATAAAAGGCCCATTAATAGCCTTAGGCATAGAGGTATGGACCTAGCTGCCTTCATGCCATTGGCCTCTGTCGCTTGCTCTTCATCTAAACTGGTTTCCACAGGGATGAGTATAAGTCACATTCTCCAATGGAGGCACCATCTGTTAGAACTTGGCAAAGTGCACTAGTATATGATTCATTAGCTTGCGTATATTCTAATATGTTCCAAGAATTAAAAACAATTTTTCAGACCTTCATAGATCTTATGACTCATTTTGGAATGTTTTCCCTTATTTCCATTTTATTAGTTGGCTTCAGAATCAAAATTAGAAGCCGACGTGAATATTTTATGGGCCACACTGTCTCTTCTTTCTTTTATGCATAATACTAAGTGTTTGCAATTAAATGAAGGCAAATTAAAAATTAAAAAATAAGATTTTTCACTACAAATTATCTTGGAAAGGTCGAGTTTTCTAGTCTATGGAGTCTTTTTTATTGGTTTTTCATTAATTCTTCAGGAATTCTGTGT
The DNA here is from genome assembly GCF_903992535.2 of Arvicola amphibius. Taxonomy (NCBI): domain Eukaryota; kingdom Metazoa; phylum Chordata; class Mammalia; order Rodentia; family Cricetidae; genus Arvicola; species Arvicola amphibius. The sequence continues at coordinate 33,415,301 of NC_052051.1, forward strand.
AATGTATTTTGATCATATTTACCCTTTTCCTTTAGTACCTGCCAGATCACTCCTCTCCACTACCCACCCAACTTATTTATCCTTTTCTCTTTAAGATATCAAATCTAATTTGTGTTGTCCATATAGTCTTGGGTGTGTGGTCTTTACTGAAGTGTAGTCAGCACACCGGAGACCACACCTTTAAAGGAGACTGACTCTTGCTCTCCCAGCAGCTACCAAAAGCCAGCAGCTCTTTAGCTGAGATGAGGTTTCATGCCCACCTTCCCTCTCCATGCCATGATTTGGTCTGGAGTGAGGTTGCATAGGTCTTATATGTGCACTCAGAAGTGCAGTGAGTTCATAAAGGCGACTGCCCTGCTCTGCCTGGAAACACCGCTTCCTTGTAGTTATACACTGCCTCTGGCTTTTCACAATCTTTCTGCCCTTCTTCAGTCATGATGATCCCAAGCCTTGAAGGAGCAGGTGTGATGTTCCATTTAGTGCTGAACATTCTGCAGCCTCGTAGTCTCTGTGTCTCTGCACCGTGACTGGTTATGGGTCTCTGTATTAATCACCATCCATTGCAAAAATTCCCAGATGAGGTTTGAGAAATGCACTAATCTGTGGTTATAAAGATAGGTTGTTAGAAGTTTGCTTAATAATATGCTCATTTAGCAGAGTGATAGTAGTACATTCTCTCCTTAGGACCTTAGACTTAGGACCCGTCTAATCACAGGTTCTTGGCCCCAATAATGGTGCCATGTATGAGTTTGGAGTCTTTATTTGTGTGTAGTCTTTGGTTTGATTTAAAACTGGAAAATGGCATTTATCTTTGGTTCTCACTCAGATAATATTTTCAGACTGTTCAACGGGAAATAAACTTATGTATGTCCGCATGCACCCGTGCTTGCTTGTAAACAAATACTGGAAGTTAAGAGGCTGTCTGCATTTTTCGTTTCCACTTCAACAATCTTTAGTGATATGTTCTAAGCCTTAAGCGTTAGGGCAGCTAGGGAAGGTGTTACTCACCTCTGGAACCCCTTCAGGTACACATTAGAGACAACTGCTTATTTTCCTCCTGAACATCATAATTTACCTAAAAACCAAAGAACAATCAAAGAACTACAGTTGTTTTCATAACCCTTGTACAGATTGCATTGCCAGTCCTCTGGTGAAGGGGGACAGACCTGCATTCTCCATATAATTGCGCTTTAGAAAACAGTGTATCACCATGTATCTGGTGTTCAGCACAAAAACACTGTACATTTAAATTCCTCCCTTGTTTGGGAAGTCATACATTGACATAAAATATCAAACTAAAAAATTATGATATTTACAAGTATTCTGGAATCCTCCCTCTTTGCTAAGTTGGATAAAGAAGGAGACGGTCAGAAATTCTTGAAATCTCAAGATTCTGAAGATACTGTTTCAAGAAGTAGGGAAATGATATCTTTCCAGATTCTCATTTTGTTACTGAGCGCTAGAGCTGGGATATATTTATTGATAGCCTATCAGGATGTCACATAATTTGAAAGAGGACTTCATGGGACTGTCACAAAACAATGAAAACTACGACTTCACATGAGCTTCCCCAGTAAAATCTTCACTAGGTCTCAAGCTTCAGGGAGTCATTTTAGAACTTTGGAGGAAAAGCAGGAAATGGAAGAGGATGTCACGGGTACCACACGCATGGAGATGCATTGTGAAAGGAGCTGGAGGCCCATGTGTTTTGTATGTGCCTCACGAGTCCGTGCATCCAGAGAGAGGAGAGAAGCTTCTAAATATATCGTTCAAATGATTGGAGGGAAAGTTAGCTATTGAAGTTCAGATCCAAGTGTCGAGTGCTATGAAAACTATAGATGAATTCCTTTGTATAAAAATACGTCTCAAATGTCTCTGCCAAGCAATGTCTTCCCACCCACCATGTGTCTCTTCAGCTCCCACACCAGCTTCGAGAATGTCAGGGAAATTTTATTTCAAACTGTCTGTCTGAGTAATAAGTTTTCTGCTGAAGGCAGTATCATAATGAACTCTCGCTACAAAGGGTGAGGAGGATCAGAAAACCTTTGAAGGGTTATGGAGTGACATGTTTGCTTCCATTTTTGGCTAAAGGCAGAGAGACCTTACTCCTAACAATACAGGAAGAGAGGACAGACTGTTACTGAGTAGGAAACTAGAATATAGAATAGATTTGGCCATATTAGAGGCGTGGTTATTTAATAGCATAAAAGTGGCATTTAGCGAGTCTTTCCAAAGTATGGGCACTGAAAATAAGAAGCATACAATGAACTCATGAGTCTGAGATTGGGGATTTTTGTTTGTGTCAGCTTGATGGTTCTTCTTTTCCCAACTAGGATCCCTCTACAAACGCATTGCCACTGGGAACCTGAGTGACAGACTCTGCTGTTCATGTTTGTCACCCACCAGCAAACCAGCCAAGGTGCTTATGGCAGTGGCAGAGATGTACCACCCAAGAAACTCAATGTGTACACCTCCTTCAAGCCTTTGCTTGAATCTTCGTGGGTATCCCATCGGACACTGAAAGTCTGAAGTTGAGTGCACAGCCGAGGGGCAGGTTCCCAGGATGGAACAGCAGTGTTGCTGCTAAGTGCCTTGGCAGAGGAGCACTAACAGGGAAGGAATCCTTGTGCTAGTTAGCCTTCCTTTACTACAAATAAAGGCACCGTAGAAAACTGACAGAGAGAAAATGGCTGTTTTGTCTCGCAGTGTTAGGGTTTCCAGTTGGTGATGGGACCCTGCTTCACTGAGCCTATACTGAGGCAGCATATCAAGGTGGTAGCAGGTGGTGGAGTCAGCCTCGTGTGAGGCAGGGAACAAGAGGACAAAATGGGGGGGGGGCTTGGCTCTCATTATTCTCTCAGAGGGCCCCCCATAGACAAGCCACTAGGCCCTATCTCCTAACAGTTCCACCCTCTCCCTATAGCAACACCCTGGGGATAAAGCACATGGACCTTCGGGAGACATTTGGGTTCCAGACCGTTATAGAAATCACGGCCATCTCTCTTGAAAGTTATTCAAGACTTTTATTGATTTATCATTTCTGATTGTTCGCTTCAACAGCGACCAAGGACTGTGTATGCTTAGATTAAAGCTGAATGACCAGAAAACCTACTGAATGGGGGGGGGGGGGATAAGCCATTTTTATCCATAGACAAACAAGAGAAAAAGAATAGCAATTGTAAGTAGTAGCATTTCTTGACCTGCTCTGTTGTTTAACACGTGCGTAGTTTAACACGTGCGTAGTACTTCCGTATGTGCCGTGGCCCTCACAACAGTATTTAGGACTCATCCCCACAGCAGCCTGAGGACTGCAGCAGTGTGATTATTTCGTTTATTGTGGAGGTAGCGATATGACGATGCGTCCCAGCAGCACTCAGTGAAGCAATAGCCATGAGGAAGCTTGACATTCCCCGAGTATTCCCTTTATACGGCAAACATGTTTGCAACTTACCCGCCTGGCTGTTGGCCTGAAGTAAATAAACGAAGCAGATGCTGGAGCATCATGTTTTCACAGCCTCAGAACGGAGTAAGGGACTGTAAAACGTCAGCTCACTTGCCATGGATTGTAATCAGTGAGTCACTATTAGAACTGGTGTCCTGTGGATCTTAAACTTGTTGAATCATGGTATAGCCTAAAATTTACAATTGCAGAGCTTTCTGGGTAGCAGACTAGCTTATGGTCCTCCAGAAGCGAATCTTGAGAAGCCCCCAGTGGCCATAGTTTAGTTAGAAGTAGATTCTCTCTTTTTTTTTCTTTAATTGAAAAATGGATTTTTTTTCATACAATATATTACCACTATAGTTTCCCCTTCCCTACAGCTCCCAGTTCCTTCTACTCCTTCCCGTCCCATCAGGATCCACATTCTTTTTGTCTCGTTAGAAAGCAAACAGACATCTATTTAGTGGTAAATGATAATAAAATAAAAAAGGTAAACAAAAAACAAATTGTAATATGACAAAACAAGAAAACTAAAAGTAAAAGCACTAGAAACGTATATAGTCGCAGAGACACACACGTTCACACACACAGGAATCCCATAAAACCACAAAACTGAAAGCTATATTATGTATGCAACGGACTTGAAAGGTAGGAGGGGAGATTGCCCTGACACAACATTATGAAACAAGGAGCCTCCAAAGATGCTGTAGAATTCATTTTCTGTTGGCCATCCACTGCTGGGCATGGGGCCTGCCATTAAAAGCGGGTTGTTCCCCAGAAAGACTCCCTTGAAGAAAACAAATTTTCCATTTGCAAGTGGTTATCAAAAGCAGCTTCAGGGCTAGGGATGGAGGTGTGTATCCACTTCTCCCTCCAACTCTAGGCTCCATCTGGTGCAGACCCTGGTGACTCCGTGCAGGTCCTGTGCATGCTGCCAGGCTCTGTGAGCTCATACATTTGTACCAGCTCTGTACCCCTGCTGGGTCTAGAAATCTTGGTTGCCCGCCGTCCTCCATCTCCTCTGGCTCTTACACTCTTTCTGCTTCTTCTTCTTCTGCAGAGTTCCCTGAGTCCTGAGGGGACAGAGTTAATGGAGCCATAGAAGATGATTCTTGAGAAATGCTTTGGGAAATAGGAGGGGTGGGGGATGGGCCCACCAGGTCACATTGCTGGTGCTGCTGTTTTATCCCATGCAGAACTTTGGGAACAGTGTGGGATGCACACCTCGGGGTTATCCCACCTGGTATATTTATATTAGGAATTCTGTGGGTCGTGGGTGACACCCTTTCTTTAGGTGTCTCTTAGTGCTCTCTGGGTTTGCTTTGTGCTTAGACAGGACAGCTTTCTGCAGTTTTAGAGAAAGTCTTCAGTGAGGCATCTGAGATGTGGGCAGTTCGAAGTAGTTTGTTAGCTCATCTGAAGTGCTAAAGCCCAAGGAACTCAAGCCGAACGTAGCGTTGTTGATTGTACGCACTTAATAACTTAATATAGCCCAGCTGCCTCAAGATGGTATAGAGGCCTATTTATCCAATCTCACTTTCTCCAATCTACTGAAAGCTGCAAAGAGGACAGAAGAGGTGGCAAGGTAATGCATCGCTCCATGTGCAGTCAGGAGGAAGAAGCAACTCTGAATTCTGAGCAAGGAAAACTACACCGAAAGGGCTCCTAACTAGCACACAACAGCTAGCTAGCAAGAGGCGTTTCGAAATCTTCAGATGAATACAAAACTCAGCTGCTATCTAGGTTAAGGGCAAGTGGTCAATGAAAGCAATTAGAAGACTAAGGACGAGACACGGCCCTTTGTTCCCCATGGCAGAGACTCAAGAGTTATCGTAATGCTGGTGAAACTGTGCTTAAATCTCAGGAAGCGTGCATGCATGTGTGTGTGTATGTGTACGTGTGTGCGTGAATGTGTGTATGTGTGTGTGAATGTATGTGTTATCATAACGTTAGTGATACTGTGTGTAAACCTTAGGATGTGTGCATGAGTGTATGTATGTGTGTGTGTGTACGTGTGTGTGTATGTGTGTATGTGAATGTATGTGTTATCATAACATTAGTGATACTGTGTGTAAACCTTAGGATGTGTGCATGAGTGTATGTATGCGTGTGTGAATGTATGTGTGTGTGTGTGTGTGTGTGTGTGAATGTATGTGTTATCATAGCATCATAAAGCTGGTGATACTGTGCGTAAACCTTAGGATGCGTGCATGCGTGTGTGTGTGTGTGTGTGTACGTGTGTGTGAATGTGTGTGTGAATGTATGTTATCATAATGTTATAACGCTGGTGATACTGTGTGTAAATCTTAGGATGCATACATGCATGCGTGTGTGGGGGGGGGCACGTGTGTGTGTGTGTGTGTGTGTGTGTGTGTGTGTTCTTGGTTTAATGGTTTTTCTAGCACAGAGCTTCTAAACCCTTTGGTTTCACCAGAATAAGGAGCACCTTTATTTGCTAATGAGCCAACTGATGGCTAATGCCCCTTAGGAAACTTCACATTGGGCTTGTTACTAGAAAGACTGACACCTAATTAGAGAATTGAGACTTTTCAGCCTAATCATCCCCCCCGGGATGGTGTTGGTAGGCAAGTTGACCACCACTGGCCAATGATGTAATCGGTCATAATGAAATCCCACTTAAAGAAGCAGCCCTAACAGCACATGTCTATTCCTGGACTCTGAGATGAGAATGGCCCTGTTTCACCTGTAAAGATCTGCTTCAGATGGGGAGTATTTAGACATGACAGAAAAGAAAATGCTGGAAAGAAAAGTCATCTTGTCCACTGTGTATTTCCTTGAAATAGGTAATTATTTACATATATAACATAATGGCTTTATGTTCACTATAGCCAAATGCATATATGAATAAGTAATGTATAGACTAAACTGTATCTAAGGATTGAGTGCTGTTTTTCCATTGGCTCAGTGACTACACTTGAATCTACTGATATTTTAGCTACCATATGCAGTCCTGCTGCCCCACAGCTAATGCTCTGCCACTCAGGCTGTGGCCTGGCAAGATTTCTGGTCCTGCTGGCACCTGCTATGTCACTATCTCAAAATGTAGTTTTTAGCTAAAGCCTCTGCCATTCTATCTACCAGTAAGTACTGGAAATCAGATGTTGGGGTTAAAGCCTGATAGCTCAGAGGGACCAAGAAGCAACCAGCTGACCTTTCTTTTGTCTGGAGACCAAGCAAGAAAATATCTCTTCATTCATCCTGAAGCAAATATACTACAAATCTCTAAGGCCTTCCCTACTTCTTCCTGTGCATCTCTTTACCCGTGTTCCTGGGTTCTCTGTACTTTCTATGGCTAATTCTTGACAGCTAGTCATTGACTTTGCCCCCAATCCAAGACAGATTTTATTAACATACTCTCTGAGTTTCAAAGTGCTATCAAATATCCTGCAACAGTAGAGTATATTGGCACACATTTATAATCCCAGTGTTTGAGAGACTGAGGTTAAAGGTTCCTGAGTTCACAACTTTGAAGCCAGCCTTGGCTACTGTGGAAGTTTGGAAGAAAATGTCCCCCAAAGGGAGTGGCACTATTTGGAGGTGTGACTTTGCAGAGTAGGTATGGACTTGTTGGAGGAAGTGTGTCTCCATGGAGGCAGGCTTTGAGGTCTCATATATGCCCAAGCTATTCCCAGTGATATAGATCACTTCCTGCCACCTGCCTATTAAGATGTACGACTCAATTGGTTTATTGGAGCCAATTTCCTGTGGTGGGATGCCTTGTTTGGCCTTGATGTGGGGGTGGAGGGTGGGGACTTGGTTCTACCTCAACTTGATGTGCTAGGCTTTATTGACTCTCCTTGGGAGGCCTTATCCTTTCTAAGGAGTGGATGGGGGTAGGGGAGGGGAAGGAAGAGAAGGAGAAGAAGAGGGAGCTGTGGTTGGTATGTAAAATGAATAATAATAAAAACAAGATGTAGGACTCTTAGCTCCCAACACCATGTCTGCCTGCAGGTCACCATATTGCACCAGGATGATAATGGACTAAACCTCTAAATTAAATGTTTTTCTTTATAAGAGTCGAAGTGGTTATGGTATCTCTTCAAAGCAATAGAAGCCCTAAGTAAGACAGCTACACAATGAGACCCCCACCACAAAAAAGAAAACAAAAAATTTAAAAATATAATGTAGAATGAAGCTATAGTATAATTTTCTCATACCAAGCTCTGGTTCTAGTCACTATGAAGTCCACTGTGCTATTTTTTTAAATTATTTATTTATTATGTATACAACATTCTGCCTTGATGTATGCCCGCACGCCAGAGGAGGGCGCCAGATCTCATTACAGATGGTTGTAAGCCACCATGTGGTTGCTGGGAATTGAACTCAGGACCTCTGGAAGAGCAGCCAATGCTCTTAACCTCTGAGCCATCTCTCCAGACCCACTGTGCTATTTTTTCAACCATCTTTATCATGTACTAGAGAAACAAGAGCCCAGATTCATGACTAGGACACTTGAAATTTAACTCTGATTTTTTTTTTTTAATCAATGCTGTGGTCAGGATATGTTTTAGTGTCCTCCATGGATTTCTTTGCTAAAATAGTCCCCACTGTGGGGAATTAAGAAAGTGAAACGTTAAGTTGTGGTGGATCTCTAAAAAGAGAACAAGATTCAATAATGCCATCTATCTATCAGATTGGAGCCCTGCTGTGGAAGATGCTCTTGTACACGGTAAATATTTGTTACTCATATTGGCTTAATAAAATGATGAATGACCAGTAGCTAGGAAGGACTATAGGCGGTGCAATAAGACTAGAAGAATTTCTGGAATAGGAAAGACAGAGACACAGCATCAGAGGAAGCAAGATACAAGAATACCTCACTGAGAAAAGGTACCAAGTCATAGGGCTAAACATAGACAAAAATTATGGGTTAATTTAAGTTGAAAGAACTAGTTAATAATAAGCCTGAGCTAATAGGCCAAACAGTTTATAATTAATATAAGCCTCTGTGTGTTTCTTTGGGACTGAGCAGCTGTGGGACCATATGGGACAGAAATTTCTGTCTACAGAGCTCCAGTGACTGAATTCTGTCGGCTTAAAAAAATCAGAGAGATCAGACACACATGTGCATATGCACACATATACATATACACATTCACATGCAGACATGTATTACACATACTCTTTCTTACTCCCTACTCCCACCATATGGTACTCTGTATTACCTTGATACTCTGAGAGTAAAGCCTTAGTAACCTAACAGTCCTGAAACTTAGGACCAGAACTTTGAGACAATAAAAATCTCTTTGCAACTCATACATTCTGAAACACTGCATTACTAGTATCATAAACCAGCTTGTTTCTACTTTAATTAAAGAAGTTCTAATGCATCTTATTAGTAATTTAGTCTGTCCATGCCAGAGCTGTTTCCATCCCTCAAGACTCTTATAAAAAGAAAATTCTCTTTTCTCCAAATGATTTGATTGGAAACCAAAGAAAACCACCCTAGATGCTTTGGAGTTCTCTAGGTTTTGGTCCTTAAAAGCATATACCAATCATACTGCTTCGATGCCAAAGACTGACTTTTAACTGTCAGAGAGTCTTAATACCTTCACTTCCTTAGCCTTTCATAGAGGGTGTTCCCTGCTCTCTTTATCCTTGTCGGTGTTTTAAGACTTTCAAGAGGAAACATTTCATACAGAGCTTTCTAGATAAGCATTCTCTCCAAAGTTCTCGATAGAAGAAACTCCCTACTTCTTTTTGTATATTTTTGGAGTTGTCAACCCTCCTGTCCCCCTCACAGTAATCTGTTACCCATTTGTGTAGCTGAATTCAGGCCACATTTGGTGATTTAGAAACCACTCCGATTTACTCTCGTTCCTGGGAGATGAAATCTGTCAGAAATGCTACAGTTTTCGTGAGGAAGCAGAGAAAGAAGACAGATGTCATGTGTGTGCCTCCCACCGTCTGTGGCTCAAAACCCACTCGGCCTCTAAAATAGCCTCCCACGTGATCTTACCAGGTTGTATGACGACAAAGCAGTAAGCAGTACCAAGTCTACAAAAGACTCGAATAAAGCTCTTCACAGAGCACACGTGTCCTTTACCCAAATTCAGATATGTATCTGAAGAAGCTCTTCCGAGCGTACTAACAACTTGCTGATGTCTGACCTCCAGATAAATGTCTCTCTTCTTCACTTCCTGTTTGTTTGTTTGTTTCCCCACCTTCCTCTTAATTTAAGAATTCCAAATGAGCCCTAAGACATACAGCTGAACAGGAGCAAGCATGATATTCATTTAAATTAGTGTCTTTTCTATAAAGTAGGAAAATGATCAAAAGCTTCAGATACTATTTCCCTAGGAGGAGGAGACAAAGGCACATGAGTTTCAAACTATACATCTCTCAAAGCATGAACTATCCTGTGTTGTTGAAATAGGGTTCTACATGGACCACTGGGCCTTTGAGGGGCTGGCTGAGCATGTGGACAACTGAAAGCTTAATCTGAGGATAAGGTATTAGTAGACAGTCATGAGAAGATTAAACTTGGAGCGTGAGGAGAGTAACACAGGAGGTAATAGTGGTAGTCTAGTGGGTCAAAATAAAGCTAGCGATGCTAGAAATGAACGTGGATGGAGTGGATACATATTTGCATGAGTAAAATGCAAAGAGCCATCCTTCTTGGCTCTGAATGTTTTTGAGACAGTGGGGAGAGAGTAAGAAGTTAAAATTTGGGTTAATTAGCTGTCAGAGCCCACAGAAATGAATCCCATTCCACTTTGAGTAGAGGCCAGAGAGTTCTCACCTATTCTTGCTCCTTCAGGGTTATACAACAGGATGTTTTGACCTGAGGTGTGGCTACAGGATGCTTTGCCTCGATAAAAGGATATTTCGTTTAGGGTGTGATTGCTTGATATTTGGAGATGTGAGGAAGAAATTACTTTGCCTGCTGTTTGTATCATGGTAAAGAAGTCTTTTTTTCTCCCCCTTTTTGGACTGGAGTATATAAGAACTTTGAGTAATAAATAAGGCAGATCACAGCTTTCACTGGATGCCCTCTTGATTCTACCTTTTGTCTCCTGTCTATTTCTTTCTTAATACCCACCCCTCCCTGTTGTTGGAGGCTGTTTGTTCATTTCCTGACCACCCTTGACTTGAAATAATCACACAAAACTATACTATTCAAATCACTGCTTGGCCTATTAGCGCTAGCTTCTTACTGATTATCTCTTACATTCTAAACTATCCCATTTCTATTAATCTGTGTATCGCCACATGGATGTGGCTTACTGGCAAGGTTCCAGTGTGTCTGTCTCTGGTGGTGGCTACATGGCTTCCCCCTGACTCCACCTTCTTTCTCCCTTCATCTCTGTTCAGATTTCCCACCTGGCTTTACTCTGTTAAATCATTGGCCAAAAGCAGCTTTATTCATTAACCAATAAAAGCAACACATCTACAGAATTACCTCCCAAACCTTCAAGTAAGGATGAATAAATCTGGTGGGACCCCAACAATTAGCAACAGTATCTTCAAAATCAGAACGCTTTAAGGAATGAAAGATAGCTTTTTGCAGTGTAGAAATTATCATCACACTGCCCTGAAACACACATTTAAGCCTTACTCCCCGGTACCCGGGACTGACATTTTGAAGGGGTTTTTCACAGATGCAGCAGAGAGCAGACAAGATAGTGGTGGGTTACTGAGGTTTTGTCCTGAAAGGAGAGTCAGTGAGTACAGGGAAGAAAGGCAGGTAGAGCTGGGGACAGAGACTCGAGTGATGTTTCAAGTGCCTTGGATCCGGGTGACCTCCCAGCATAGACAGAGGCACGGGGCAGCCCGGAGCCTTCTGAAGAAACCACTCCAAACTTCTAAATGCCTAACCCCAGAAATTGTCAGGCCGCTGATATCTGTGTTTTAGGATGGACATTGGGTTTAACTGGCATGATGCCCTCAGTGCTGGGACATTACCATCCAAGTCAAAATAGTTCCCGTACTTCAGCAGTGGGTGGCTAAGAGGGTGACCCAATTAACCCTGCTATATAGCAAATGAATTTCAGTTTCTGCAGGAAGGTTCTGGCTTTGGTTTGGGACACTGGGAACTGGAGCACTAATGGTCACTGACCTAATTAGAGATGCAAGTGGGAGCTGAGAGACGCGCGTTACAGGGAGCGGCTGGAAAGGGGAAAGGCCAGCCCTTCAGGTTTCGTCAGGCGCCACTGCGTTGCTAATCTTAGCTTAGCACAGAACTCTTATTTTTCAAAGCATTTCACATCAATTATCCCTATTTGATTTTAATAGCGACCCTGGGAGGTATAATTATCTTCAATTTACAGATAACTAAAGTAAGTGAGGCTTTGAAAGACTCGGGAAGTTGTCCACAGTTACATAAAGAGCTCCATGCAGTAAAGTAAGGAGAAAAAAACCTTTTAAAAATATATTTGTGTGTAAGAAAGCAGGGTCTTGTGTGTGTGTGTGTGTGTGTGTGTGTGTGTGTGTGTCTCAGAGGACACCCTACAGGAGTCAGTTCGCTCCCTCCACCACACGGGTTGAATATAGGTCATCAGGTTTTATGGTAGGTAGCTTTATCCGCTGGGCCATCTAATCAACACCATCACTTCCTTATGAATTTCATTTTTGTCATGCTGTCCCCTTTCAAACTGAGATTCTATAATATACTGTAGAATATGTACTATGTTAATTAATATAATAATATTGATAAACTATACTATATTAATTAATGCTATAAATTCTTTCTGAATTGGCCCATACACAGTGCAAAAGAATAAACAATGCAAGTCCTCAAGTAACAGCTATAATGGCTATCTAAACCCCACTGTACTTCCAAAAAAGGGAAAGTAGAAAGATCTTACACTAAATTATCAAAATTTTCCTGAGAAGCCCTTCCAAAAGGATCGTGTAGAGTTAACCTAGGGATTAGAATGGCAAAGAGAAGCTTGGCCAAGGGCTTTGTTTTGACTAAGATGAAAATGGAAACCCAGCCACAGGTGAACGAGGCAGGAGCTGGTCAGGCTGGATGAGGAAGTGAGGAAGCACACTGTAAGGCCATGAAAGAAGCATTTGAACTGTTAGCTCTAACAGAATACATAAAAGGGGAATGACTGCACAGAGAAATTAATAAGATTCAATCAATTATCTGTAGCTTCTGTAAACCCTTTGGATTTCACAGGAATGTATTCTAATTTCCTTATTTATTTTAAGTTAATAACCAAAATTCAATTTTAATTTGGTTACCACAATTAATAGACATGACAGGAGTTAAGTGAGAGACAAGGAGAATGCTTCTACCCCAAAGCTTGCTTTTATTGAGCTTTCAAGATGTGGATATTACCCAAATCTCTGAACTTGACTAGGTAGCGTGGATTCCCTAGGACTACAGTGTAGGTATCAGTCAACCTGTTGGTTTTCTCCAGAGAGGTAGCAAAGAGTACAAGAAAGCAAAAGCAAACAACCTCTCTAGGTCCTACCAATGAGCCATTCTCTGTGTGACCTGGGATGGACTAACAGAGACGAATCGCTTATACCAGGTCAATAATTTTCTAGCATCAAATTATTTCCATTAAGCTCCATCTTATGCTTCCACATTACTGGATAAAAGAGATCTGTCCAAATAGCAATAACACACTTAGACTGGCTGTGGTTCCTGCTTCAATTCCCATTTTATTAGAGTGATAACTTATGAGGCTGAACTAATCACTCATTAATTAATACTCCAAACTCTCTTTGAGATGGGGCAAGCAAGGTGTTCTGATAGTAATCCACCATGCTCTGTGTGAAAGTGCTGGGCTGCATCTCCCAGAGCCGGTACTAGGCACAGTCACCGTGTGTGCCCTCAGCCATGTTGTTCTTGATGGTGGCCCTTGCCCCTAAAATCCTTTCCTATTATTAGTGGCTCAGAAAATACAGCACAGTTGATTCCCAGAAACAAAAAGAAAAGGGTTTGTGGTTGTAACGAACTTCTTTATCTGAAACAAAGAGAGAATGTGCAGGTGGGGTACTAGGAAACATATGGAAGAGAAATTAAACAAATCCATGAAAAATCTAGGGAGAAGGAAAGAAACTGGAAGAAAGAAAGTAAGGAAAGATCTGGAGTAGATCAGATAATGTTGATTCAACATTGTGTGCCAGGAGCCAAGAGCAAGTTCTGATGTTCATACTGGATTCTGGAAGTGAAAGGGTGAGCATTGGGTTTTGGATCCCCCCCGGGAACCATAAATACCATGAACTAAGGCATGTTAGAAATGAAGAGATGAAGAGGGCCAGTAAGGTGGTTTGAATGAGAATGGCCTTCATAGGCTCATATATTTGAATGCTTGGTCCTTAGTTATTGAAACTGTTTGAGGTTTAGGAGGTGTAGCCTTGTTGGGCAACATGTGTCACTGGGGGCGGGGGTAGGTTTGGAGATTTCAAAAGCCTGTGCCATTCCCATTTAGCTGTCTGCCGGGTTCTTGAGGTGGAAGATGTGAGCTCTCAGTTACTGCTTCAGCACCATGCCTACCTGTCTAGGGCCATGCTCCTGACCATGATGATCACAGACTCTAACATTCTGGAACTGTGAGCCCCAAATTAAACACTTTCTTTTATAAGTTGTGTTGGTTGTGGTGCCTTTTTACAGCAATAGAAAGGTAACTAAGACAACCAGCTATGGCATCCTTACTGCTATTTCTAGGCTGCCACCAGCTGAGAAATAAGGGCTTTCTAGAAGGTTAAGGGTGCTATAGCTTTATGTGATTACATAGTACGTGAGGGCATACCGAGGTAGCAAACAAAGCACTCAACAGTCCCTTCTATCCAGGGGTTCCCTAGTGTTTCCTGCTCCTGAGGAGACTCAGAGTCAGTAGCAGAGACAAGAAGAGTGTGGCACTCCTACCCAATTCCTCTGCCTCTGCTTTAACTTGCTCCCCTATCAAATTCTGTACTGTTCAGAAAAAAATATTACTTTAAAACACATTTTTAAAAAGTAGATTCTTCTTTAATATACAACATCCCTCCCTCAACTCCTCCGGCTCTATCCCCCCCCCCACACACACACACATTTCCTCTCCCCGATATCCACTCTCTCTCCATTTCCTTCAGGAAAGAGCAGGCCTCCAAGACTCCATGCAGGCATTCAGTTCAACCTCTCTACTTTCAAAGAGCTGTGTGGATGTTGTCCTTGCCAATGGGTTCCACTGTCAGTTTTAGGAGAACGTCCTTCTATCCTAAAATCAGTATGGGTTGTTTAGGGATCTCCACATGACCCCTTGGCCAACAACTCAACCAAATGCAGCCCAGTTCCGCCACTGGAAGCCTTGCCTGGCTACAAAAGACGATCAATTCAGACCCCATATCATCCATTACTAGGAATCCTCACTAGGGTCACTCCCACAGATTCCAGATTGTTTCCACTGCACTGGGTTTCTGTACCACCCCCAAAAGACCTCCCCCAATTCTAAATGTCTCTTCCCAAATTCTATCCCTCCATCAATCACCCAAACATACCTGATCCCTCCTGCTTCCATCCCCACCTGCTCCTGATCCACCACAAAATCTGTTCTATTTCTCCTTCCCAGGGAGATCCACAGGTCCACCCACTAGAGGACTCCTCATTACCCGATCTCTTGAGTCTGAAGATTGTAACTTGATTATCACTTACTTAACAGTTAATAACCACTTAGGAGTGAGTACATACCAGGTTTGTCTTTATGAGTCTGGTAACCTTACTCAGAATGAGCTTTTCTAGTTCTATCCATTTTGCCTGCAAATTTCATGATGTCATTCTTTATTTTTTCAACCTAAGTAATACTCCATTGTGTAAACGTGCCACATGTTCTTTATCCATTCTTCTATTGAGGGACATCTAGGTTGTTTCCAGTTTCAGGCTATTATGAATAAAGCTGCAAGGAACATGATTGATTAAGTGTTCTTGTGGTAGGATTGAATGTCCTTTGGGTATATGCACAAGAGGAGTCTTGAGGTAGATCGATTCCTATCTTTCTGAGAAACCACCATATTGATTTTCATAGTGACTGTACAAGTGTGCATTCCCACCAGCAATGGAGGAGTGTTCCCCTTGCTCTACATCCTCACCAGTGTGTGCTGTCATATAGATCTTAGCCATTCTGACTGGTGTTAGACGAAATCTCACAGTAATTTTGATTTGCATTTCCCTGATGGTTAAGGATGTTGAATGTTTCTTTAAGTCTAAAAACATATTTTTAACAATTAAATATAGTTAGTTATTTCTTCCTTGATTGGCCTGAGAAAATTAGTTTTAGTAACACCTTAATCAAAGATTCAAGGTCACTGTCTCTTCATTCTTAACTGATTTTTATTCCTTGCAAGACCTGTTAATCTTTTTTGGAATCTGGTTTCAATTAATCTCCCTTAAACTTTCTTCTGATTTCCTGTTTGGCTCTTCATCTGAGAAAGTGCTCTTGGGGAGGTATCTAGCATTCATCACCAGTGTGCTTCTCCAGGTCTCAGTTAGCCTGTGGTATTCATGAGGTTCTGACTTCTGTTTCCCTGTTTAGCCCCTTTCTGTTTTTATAGGCTTATTGGCCATTCTGATCTTCCTCTGTGAAATGTCCACTTAAGCCTCTGAGCACATTTTATTGAATTATTGTTATTTGCTATTGGTTTGTGTTCTATAGTAAGTCCTTTATTGTTTCCAAACTTTGAGAGTTGCCTATTCACATTTTAAGTAATATCTCTGTTAAAAAGTTTTTTGTTTTGATGAAATTCAGTTTATAATACTTTTTACATTTAATGCACTTTACAAAATCATTTTGACTATTCTGAGATAGGAGATAGCCTTGTCAGTGTTTAGTTTCTACACTTGGATCTACCTAAGATCTGAGAAAAGCCTCCAAAGGAAACCAACAGCCTCACATGCAGTAACAAGAGCACTTTATTAATTCCAATGTTGGGGTGGCACTTGGTGACCCCAAAGAAGGTCACAAGCTCCTTTTAAGTGGGTTTAGGGGAATTCCAGAGAGGAATGGTTAATTTGGGACTGATTGGTGGAGGAAAAGATTAGTATGGGCGCTGATTGGTGAAAGATCTAGTGGTTAGGGACCTTCCAGCAGCAGGGTAGGGAAAGCTATCTTTAGTTATCAGAAGACTGGGGGTGCCTGCTGAGCCAGCAAAGGGGCTTTGGAAACCTGCTGAGCCACCAGACTGGGCCATGGGGTACCTGCTGAGCTAGCAGAAGGCTATGTTTTTCTGAAGACTGTCTGTTTAGCTCTGTGCCATTTTAGTGAACCGAAACTAAGGCTTAGATTTCTGTCAAGCTACTAGGAGATCCTGGTCTGCCCTCTATCCCCTCCCTCTACCCCCTCCCACCACCCAGTTCTCTCACCATTAATTCCGAATTAATTTGTGGGTCAAGTGTGAGGTCAGAATGAAGACCTTTCCTATGACAGATGTTCAGTTCTTTCAATACCATTGTTGAAATGAATGTCCTTTCTTTATCAAATCTCCTTGGATTGTTTATTTAGAACCATGTCATCATGCTCCTGTCATTTTGTTAATATTTTGATGTTTCCTACTCTGTTTCATTTATCTTTATGTCAATCATTACCCAAGTACCTCACTAATTTGAACTGCAGCCAATGGCTCTGCTTTGGAGTAATTTTTGTTGTCATTCCCTCCTCAAGAGCATTTGAATAATAAAAGCAGGTGTTTGATTTAAAAAAGAAAGTCTCTGAGCCCCAGAAGCCACTGTCTGCTGCTTTGAGGAGGTGAGAAGGTCTGTGTAGAGAAAGTCCAGCTTGCCCTCTCAACAGCCAACCACAAAGGCAGCATGTGCTCTATAGCCTCTCCCAGTAAGAGCTTTGATAGCAGAAAGGCTGCAAGTTGGGGTGGGATTCTCATGGCTGCCTGCAAGGGCTGGCAGTGTAAGACTGAGGCTGGAAGGGACAGGCAGGTTGTTTCGAGTTCACAGCAAAAGCCTAAGTGAAGGGCAGGGTGCCCCAGGCGCAAAAGAACTGGAGCACAGAGACGCCACACAAAGATGGCAGAACAGAAGAATCCCAACAGCAAAAGCTGGCCTCGACTTTCCAACTCTGCCTGCTTCCCTCAGTGCCTGGCAACTTCAAATCTTTCAGCTCACATTCAATTCTGTTTTAATTTCGGCAATTTCACACACGTATATAGCATAGTGTAATTATGCTCCCGCATTACCCTGTTCCCCACCCACTTCTTCACAACTCCTCCTCCTCTTACTTCTGCATGTGTGCATAGGGCGGGGGAAGTGCAAGTCTTACGCAGGCAGCTGCAGCCGCTGTGTGTTCATGACTGCAACAGTTGCACTGATCCAGAAGACAGGATTGCATAGCTCTCCAGACTTTGACCTTGAAGCTTCCTGTCCCTCCACCCCTCCTACTCACCATCATCCACATCAGCCCATTTCTAAATTGCACGCGAGCCTTGCTTGCTAAGCATATGACTGCATTGTCAGTTTGCCATTGTCCTGTCCCAGGTGAGCTCTCATGCAGAACCCTGCAGAGGAGCCTTGTCCCCTCAGGGATTTAGGTGACATAGCTCTGCCTGTCACCTGAGTACGTGTCATTGTATTGTAGTCTTAACCAGTGAATATTTAAATCTTACAGGCCAGGAGCAGGAACAGGGTTGAATCAACCAAAATCAACCCTCGCATCCACTAGCATGTATAGAAACCCTGCAGTGAAGATTGGGCACATGGCGTTTCTGTGCTTTTTGGCCATGTTTTTTTTTTTATTTTTAAGGCAAAGCATATTAATATTTGTCAACAAGGATGGCCACAGAAGTAATTTTGAACATCACTGTGTGTGTGTGTGCGTGTTCTGTGTGAGTGCATGTATTCGTGTGTGTGTGTGTGTGTGTGTGTGTGTGTGTGTAGGCCAGAAGTTGGTATCTGTCTCTTTTCACTTTAGTTTTTGAGGCATGGTCTCTTACCCAACCTGATTTAGCAAGACTGGTTGGCTAGCACGCTCTGACAATCCTTCTCTGCCTATTCACTGCCGGGATTATAGGCAGATACCTCTACGCCTGGCTTTTTAACTAAGTGCTGGGCATCCCAACAGGATTCTCATGCTTGCACAGACACCACTTCACCCACCGAGTCACCTTCCCAGTACCCTCTATTTTCAAACTCAAAATCTCCGCAGCTCATGCACTTTAAGGATCTTGTTCTTTAGGAGAAAGTAGCAATGCCCCTGATGTTTGGGAACCCTGTGCTGATGATTCCGCCCGTACTCAAGATGGACGCTGTTGTGCCTGCTCAGTCCCAGCCAGCAGGTTCACTTAGGGCTTCCTGCACCCACATTCGCATTTGGAAAACTATTTTTCCCATATACAGTCTTGGTCAGCCATCAGTGCACAGCTCCAGTCCCTGTTTTCAGCAGGAATTTCCATAATTAGTTCAACTTTTCCCCTTTCCACCTCATCTAAAATCTTGCATCTTGGTATATACTGTTAGCACTTGTCACAGAACTGACTGGGACATCTCTGGGACTACCTGACCACTTTACACTATGGGCACCTCCCCTAACTGTTCGCAGCCACCCCAAGCACTAGCAAGTGCACAGATACTTGCAGCTGGATTGGTTGAGCCTCTGGCCACTTTCATTCCAGTCTTGGGTTTGCTCTTATTGTGGAGGTGGTGGTTGTGATTGCTGATTTGTTTACAGAATTTTAATTGGAGCATGACCTGTAGACATGTAGGAAGGTTTGTTCAGAGTTATGTGAGCAGAAAATGGAGCCCCATCTAAGTGACTGTCATCATGGTTTAGAGATTATGTTCCTCGTGTAGCATTTCTTGGGTTGTCTAGTGATCCCAAGCCATGGAGAAGAATGTGACACTTAGAAAGTCCTAAGTGAATTTCTCCCTTTCAAAAATTATTTCAGCAATGCAGAGGCCATTTCTGTTTCCACTGGGATCACGCTTTGCATTTTTATAGGCTTTAAACATCTCTTTACAAACGTGCTCTCTTCCTCTCCTGCAACGACCGTATGATCTGAGCAGGATAGACACAATGAGATTATATGCATTAAACTATTCAGAAAACTGGAGCATGGTTAGCTGGTTGATTGTAAAACTGGGTTCTGGACTCAACTCTCCTTCCTACCAATCCAGGAGACTCCAATATGTTCTGAATAGTGCAGAATGTAATATTCTATCTATGTGTATGTTTAATCAGATGAAAGAAGGAATTTGATTTAGAGTACTGAGCCATTTTTCTTCTCTGAAGGAGTTTCCTAATG
Organism: Arvicola amphibius; assembly: GCF_903992535.2. NCBI lineage: Eukaryota > Metazoa > Chordata > Mammalia > Rodentia > Cricetidae > Arvicola > Arvicola amphibius. Next base: position 33,434,940 of record NC_052051.1, read on the forward strand.
AAAACATAATCACATATATAACACCCAAGCTGACTGTTACCTGCGTGAGCACACACACACACACACACACACACATACACACACACTTGTTGACTGAGGTTTCTGTCCTTCCCGGTTCCTGCAGTTGTTAAGTCCCAAAGAAATCACACAGAGGTCTACATTAATTATAAATTGGTTGGCCTAGTAGCTCAGGCTTCTTTTGTTAACTCTTATAACTTATATTAGCCACATGGCTTGATACCTTTTTCGGCAAGGCAGTAACATCTTGCTTGCTCTGTGTCTGGCTTCTTCTGCGTCTGGGTGACAACTGCAGACTAAAACTTCCCTCTTCCTATAATTCTCATTGCCATGCCTCTACTTCCAGCCTGGTTACCATCACACCACCTATACTTCCTGCCTGGCTATTGGCTAATCATCATTTTATTAAAAATAATATAAGTGACAGGATAAAAGACCATCGTCCCACTGCACACACTGACTCCTTACTTTGCCTCCAAAGCAAAAAACTTCAGAGCTTGCACACTCTTTTAGTCTGCACAGGTGCCATGCAAAATGCCACAGTCTGGATTACTGAAATGAAAATAGCATTGCTTCACAGTTGTGAGGACTAGAAATCCAAGATCAAAACAGCAACTTTAATTTCAGGTGGAGGGATTTTCTTCCCGGCTTACTCATGACTGCCTTTGCTGTATTCCCACACGGGAGAAGGTAAGGATAAGGGACTGCAAACTCTATGGTGTCTTTTCCTACTAGGACACCAATCCTACTGCCACAAAGAAGGGGTGTTGACCTCAAAGTCCCCTGAACTCGCAAAATCCAATTCGTTCTCTGATGTCTGAGGTTTTCTGTACTATCCAGTTCCCAGTTGTTAAGTCCCAAAGAAATCACACCGAGGTCTATATTAGTTATAAACTGATTGCCTCATTAGCTCAGGCTCCTTATTAACTCTTATAACTTATATTAGCCCATTATTCTTGTCTATGATAGCCACATGGCTCAGTACCTTTTTCAGCGAGGCAGTCACATCTTCCTTCTTCTGTGTCTGGGCCAGAACTGCTTCCTTCTTCCCAGAATTCTCCTGTCCACACTGACCTGCCTCTACTTCCTGTCACCTATACTTTCTGCCTGGCTACTGGCCAATCAGCATTTATTTAAAATATAATTGACAGGATACAGACCAATGTCCCACAGCAGTTCTCAAAGGCCCAGGCACCAAATACTATCCTGTTGGGAAGTAGAGCCTCAACATATGAATTTTGAGGAATGTGATATATAGCCTTTCACATCTATGTTGTTCTCACATGCAAAATATGTTTGCTCAATCTCAGTAGCCATAAAAACTGTAACTCACTCCAGCATCCACTCTGAAAGCTTAAGTCTCAGCTAACTATTGTCTAAACCAGAGACGGATGAGGCAATCCCAAAGGCAATATCCTTCTTCCACTATGGATCTGAGAAGCCAAATATATGATATGATTCTGAAACACAGTAGTGGGCTAGGTTCTGATAGACATTTCCATCCCCAAAGCAACTATCAGAAGGAAGGAAGTAATATAGTAAGTCCCAAGCAAGTCCTAATCCCCATTTAGATCACAAGTCTCAAGTGTGGCCTTTATTTGACTCTGTGTCCTGTCTCCCGGAGCCACTTCAGTGGCAGTGTCACCCTCATGATTTCAGAAGAATTCCTTCTCCCTTAGCTCTGTCCCTAGGGTAAAACCTATCTAGCCCATTAGAGCCAAGATGGAGCCACTGTTAACTACTAGTCTCTGCTGGACTCATTTCCCCTCCTCTTGAAAGTAAGGCATATTTACAGCCTGTAAAAGCCAAGAACTCCTGGTAGCTTGCCTGCTTGCCTCCTTCCCTCTCTACCTTCCTCACCATTCCCTTCAATCCATACTGGCAGTGTTTCCGTCCATAATATAACCCAGTGCACTCTTTACAGATGATTGCTCAACCACACCTTTGGCACAGCTAAGTATGGTTTTGCACAGGTCTTCAGTAAGCTGTCCATCATCTCAGACTGGAGCATCCTAAGTCCTATTTACATAGATGGATGCACGTCTATAAGCTATATACAATGGCTGGTGCAGTTTAGATCTCTGGAGAGTTGTTTTAGTGCAGCGACTCATTGCCAAAGCTTCTTTTAAAACCAGTCTTCTCACGGCCCTCAGGATGTAAAAGTGAGCATCTAATCATTTGACATGGCTAGCGCCCCTCCCTCAGCAAGGCAGTGACTAGCCCTGCCATTTAAGACCCTCCCTTTCCTGCGTCTCCCTGGTCTCGCCACGTCTACCCTTGACTGATGTTTTATACCAGATTCTGTCAGCTCGCACACATAATTTATAGTAATACTGAATAAACTCCCTAAAAATGGTGAACCAGGTGATACTAAACCATTGCTCTTAGGGAAAATTCAGGATTATGTTCCCGGAAGTCTTACCATATATAGACTCCTGTTTAGCATCAGCTTATTTGATACACATTGTTGAGTCCTTTACATTCATTATATAACTCATGCACGGAGTTTCCCCAACACCGGTGTTTTCACCACAAGACATACACAACCTCTTCACTAGCCTCGGTAGTGCTGGAAACACGTCAACTCTGTGCAAGGGTGTTTCAACCAGTGAAATCACAACAAAAAGCAAAAGACCTGGAAAATGGGATGCTACCTAGACTATGAAAAGGACACAGGAGCAGTGTGAGACTGAGGGCAGAAAGACCATTTCCTTGCTAACTGTGTTGGGAAAGCTAACGTGTGACTAAAACATTTTCTGCAATGTATATATCTATCTACAAATGGCCGGGAAGGCCGTAGACATTGGTTTGTGGTTTAATTTATTTGCTAAATAATAAATCAAGTCAACAAAACAAATATATTTTAATGGAGAGGAGAATTAGAAGATGCAGAATCCACTAAGAACAAGGAACAGTTGTTCTTGTAACTACTTGCTCTCTGGTTCACAGCTCTCTGCCTGTCTGAATCCATACAGGTGTGAGAGTGTTAGGAGGTAAGAAGCTCACCCTAGGTACCAGCAGCAAGCCTGTGTCGCATCTCTGTCTAAATGAACCCACCTCCCTATGCGTTATTGTCTCATTCCTGTGCTATGCCAACCAGGTACTGGTCCAGCCACTAGCCTAGTCTATAATACAGCCACCCTATGGATCACACACACTGAAGCACTTAAGTAAGTTTTAGAGCTTCCTTATCAGATTTGATGGCTTCACTGCCTGAGACTCTCCTCCCACCACCTTGCTTCTCAGGACTAATGATTTAGAGAGAGCCAGTAGCATTGTCCTCCCACCACCTTGCTTCTCAGGACTAATGATTTAGAGAGAGCCAGTGGCATTGTTTTCCACCCTAATGTGGCATAGGACAGTTTGTGGACTACTCAGGCAGTGAGAACTTCCTGCAAAGATGGCAGCTGCGACCTCTTGCCTCTGAATCTGACCTGGTAGAACTTTATTTTTCTAGACAAAGCAATGGCATATGCTTTGTACATGGGCCCTCCCCCTGAGTCCACACAGAAATCCTATAATGCAGGGGAAAGTGTCTCCTATGGAGAACAACAAGAGATAGAGAGGTAAAGGGGTGTGCAGGAAGATGGTGTGTGCTGCACCCAGGTCTGCATGATAGCAAAAGCCTAGCTAGTGTTAGTACCCCATGTCACCTTTTCAAATGTAAACAGTCCTGGGCAGGGTGTCATATACCTCCATTATCTGTTTCTCTCTTAGTTATATGACGGTTATGGGTAAGGAGCTTACAATATGCAAAATAGTAAAAACAACAAGGAATACAGAAGCCAGTCAGATGTTGCCCCCACAAGCTCTGGCACAGTGGACTCCGTCAGCTTGGAAAGTGAGGAATGCCTTGTGGAAAGGGGGGGCCTGCGTTTGACATGGGGAGCAGGGCTCAGGGGAAGAACATTAGTAAAGGGATCAGAAAGTGGGGATCAAACGTGGGAGATAAGGTGTGAGGGAGATGGAGAATCCTGAGTTTTAGGTCTGCCTGGTAGCTTAGTGAAACATTCTCAATAAAAATCTAAATAAAAACAAACAAACCAAAATAAAAACCATGGAATTGTGGAAGAGGATAGAATGGAGAGAGAATAGAGGTATAGCTCACTGGCTTAACATGCGTGAAACCCTGAATTCCAACCCTATTACTACATGTGAAACCAAACCTGGAGGGTTGAATTCAAAAATACACTTATCAAGCAGGACATACTAGCCAAGAATCATATGATAATAACCTCATTCCTGTGGCTGACACTTTGCCCTTTGTTAGAGAGGTATCTGAAGGACAGTATGTTGTCAGAGGAATGAGTTGAGCGACTTCCAGGGTGTTAGTGTGTCTTCCTTTCTTAGGACACCATAATAAAACTCCATAAACTTGGGTAGGAGGAACTTAAACAAAAAATTAATTTTTAGCAGTTCTGGAAGCTGGAAGCCCAAGAAGGTACTTAGTGGAATGGTGTCCTCTGAGGCTGCTCTTCTGCGCTGGGTAGCAGGTGACTCTGTCCTCCTGTAACCTTTGCTCTGTGCTGGCCCAAATATCCTTTTCTGAAAAGGATACAAGTTAGGAGCCATTTTGTTGCCATCATCTTCACCTACTTACTTCCCTATAGACTCTATTCCAAAATTCGGTCACAGTCTGGAACATCGGAGCTAGAACACAAAAATTTTCAGGGGACACACCTAAGCCCATATCACCAAGTAAAATGGGACCTGAGGAGAAAGTTGGGTGTCCAGTTAAGAGGCATTCCAGTAACCATGGTAGGTAGTTGTTTCAGGCAGAGGCAAAAAAAAAAAAGTACTATGGTGATCATTAATTGGCTCTCTTTATTCATCAGGAGGAAAATATCACCACCCAGGGTTCAGCGAAGGGTGCATGAGAACCAAAGGACGGCAGCTAGATGAACTCGCCAAGCTCCCCGACCCAAGGCCATCCTTTCTCATGGCCTCCCTGTAGCAGGAAGGCTGCTTCTGACGCCAGCCCACGCACAACAAAATGTCTCATGGCTCTGTGGGTTCTATGCATTTGCATCACATTCTCACACGCCTGGAATCTGAACCAGAGCCAGGACATTCCTGGGTGACAGCTCCCATGAACTAATTATTAATGTTCTTGGCAGTGAGACTGGGTGGGCATTTATTCCAATTACCCAGGGCTGCTGATAGATTGGGGCTCTGCACAGGCTGCATAATTTCTTCATTTCTCCATAAGTCTCTGCCTTCTGCTGGCATTTTAAGGAATGTATTTTTATAGAAGTTGGCACTATTCAGTAATTTTCCAGGAGGGCACATTGCCCAGGCCAGATGGACATATTTTTTCTGGTTCCAGCTGGTGAGTCCTGTCTGATAAGACCCGACCCCATCCTGCTTGAACAAGGGTGCACAATTTGCTTGCAAGATGGGTGGTGAAGAATGACCCCAGCAGCAGATCTTGACAGGGGCTGGGGTGGGAGGGCCACCCCACCCTGGGAAGTACAAGTATTGCCAGAGTCGGGATCTCCACAATTACACTCCCGATGGCTGCCAAGGAAGGCCATTTCTATTTGAGAATACCCTGCAGGGCAGGCTGTTGAGAAACTTTTCAGAACTCTGTTTTCGTGGCACTGATGTCTGTTTTTCTAGGAATCTGTCAGTAGTTAGACAGAGAAGCCTAGTACGGGGAGCATATCACTCCGGGGTCCAACTTTACAGCAGTACAGTAATTACATGCTTCTACTTATGTGTTCTATCCTCAGCAGGTGTGTGAACACCAAACAGAGAGGTCATGAAATGCTGCACACATGGGGCCCAGCATACATGGCAAGGACCTCCTGGGAGACAGTCCTCAGGCTCTGTGTTTGGGTCTCCTCTCTCATTTTTTGATAATCAGGCTTCTAGAGGTTCTGAGGCCACACAGCATTTTCAAAGAAAATGACTTTACACAAGAAGTAGTGATGACACCATCAATGAAGAAACCCCTGACTTTCCCCCCTTTCTTATCAGTAGTTGGATATACACTTACATCTGTTGAACATCAATAATTTTTATATATGTTCCCCAAATGTTTCCCTTCCTGTTCCGGGATCTGTTAGTGTTGGTAGGAAGGTGGCCTCTCTCTCTCTGAATTCCCTCTACTCATGAGTCTCATGTTATGCTGCTGGTAAGGACCCAACAGCAATACTCTGTCTAGCCTGCTCTCTTGCTACAAATCCTTAATTCCTTTTGCATCTTCCACCTGCTAACAACATGGTGGCAGCTTGATCATCTTCACATTTATCAGGCAATTATCTTGACTTCTACTAAAAGGCAACACAACAATTAATATGAGAAGTAGCTTGTTCCCTGTTAAGGGACATAACAGTGACATGAAGTGAAGACTAAGTCTGAGACACAGCTCTCAGAATAGAAGCCAGTGTGTGTTTTCTTATGAAAACATACCGAGATCAAAAAAGTAATTCACACAGAAAGGTGAAAAAAAGCTACTCAACCAAAGCAAATAAATGTTAGCACTAACCGTAACAGAGAAAATAATAAATTGGGCTTGATCCATATTTAAAACATTTGTTCTGCTCAGACTATTAATAAAGTATGTAAACCCAACAAGAGGGAAACAGTCCAATAAGAAATGGGCAAAATATTTTAATGAACTTTTCAGTAGAGAAACGTACAAATGTCAAAGAGGCACGTGAAAAGATTCCAAATGCCAATAAGGCGATTTATTGGGAAGTGTGGGGGTGAACAACTCTACATTGCTGATTAGAGTGCAAATAGGGTCGCCCTGCTCGGGAGCTTTGTTGGCCAACCTCTAACGCTGCTCACCCAGCCTGGCAACTCCATTCCAATATGCATACTCAATGAAATTGGAAAATAATCTCTCTATCTCTCTGTCTCTGTCTCTCTATCTCTCTCTCCCCCCTCTCCCTCCCTCCTTCCATCTCTATATCTGTCTGCCCATCCGTCTGTCTGTCTGTCTGTCTGTCTATATATCTGTCTCCCTCTCCCCATTTATCTCTTTTGTGTCTGTACACACACACACACACAAAGAGAGAGAGAGAGAGAGAGAGAGAGAGAGAGAGAGAGAATAAATGCTAGTCATAATTTTATTTATAATCCTCAAAGTGGAAATGATCCACTGCCCATGACTAATAGACAAACTAGTCAGTGCATAAAATGGGACATGACTCAACAACCAAGTGGACAGAAGTGTTCACAGCACGAGCAGTGTGGATGGATTCCAAACATTGTGGTAAGTGAAAGGAGTCGGATTCTAAAGGTTACGTATCTTCTAACGTCATTCATGTCATATTCTGGAATAGGCAAGATTTAAAGAGCAGAAAAAAGGCCAATAATTGCCAAAGATGGGTATAGATGACCACAAAAGATACAGGGGACATTTTTCCGTGTAGGAAACTTTCCATATTGCAATTGCCATGGATAATGAAACTATATACACTTGTCAAGATTTATACAGCTGCAACCCCTCCCAAAAGAATGAATTTTAATTTCAGAACCATGCCCTAACATATCTTATTTGTGACAAATACTCCTTTTCATATTCATTTTTCCTTTGTCAGATCCCTGTCAAGAAGGTCCCATGTCCTAGATGCAGCATAGTAGCTCAGAAATCTAGAGAAAATATCACTCCTAGCATGGGACTCTTAGAGGAAATACAGCTGTTTGTGGCAGAAGAGGCAGACTTGGGAGACGGGTCTGTGCTGTGAAGGAAGATAGCTGGGACAGTCTCCTGCTAAGAGTGGGCAGGAGACGAGGCCCAAAGAGTAAGTAGCTAGTTATGGAGAGCCATCCTCCTGAAAGGAAACACCAGGAACTAGACTAGACTGACAGCAAAAGCTCTCCTCCCCCCGTGCTGCAGCAGCTGGACCTCACCCGCCCAGCACCACCCCTCAGAGAACTGCAAAGAGGCTGGTCCCCTGACCCACTTCTCTCACAGCTCAGACAGCTAAGAAATAGTTGCTGAGTTTATCCTCCCTCACAGAAACAGGACATGGAAAATATAGAAGGGACAAAAAGAAGAGGTCACCTTGAAGTAGATACCACTGGGACACTGGTTGAAGCCAAGGCACTTTGATGGGGTGCAGAGATCAATGCACAACCCTCTGATGAGAAGCAGGGTATGTCCACAATCACAAGGACTTTCTTACATGTTTTCAAAGAAAGTTTCAGCAACAGTGAAGGCACCTTGTGGATGTCACCTTCCAAAGAAAAAACCTCACAGACCTGATAGGGGTCTGCAGGTCACCAACAGGCATCTTTGATCTGATGAACTGAAAGAGTACAGCACCAGTTCCTTGGCATTTCTGTCATAATAAATTACCATAGACAGGGATGGAGTGGGGTGGGTTAAACACAGGCATTTCCTTTTCCAAGTTCTACATCTTGGGATGTCAAGGTCAAGAACAAGTTGTTCTGATGGCTGATGAGGTTGTGTTTCCTGCTTAGTCTGCATATGGACAACTCCCTCCCATGCCCTCACAGTGACAAGGGAGGAGGTGGGACGCAAGCTCCATGTCTCTTCTTGTAAGAGCCCTAACTACATTCACAAAGATTTCCACCTCATCGCAGATTTACTTTCCAAAATAGTCAACCTCCTCAAACTCTTAGACTGGGGTTCAGAATTGCATTATCAGGGTTTGGAAGAGAGAGCACACATTCAGCTCCTAAACAAATGCATAGCCTCGCTTTAATTCTGATAAAAGCCTCAGACAGATCCAAAGCAAAAGGTGCTACACAAAGTAACAAATCTGTATATTTCAAAGACTTTCTGGTCTTAAAGGAAAGAGAACAGTTATCACAGATGGGAGGAGACCATGTGGTTAATAGCATGGTGGGATGCAGTTTAAACCCCGGACCAGAAATAGTAGTAATTCCAATAAACCCTGTAATTGAATTGAAACTATCATGTCAACGTCATTTCTGTATGTCCATCACTGTACCAGAACCATACAGTCTTAACATTAGGGAAATTGAAATGGAGAATATAAGAAAATTTTCTGTAGTGTGTGTATTTGTGACTTTAATTATGTCCTTCAAAACCTTCTCTGTGAAAAGGAATATGGTAGGACTTTATGCTGACTGTACAGGGGTGTCCCTTTGACAACCAACTGTCATACTTCTGCTCTTCCTCATTGCAGGACAGAAACCTATTCTTACCTTTTTATGCTAAAGAATCGTAGAATAAGTATTTAAAACCTTCTCACTGGTTCCCTGTGTAGGAGGCCACTTGTTCGTTTCCTGGCTGCCCAGACTCCCAAAATAACCAGACAGAAACTATATGATTTAAAACACTACTTGGCCAATGACTCTAGCGTATTTCTAGCAAGCTCTTACATATTAAATTAACCTATTTCTATTAGTTTATATTTTACCACAAGGCTTGTGGCCTATGAGCAAGGTTCCAGCTGGCAGCTTGCATTTTTCTCTTCTGGCAGCTCCATGGTTTTCTAAACTTTGCCTTCCTTCTCCCAGCATTCAGCTTAGTTTTCCATGCCTAGCTCTACTCTTTGGCCCTTTCACAGGTCAAGACAGTTTCTTTATTGACCAATGGTATTCACAGCATACAGAGTGGAATCCCACATCAATTTCCAGTTCTAGAGGATCTCTAATTTCCAGAGATATAGGTGAGGTTTTTGCCACTGTCTCACTGTGTGGGTGGTGTCCACACCATGAAATGCTCACAGTCTAATTTCAGCTCCACATGCTGCAGATGTATACTTAAAAATCAAAGAGGACTCCTCTCAGTGGAATACCTGTAGCTGCAGAGTCAGAACCCTTACACCAGTACACTGCCAGACATTGGTGCTAGGCAGGGCCATTCCCAAAAATGCTATGTGGCTATAATCAAGACTCCGAATCCTATTTCCAGTCTCTACAATACAAAAGAACGGCAGGAACAAACTGAACACTCCTAGAAAGCAGATCTCTAATAGCGACCATCTTAAAAGGTAGTAGGCCTGATTTCTTCAAGAAGCAAGTGCTATGTGGAACTGTGCATGGGGAAGACTTGTGTTCGTTAAAAATGTGTTGGCTTCCAATGTGCAGCACAATCCTAAACATATTTTTAGTAATGATGGAGATGAATATCATAAGATTATTATTAGATCATAAGATTATTAGATCATAAGATTATTGTGAATAATCACATTTCAGTTTCATAAGATGGCATCTTCATTTTAGAAGATAAATTACAAGATACCTTCAGGTAAGGACTCATGTTCTTAGTGGAAAGAGACATAAACATATAAAGAGAAAACATGGAAGCAGTTGCTGAATTCCAACAACAGTTTTATTCATATATATGCCTAAATATTTTAAATTTTCAGGGGAAAAACCTGAGAAGTTATTATAATGATAATATGGTTTAATAGGAAAATATTTTTGTAAACATGTAAGTTTTAATGAAATGAAAGAATATTCAATTTTAGCTTAAAATTAATTTTGTCACGTTTCCTGGGAGTTAATTTAAGTTAAACAATTCTTTAAAAGAAAAATAATTATTTTCCTGGCTGACAAGAGTCAGTAGATAAATTCCTTAAGTTTGGTATCTCTTTGTTGAATTCCTAGGCCTTTACCCATAGCATCCCTAGAAGTCACAGTCTCAGGCATTGGAACACTTGGTCCCCAGTTGGTGGTGCTTTGGTGCAGGTTTAGGAGGCCCTTGCTAGAGAAGCATGTCACTAGAGATGCACTTTGAGAGCTTAGGCTCACTCTATTCGCAATTTGTTCTTTCCGCTCTCATTTTTCAGCATCTAGCCACCATGCCTCTCACCTGCTGCCATGCTGACCTTTTTGTCATGGGCTGTAACCCTCTGGAACTGAAAGCTAAGCTAAACTCTTTATTCTGTAAATTGACTTGGCTGTGGTAATGTGTTCCAGCAACAAAAAAGTAATTACTACAAGGTTCTGACAGTGGTGGCCTGCTCCATGAACAGTCTTCATTGAGGCCTTTCTTAGCCTTGTCTCATTTAACCCCTTCCTTGCCAATACTTCCTGGGTTCACTCACCTTCTAAGCAAACTTTCAGGTTCACTTTCCTGATTATAATTTTTTGGTAGATGGTAATATTCTAGGCTCCAGGAACATGAATCAACTGCACAAACCTTTTCATATAATGCAGTTTAGATTTGACTTAAAGTGGGGGTCCAAGCTTAATCTCTATAAACATGTTTACTCAGCAGAAATGATGGTGGGGAAAATGCTTCAGAACATAACACCCCTTTGTTCTTTACAGGCAAAAGTTGGGAACATGTGGGTGGGGAGGGGTGGGAGGAAGAAGAGGGAAAGAGAAGGGAAAGGGGGAGGGTTGGGGAGAGCTTGGGGGAATGGGATGGTTGAGATGGAGGAAGAACAAATATGGGAGCAGGGAAGAAGATATCTTAATTGAGGGAGCCATTTGGGGTTAGTAGAGGCTTGGCTCTAGAGGGGTTCCCAGGAGTCCACAGGGATGACCCTAGCTAGGACCCTGGGCAGTGGAGGAGAGGGTGCCTGAACTGGCCTTGTCCCATAGTCAGACTGATGACTATCTTGAATATCACCATAAAACCTTTGTCCAGCAATGGATGGAGAAAAAGATAGAGACCCACATCAGAACACTGGACTGAGCTCCCAAGGTCCAGTTGAAGAGTGGAAGGAGGGAGAATATAAGCAAGGAAGTCAGGACTGCGAGGGGTTGGTCCATCCACTGAGACAGTGTGCCTGAGCTAATGGGAGCTCACCAAATCCAGCTGGACTGGGACTGAACAAGCATGGAATCTAACTGAGCCCTCTGAATGTGGCTGACAATTAGGGCAGACTGAGGAGCCAATGATAATGGCACTGAGATTTATCTCTACTGCATGTACTGGCTTTTTGGGATCCTAGTCTATTTGGATGCATACCTTCCTAAACCTTGATGGAGGGGGGAGGGCCTTGGACTTCCCACAGGGCTGGGTACCTGGCCCTCTCTCAGGACTGGAGGGGAAAAAGGGGAGGGAGTGTGGGAGAGCAGGAGGGAAGTGAGAGGAGGAGAGGAAGTGGAAATTTTGATTGGTATTATTTATAAAGTAATTTAAAAAAACAAAACAAAATAACTGCAGGGTGTCTCGGGAGCTGTCCGTGGTGCTGAATTATCTACTGTCAAGTAAACAAGACATAATGCTTGGATTTACAACTTATAACTTTCTGTCAGGGTTCTGTTCATTTATTCTGTTCACTGACCCCTTGGTTGATGAGTGCTACTGCCACTTGCATGTGTCCTGCCTGGCTACAATGGGACTCTTTTACTAGCTTTCTACCCCTCTGCATAGCAGGACTCAACTTTTCTACCTGTCCCTACCTCTCTGACAACCTGATGGCCTGGGTCTGTTGGCTTTTGTAAGAACACCTAATTTGCTCCTTCTTAAAAATCAATATATGTTAACATAAAAATTTCTTTCTAATGGCCTTCCTAAAATGCCATCGAGGTTTTTTTAAAATGTCTACCATTCTTAATCCTGAAGTTGCAAGACCCTGGCACAATATTTCATTCCTAGTTTTAAAGTGCTCCTAATTTAAAAAATCTTAGGGGGCTCATCTGTGGTTCCCCCTTGCAAAAGATCATCTGAAGGGCTGGTTGGCAGGTTCCATGCCCACAGAAGTGCAGAGCAGGGCCCAAGCTTCTCTGAATATTGCTCCCTTCCTCCTGGCAATACTGCATGTGACCTTGGGAAGGATTAGAGCACATAGGATCTGGGAAAGATTAGGAGGGAACTCCATTTATGTGACTGTAGAAAGCCCTTATCCCCCCTGTTTGGTAAGGCTTTCCACATACAGACAGTTCAGGAAAGTGTTCACATCCCTGTAGAGAACCCTTCTCTTTAGCTTTATAAGGAAACCCAATAAATACATTGCTTTCCCAGAGTGAAATTTGGTGGAAGCATGTCTCAACTTGCTATTGGGATCATGGGTGGAGGGGTAGACATTGCTTTACTGCTACTCTGGGGAAGTAATTTTAGTAACATGTGAACTTGCTCACTCATCTCAGACAAAGAACCCATAAGAGACCACAGTAATGATGGCATCAAAGTCCAAATTGGTGAACCAGTGAGATTTTGGGGGGTTCTTAACAAGAGTATGGGTAAGGGTTGCTTGCATGATTTGGGGTGGCTGAAAATACTGAAAATACAGATGCACCACCAACAAGCCCACCCAGCACAGATGATGGCTCACAAAAACCGCAATCCCGCAGCTCTTTGCGGGACTCGCAGGCAGCTCAACAAATCTCCAAAGTCTCTTCTCTCTAGTTCAGCTGTTTGGGGTCTCCCCTCCCAGTCACTCTTTACTCTTTCCATAAATGTAGGGAGGAGCCTTGGGGAATCCTCCAAATTTCCACTTTCCCAGACTTGTGACTTTTTGTTTACAGCCTGAATTGTGTGAGCCTTCCCTGCCTCCTGGAGGGAATGGTTCAATTCAGGGAAACTGTTACACAACAGTCAGTGTTTCTCAAGTTTTCTTACTTGTAGGATTAAAATAGTCATTTAATAATGTTAGCCGCAGAGTGAGTCTGATTAGCCAATGATGTATAGAGAACTTGAGGAAGCTGTGAGGTGGTCAGTAGGCACCTAGTAGATAGTAGCTATAAACTAGGTAGCAGGCAGTGTGCAGGATATCTACCTGCTCCTTTTGATGGAAATACTGCTGTGTAGACCTTGTTCTGCAGAAAGATGGATCCAAGCAGTGATGTCTTTGAAAACCCTGTATTAATAACTATAAGCCAGGAAAACAGAAATAAGGACAGAGACTTGGGGAGAAGACAATGATGGAAGTGTGTATTGCTGCTGTCAGAGGAAGTATATCACATAAAGAGCTACTAATCGGCCAACGTCGTGGAAGTCCAAAGGAATGCTGAATAAATACGCCTCTGCCTGCCTGCCTGACCCCCTGTGTGTGTGTGTGTGTGTGTGTGTGTGTGTGTGTGTGTGTGTGTGTTTTGCTGGGAACTGAACCTGGAGTAGAGTAGAGCCTGGTACATACTATGCAATCATTCTACTATTCCCCAGCCTTTATTATTATTATTTTTTTACATTTTATTTTGAGGGTCTCAATTAGCTGTTCAGGCTGACTGGAAACTTGCCATTTCGGCTTCCAACTTTAGCTCTCTGAGGTGATGGAATTTCAGTTCTATACCATCAAGCCCAGCAGGTATAATGACTCTTAACACAGTCTGCTTGTAAAATGGGTGAAGGAGGTGGGAGAAATTATCCACTATGTTTCATATTCAGTGATTAAAGCTCTAGCTAGCTTGTCATTAACTCCCTGGCCCCTTGAGATGAGCCCATGTGAGTGGAGTGTGAACTAGGTACCAATTTATCTTAAGCTTCATATTAAAGACAGGAGGCCCAAGGCATGGCCTTGAGATAGGGAACTCATAGGTAATTCATTCCTAAGCCCACTGTGACCATGATAATTATGAGAACCACATTAGAACATGAAATTAGGCTCCAAAGTGAAAATCTAAACAAAAGAAGTGGCCAAGAGTCCTGGAAATAGGTGATCCTGGAATTATGCGTAGTAGAGAAAATGCTGGTTCCTGGAACACCTGAACTTTGAAGACTTAAAAAACAAATTGAAATATTATATTTTATTGGCTTCAGTATTCTGGGAGATGGAGACACAGCACCAACCGTCAGCAGTTCCTAATATTCAAACTTCTCCCCAACCCTGGCAGGTGTCCTAAACCATATCAAATCACTGTTGATATAAAAATCAGTATTTAAGTACTAGAAAAGTACTTAACAAATCAAACACTTAATAGGAACAAGATCTTTAAGCTTTGAATAATTGCCTTTTCACTATTCTGTTTTGATATGTCAGATTTTTCTGCTGAGAAAACATCCTTGCACAATGTCTTCTGAGACTATTTTGATTTTTGGTGCATGAGAGTGAGTAGCATTCTTAGCATTCTCTGCTGAGATGTGGAAGGTACTTGTTACACAGTGCATTTGACCACACAGTGTTGTTTCAAACTAATTGAAAGAACAGACGGGTCCTTTTCTTCTTGTCTTTACAGCACCTTCCAAGGAAGACAAACTTGCAGCTAATCACAGTTGGGTGAGGTATAACCTACATCCAAGGCATTAGGTGAATGTGGAATGAACACTACTATCCTCAGATGAGGAATACACAATTTGAAGAATGTCATTATCTTCTGCTAGATATGATAGAAAAATACATATCACATCATCCTACTTTAAATGCATATTACTAAAAAAATATATGCAGATGCACATACTCAGGAATCTAAAAGATGAGATTGAATATGAAATTGGTAAAGGCTGCTCCCTTGAGAGATCAAATTAGTAGAGTGAGAGATTTATTTTATTCATATTGTTTATGATTTTTCCAACAAACATTTATTACTTATGTAACAAAATGGAGAAGAAAAATAAATGTATTGAATAAATCACAGATATTTGAAGTCACAGCAGAAAAATAGAGGCAGTGGGGTATGAATAAATACTTAGTTTTGACACTGAATTAGTCAGGTACCATCTCTTATTTGATCCTGCATGGAGAAAAATGCTAGCTTTGTTTGTTTAATCCCTATGAGAGTCATTAGAACCTCTGGCTTCTCAGCAGTTCCTAAAATAACAGTGTTCTTGGCTGATTTGCTCAGCTATACATCATCATATTCTAATGTCATTTTTTCCTTCGGTAGATAGTTCTGTTTACGATGCTAATGAACCAATAAAAACTTTGCAGCCAATATAGATTGCCTAGGTACACATTACTGAACTGGGGCAGTTGCCTTTCTTAACTCTCAGATTTCTTTTTCTACCCATATCTGCCTCAAATGGAAATTTTTTTTGTACTACCAAAACTTTAAAATAACAATATAGTAGTTTTGTATTCTTCACTCCTATGAATCCTGTCTAGCAAAACGTGGTAAATACCTAGGTAAAGTCCATGGATATGATGGATCAGTTTATCATTACCTAGATATGCTTGTTACTTTTCCCATGATGTTCAGAACATGAAGAGAGATCATGGATGGCAAGACAGGTAGCTGCTCTCTGGGTATGAATCAGCATCCATATTACTAAGCCGTATCAACATTTCCTAGGACCTGGAAGAAACCATTATCAACAGCCTAGGGTAACTGAGAGCTCGCTCCTTCACTCATGCTTTCTTATATGCCTAACCTACAATCTTCATTCTCCGGCCACTGATTAAACATAGTAAACCAATCTGTGATAATGGCAGAGAATTTAGTTGAGGTATCAGAGAATCCTTTGGGAATCCTTAGGAAGACTCACACGTGTCCCTTGAATACAGAGAAGGATTAAAGATAGTCATCTGATAGATGAACGCCAAAGAACTCTTGGCATTTGCTATGCAGAATGCTACTAAACAACACAGCTACTTTCTGTTTTTTTTTTGTTTTGTTTTTTTGTTTTCAAAAAAAAAGTAACAACAACCTGGGAGAACTTGAAAGAGCAAATATTCATCACGACACTGTCCCCTGAGCCGTGCATTCACAGTTGAGCTTTCCTGAAGGAAAAGATTGAGTTCAAGGAACATTGTTTAACCTACGAGTAGGCTTTCCCTTTCATGTAGAGAGATCTGTGGATGTAGATGAAAAAGCTCACTATATATTTGTTTACATTATCTTCAGGATGAAATTTAACATTTGTTTCTGTTATGAGTTTAAGCAACAAATCACAGTAATAAGAATAGCTGTAGCTGTGAGTAGGTAAATCTTAAGGGAGAAAGAGCTTAAGTTCCAAGACAACCTGGAATACACAGTTCAAGGCCCACTTGGTGCATATTGTAAGACCTTATCTCAAAATATAAGCAGAAATTAAAAGAATGGAAGGAAGGAGGGAAGAGGGGAAAGGAGGGAAGCAAGAAAAAAACAACAGGGGAGTGAAAGTTAAGGAAAAAGTAAAACTTTTAGAGGTATGTTCAATAGCATAGGTTTGTATGAAATCTTCGTGTTGTGTCTTGTGATTCTGTAAACAACTCTCTGAGAGGGTTTGTATACATACTCTACTGGACTGACTGGGAGACCAGAGGCTTACTATTTCATCATGAGGATGTGAACACAGGTCCAATGAGATCTCTTACCTTGAACAGAATCACATAACTATCAAAGGCAGAGCCTCTGGCACTTAAAAGTAATTTTGATGATCCCAGAAGACAAGAACATTGTTTTAGCATTCTATAGGCATAAGTTTTCAACTTCCAGTTTCATCTTCTTTTGACACAAAAAGTTCAAGGCTCCTTACAATTCTATCTTTCTACAAATTCATAAGTTTCAATGTTGTATTGTAAGCAACCCAAAGAATTCACTAAGGACCAAAAAGGTTAACAAGGTTGAGGAATTAAATAGAAGCAACTCATGTGTTGAGAAAGTTATCCCTATTACTCCTTTCTGTCACTTTGCCTTGGTAAAGGTGAAGTTCTTTGCATGCACCTGACACATATATCAATAAATGTTATTAATAATTAATGCTAACAAGGATAATATTAATGAATACATGAGAAGTTAAATAATCTGAGTTTTATCTCCCCACACATCTACAAAGTCTAGACTAAACACTGAGTTTCCTTCTCTATGATTGAATTTCTTCTACTACAGATGAAAATTATTTGCCTCGGGTGGTTGTTCTTAATATCAAAGAAGGCAAAAGTCCTGTATTTGGGATGCTACCGGGTACAGAGCAAGCATGTGACATAATCAGCACATTAAGTATTTAACTGACGATGGTCGTGATGATGAGGAGTCCAGTGTGTCTGCAGCAAACAACAGTAAAGCAAAGCCCGAAGGAAACTGCCCTTCCTCGCTATCCCCTACACGTCAGAAGAGAAACTTGTCAATATTTTTCGATTCGTACTACTGTTGCTGCAGAGATATGACCATATGCTTCCTATTATTGCCACTCCCTTTTACCCTGTAACATCATTTTAGCACACAGCATTTGCTATCATCTACCAATATGGAGGAAATTTCTATGGGCATTTTGCGAAGTGCGAATGTTTCCGCATAAAGACCCTCCTCCCATCACTGCACTCCCTTCTGTTACTCAGCTCCTTTCTCCTCAGTATCACCATGAAAATATGCACTATAACTGCAGTCTGCTTCCAAGCACTACTCTGGCATTTGAACAAGATTGATATAGGATATGCTATTTTAGTAAAAATCATTTTCCAAAAACAGCATTATGAGAAAGCAAGGCCAAGGAGAACTAGCCGTTCTCTCTTATAACAGCACAGTGAGGCATCTGCTTAAGCTGCTATGGGCTCAGGGGGCTGACTGAGAAGCAAAGGACAATGGCTCTGGGCTCTGATTGTTCTTCATGGACGGGCTCTGTGGGAGCCTTCTCAGCTTGGTCGATCACCTTCCTGGACCTGGGGGGAGTTGGGAGGACCTTGGTCTTAGCATAGAGTGGGGAACCCTGATGGCTCCTTGGCCTTGAGAGGGAGGGAGGGGAGGTATGGGTGGAGGGGAGGGGAGGGAAGGGGGAGAAGGAGGGGAGAGAAGGGGGAGAAGGAGGGGAGGGAGGGGGGAGGAGGAGGGAAGGAGATGGAAATTTTTAAATATAAAAAAAAATAAACCATGAGAAAAAAAAAACCAGTGGTACACATTTTTTTAATTCTGTTCTTTAAATGGCATCACAACTTTGTGCCTGCTGCCAAGTCTTGCTTGAATTAAACTGAGACACACCAAAGGATGTTACTGAATCTCTAGGTCCTTATGTGAGAATAGGTAGTAGCTTCATGGGTTGCTATGGTGATTACTTTTAGCAATGAAATTGAATTGAGAAGAGGATTGAGAATTAAATTTACATGCACATTCCCATAGCTGACTTTGAATATCTATTAGCATTTAACTATCTCTGGTACACAGTATCACAAGTAAAGCAAACCTAATAATACCATGGAGAGTCATCATTTTAATTCACAATAACCCTCTGAAGTTAAGTGTGATTAGTACTAGTTTACAAATAAGCCACATAGTTGATGGAAGAGCCATGAGACTCTGCTTGTCAGTTTTCAGGATCCAGCTGGGTTGAAATGGTGGTTTCTGCACATGCCAGTCATGGTGGCTGTGCTTATATATGTGCTTATATATTGTTACTCCTAACTGCTGGCTGTTACCTCTGTTTGGCACTGTCAGCCAGAACAACTGTATCGTCCTCCCATGTGCCTTAAAGTCATTAGGTGAAAGATACTAAAACAACTATCTTGTATACAAGATGAGAGCATATTGATAGCCTTCAAGTACTGAGGGTAACCAGTTCTTTAGCATTGTTTTCATAGCTGAGCTAACTTCAGATCATCATTTTCTAGACAAACAAATCCAACTTAATACATTTTAAATTGGTTATATAATTTATTTCTCAAGATTTAAGATTTCTTGATGTATTGGTTTTTCACACTGTCAGATTTTGCTGTTAGATGTGTAATATGACCTCGTCAACACCAGAAGGAAGAAAACAAAACAACAAAGAAAAATAGAAGCAGAAAACAATAATGATAAAAGCAGAAAAATGATGAAGCCCAAGATGGAACCAGAGTATAATTCAGTAAGGTAATTGAAATGTATCTTTGAAGACAGAAAATAGCACAAATTGAAAGAGAGATTTATTATCTTGTGCAATGGGAATGCAATGTGTAAGAGCAAAGGAAGTTAAACTGTAAGATCCTTCTGTCAACAAGAGAATTTACTTTCCTATCCCAAATAATAAGAAATCAGATTTGAAAGCTAGACCATGTAAAAGAGTGTAGAATCATATATGAACAATCTCTCAAGAAGAGACACCAGCCTGGTGTGGTGGCACAAGCTTGCATTCCCAGCAATCAGGAGACTGAGGCAGAAAAATTACAAGTCCAGGTTTAGCCTAGCAATACAGTGTTTGAGGCCTGTCTTTGCTACATACTGAGAACTTGTCTCCAAAGAAAGAAAGAAAGAGAGAGAGAGAGAGAGAGAGAGAGAGAGAGAGAGAGAGAAAGAAATTAAAAAGTACATATAAGTGACTTGTATTTTGCATACATACACACAAATATGCAATAGTAGTTTCACAACAATGCTTTGATAGTGAAATATTCCCATGAAAAGATAGTATTTGATTCTTTATATTATTTGCAATAATAAGATCTAAAATATATTGAAGACGCAACTGAAAATAAGACTAAAAATTTAGTAGAAGAAATAAAGGATACCTACAACATTGTAGATGTAGGTGTAGAGAAAGAACCAAATTCAAGGTGTTAAGCTTCTTGACTACATCAACATTTATGCTCTGTTTTCTGATAAAACATGACTGATATTACAAGTCAATGCATAGGATATGAAACAACATATATAAATGTATAACAGGACATAATACCCAAAATATGTTTTAGAAATCTATTTATCAACATGAAGAAGATAAATGAGTAATCTGCCCTGAACAAGTTAACTCAATAGACTACATTTATCAATACATACATATATGTGTAACAATAAAAATTAAATAATAAAAGCCCAAGAATTAAAAGTATGGGGGGTTGGGAGGATTCGGAGGAAGGAGAGAGAAGGAAATGATGTAAATACAGTACTCATACATGAAATTTTCAAAAAGAAATCCAGTTTTTCTCAAAGTGTTCAACAGGTATTAACTAGCACTTTACAATATGAAAATAAACATCACCTATAATTATATTGCAGGACACTTTAACTCACTACAATTTTTAAGTTTAAAATGAAATTAATAAAACTTATTTTAACCCAGCATTCTAACAAAAATTGTAACATTTTACAATTCAAGGTATTCCCCAAAACACAGGAACATGGACTGTTAGGAGATTGACTCACTGACCAAGGGGAAGACGCTGTGTTACCCATAAACATTCATAATTCATAGCTGGATCTATTCAAGGAAAAAATTAAAATGAAAATATTTGTGAAAACAACAGCTTCTCTTCCTCTGCACGATTTTCTTGCTTCGGATTGAATGATCACAATGCTAATTGCAGCATCATTGAACACACAAGAGAATGTTACCTGAAAAATATAAAGGGTGAAGAACCCATGCCAGAGTGAGGTCTGCACAGCTCACTGACAGTGTGTAACACTTACAGTGGTAAGAGTCACGTATGAACCACAACAGCCTGGATAGCTTTACAAATTGACACACTTAAAATCACTAAAAGTGAAAAACAGATGGAATTTTTCAAACATGTAGTTTTAAGTAAACTACAGGAAATCAATGAAACACAAAGAAGAGGACAGAAATGATAGAGATGCTGTTTCTTCTCAGGATATATCATTCTTTGTATCATCTTTCTGAGAACCCTGAGCATGAGAGAAGATATGGGCTAGCCAACATCACTCAGGGGTTACCTTTGATGTAAGTCACTTAAGTAAACTCATTAAAAGACTCAACTGACCTATAAAAAGACACAGGTTAACAGATTTTTTACAAAAACAGAATCCATCCTTCTGCTATGTATAAGAAACACACCTCAACCTCAAAGACAGACATCATGTCAAAGGGTTGAGAAAAAAATTTCCAATCAAATGGACCTAAAAACAAGCTGATATAGCTGTCCTAATATCTAAGAAAATGAACTTCAAACTAAAATAAATCAAAAGAAACAAAGAAGGACATTTCATATTTGTCACAGGAAAAATCCATCAAGAGGAAATCTCAACACTGAACATCTATGCCCCAAATACAAGGGCACCCTCATATGGAAAAGAAACATTAGTAAAGCTTAAATCACGCATTAAATCCCACACACTAATAGTGGAAGACTTCAATACCCCACTCTCACCACTGGACAGGTCTGCTTAACAGAGAAATAAGGGAACTAACAAATGTCATGACTCAAATGGATTTAAAAGACATCTATAGAACATTCCATTCAAACATAAAAGAATATATTTTCTTCTCTGAACCTTGTGGAACCTTCTCACAAACTGACCACATAGTAGGTAACAAAACAAACTTCAACAGATACAAAAAAATGAAATAACCAAATGTATCTTAACAGATCACCATGGCTTAAAATTAGAATCCAACAACAACACTAATTTCAGAAAGCCCGCAAACACATGGAAACAAAACAATGCTCACCTGAATCACAAATGGGTCAAGGAAGAAGTAAAGGAAGAAGTTAAAGATTTTCTAAAATTCAACGAAAATGACCACAGAATATACCCAAATTTATGGGACACAATGAAGGCAGTGTGAAGAGGAAAGTTCAAAGAAGCTAAATGCCTACATAAAGAAGCTGGAATAATCCCACACTAGTGAGTTAACAGAACACCTGAAAACTCTACAACAGGAAGAAGTAAACTCACCCAGGAGGCCTAGACAGCAGGAAATAATCAAATTGAGAGCTGTAATCAACAAAATAGAAAGAAAGAAAACAAGATAGAGCTGGTTCTTAAAGAAAAATCAACAAAATTGGCAAACATTTATCCAAACTAACCAAAAGACAGAGAGAGAACATACAAATTAACAAAATCAGAAATGAAAAGGGGGCATAGCAACAGACATGGAAAAAATTCAGAGAATCATCAGGTCATATTTCGAAAACCTGTACTATACAAAATTGAAAAACCTAAAGAAAATGGACAATTTTCTGGATAAATATCACTTACCAAAATTAAACTAAGACCAGATAAGGAAATTAAATACGCCTATAACTGCTGAAGAAATATAAACAGTCATCAAAAGTCTCTCAAACAAAACAAATCCAGGATGAGATGGTTTCAGTGCAGAACTCTATAAGATTTTCAAAGAAGAATTAATACCAATTCTCCTCAAATTGTTCCATGCAATAGAAACAGAAGGAACACTCCCAAACTTTATACAAAACTACAATTGCCCTGATACCCAAACAACACACAGACATTACTAATAAAAAGAATTACAGACCATTCTCACTCCTGAACATTAATGCAAAAATACTCAATCAAATACTGGCAAACCGAATCCAAGAATACATTAGAAAAATCATCCACCATGAGCAAGTAGGCGTCATTCCAGAGATGCAGGGACAGTTCAAATTATGAAAATCTTTCAATGTAATCTACCAAATAAACTGGGAAAAAACCCACATGGTCGTCGCATTAGATTCTGAGAAAGCCTTCAACAAAATACATGCCTTCATGATACAGTTCTTGGAGACAGCAGGGATACAAGGAACATACATAAGCATAATGAAGGCAATAAACAACAAGTCAACATCAGCCAACATTAAACTAAACGGAGAGAAACTCAAAGCCATCCCATTGAAATCAGGAACAAGACAAGGTTGTCCGTTCTCTCCATATCTATTCAATATAGTACTTGAGGTTGTAGCTAGAGCAATAAGACAACAAAAGGAGATCAAAGGGATATAAATTGGGAAAAAAGAAGCCAAACTCTCACTATTTGCTGATGATATGATAGTTTACATAAGTAACCCCCAAAATTCTACCAAGGAACTTCTACAACTCATAAACAACTTGAGTAATGTGGCAGGATACAAGATTAACTCAAAAACATCAGTAGTCCTTCTTTATACAAATGATAAATGGACTGAGAAAGAAATCAGAGAAACATGACCCTTCACAATAGCCACAAATAACATAAAAGATCTTGAAGTAACTCTAACCAAACAAGTGGAAGACCTGTATGACAAGAACTTTAAATCTTTGAAGAAATAAATTGAAGAATACACCAGAAAGTGGAAAGATCTCCCATGCTCTTGGGAAAGTAGAATTAACATAGTAAAAATGGCAATCTTACCAAAAACAATCTAGAGATTCAATGCAATCCCCAACAAAATCCCAACAATGTTCTTCACAGACCTCAAAAGAACAATACTCAACTTCAGATGGAAAAGCAAAAAAAAAAAAAAAAAAAAAAAAAAAAAAAAAAAAAAAAAACCAAGATAACCCAAACAATCTTGTACAATAAAGGAACTTCTGGAGGCATCACAATTCCTAACTTCAAACTCTACTACAGAGCTATAGAACTGAAAACAGCCTGGTACTGGCATAAAAACAGACAGGAGGACCAATGGAATCAAATCAAAGACCCAGATATGAATCCATACCTACAAACACCTGATTTTTGACAAAATAAGAAAGCATATTCAACAAATGGTGCTGGCATAACTGGATATCAACATGTAGAAGAATGAAAATAGATTCATATCAATCACCATGCACAAAACTCAAGTCCAGATGTATCAAGGAATTTAACATAAAGCCAACTACACTGAACCTCAAAGAAGAGAAAGTGGGAAGTATACTTGAACGTGTTGACCCAGGAGACCACTTCTTAAATATAACCCCAGTAGCACAGACACTGAGAGCAACAATTAGCAAATGGGACCTCCTGAAACTGAGAAGCTTCTCTAAAGCAAAAGACACAGTCAACAAGATAAATGGCAGCCTACAGAGTGGGAAAAGATCTTCACCAACCCCACATCAGACAGAGGTCTGATCTCCAAAATATACAAAGAACTCAAGAAACTGGTCATCAAAAGAACAAATAATCTAATAAATAATGAGGTACAGTCCTAAATAGAGAATTCTCAACAGATGAATCTAAAATGGCTGAAAGACACTTAAGAAAATGCTTAAGATCTTTAGCTATCAGAAAAATGTAAATCAAAACAACTCTGAGATTTCATCTTACACTTTAAGAATGGCCAAGATCAAAACACTGATGACAGCTTATGCTGAATGTAGAGTAAAAAGAACACTCTTCCATTGTTGGTGGGAGTGCAAACTGGTATAGTCGCTGTGGAATTCAGCATGGTGATTTCTCAGAAAATTAGGAAATGACCTACCTCAAGATCCAGCAATACCACTTTTGGGTATATACCCAAAGGATGCTCAATCGTACCACAATGACATGTGCTCAACTATGTTCATAGCAGCATTGTTTGTCATAGCCAGAACCTGGAAACAACCTAAATGCCCCTCCACCGAAGAATGGATAAGGAAAGTGTGGTACATTTACACAATGGAGTACTATACAGCAGAAAAAAATAACTGATTGTTCCTGTGGCTGCAGACACAGTGTCCCCTACTGAAGTTCTGTCTGAGGCATTCATTAATCCTTGATGGATGGCTTGGTTTATTCTTTCCACAGAAGTGAGGGAGGATAGAGAAACAGAAAGACTATAAGTACATGAGAAGGAAAGGAGCCCCTCACTAAGGCATCTGATTGAACCCTCTCACCAAATAAATAACAGGAATTCTAGTACAATTGACAACATTTGCGGTGAAAGTTGCTAACATAGAAATGATATTCTTTTCATATATAGATATTATATGTTAAAATAACAAAGAACCTGGCTTATGGCATAAATATATACATCCTTGAGTAGACCCTTTTCTCTTTCCCCATACATATAATGAACGTCTCAGACTACTAAATTGTTTACGATAAAGATATCCCACTTTCCTGTATCCCTGAGATCTTATGCATTATAATCCTGTCTGGTAACCCCAAGAACCACACTGTTATCTCATTCTCATTCAAAGGGTTCTTGGGAACCCTTTGAAGCACAGTAGCCTTTAGACTCACTGAAATTGTGTACTCGACTCTTATAAAGGCAATAGGGGGTGATTCTCTATTAGAAGACTCCATGCACACTCCGGGGTGTCATGCTTTCTTCCTTCTCTTAACTCTTAAATCTGTACTAAAATATCTTTATTAAACCCCAAGTCTCCTCACTACTCTGAAATTCTGTTCTGAGTTGAAGCCGTGAATCTCGGTTTGGCCTGAGGTGAGGTCCCTCACAAATCAGATGGCCTCCTCTGGCTACTGTCAGGGATAGAGGGAAGCTATGCTCCCGCCTCTGTCCCCTCACTGCTGACAGAAGGAACAGCTTCTGTGAAGTTCATTTTGAAGTCACCGGTTAAATTAAGGGATTCGGTCTCCCCAGGACCAGGCTGCTACACAAAGTCCCCTTTATCTTCACCGGAATTTGCTATCCCGCTTCATTATCCTCGACATCAGGTGGCCTTGGCCAGCCTTCCTTTTTGTCTCCTTGCCCTTTGGTGGGTGGTTCACACGTGACGTGTCCCTCCTGCCGTTCTTCCCTCCTTCACCTTCAGCCTTTCCTCTCAAACCTTTGCTGAGCTACTTGCCCCTCTTCCGAGCTGACCTGGTCTCTGACTTGCCTTCATTTCCACTCCTCCCTGAAGGGACGAGTTCCCCTTCCTCCTGCACTAGATGCAGAAAACTAAAACAAGTCTCTGCCTCGAGAAGAGACATCAGCTTGCAGAAGCAGCCAGAGCAGAGAGATCCTGCTTGGGCTTTTATGTTTTGTTTTTTAAATGTGCACCCTCTGGCTCCAGTAGACAGAGAATGGGATTTCATTGGCTGCTCTGATTCCTGCAGGCAAACGATTGATATTTCTCTCTTCTCTGATGTCTGTGACGATGAT
Source organism: Arvicola amphibius (assembly GCF_903992535.2). Classification (NCBI taxonomy): domain Eukaryota; kingdom Metazoa; phylum Chordata; class Mammalia; order Rodentia; family Cricetidae; genus Arvicola; species Arvicola amphibius. The sequence continues at coordinate 33,461,351 of NC_052051.1, forward strand.
GTTTTAAATATGAATTGAGTGCCATAACACTGGGTCTTTGATATGTTTGCCAAGGGTCATGTTCTGGGCTTATTTACTTCACACAGAAACCTACTGAAATAAGATTGATTATTCCTGCTTCATACCTAAAGAAATAAGCTGAGCGGGATTAAGCAACCTGTCTGGGATGTCTTGTTCCTCATCTCTTTTTCTCCAGATCATGGAAGACTGTCCAATGTAAATTCATGACACCAGGCTGTGGAACCCAGCCCCCCTCTCACCCTGCTGTCACTCTCCAGCCTGGCAGCCCAGTTTGGAACCATCCCAGACCAAGCATCCTCATTAATGCTTCACATTCAGATGGGTATCAAACCATAACTTCTCTTGCATATTAAAAGGGAAATTTGAATAGTCAAGTGGAATACAAATGAAGAAGGCAGACTTCTCGGGATCAGATGGAAGCTTTTACAATACATTTTCCGAGGTTTGAAATTATGAAATATTTCAAGCAAGCAGAGTCTCTCTACTCTGTGAACAGACATGTGTCACACATGCCCATTCCCCCCCACAGGCACCATTTCCATCACTAGACATAACTACTGTCGGGGAAATAGTACTGTCATGAACCTGGTTGTATGCATGTACATGCAACATGCGTATATAAAAGCACAAGTATCTACACGGGTAAGCCTGCACTGTGTATCATATTTATTTATATATGCTTACATATATTTATGGAGACATAAGCAGAATATCCTATTATTCTTAGTAACATATATATGTATAGATACATACATTTGTATTTGCATAAAGAACGTACAAGTTGTTTGTGTTTTAAATTTGATCTCTTAGATCATATTATACTTATATACCTTAGTATAGATTTTCATTTTTATTTTTTCTCTTTTTCTTTTATTTTGCTTTTTCTATACAGTTTTTGAGATTTATTACATATATAGACCTACATATTCATTCACCTCGATTTTCATGGTAACAGTAAGAGCCATAGTGTATTAGCTGATTTTGGAGTACTGGGCACTATTTCAGTTCTACAAATATCTCTTCATCAGCCCTCAGTGCTGAGTAGGGAGCACTGCTGAAAGCCAGGAGTGGAAAATCAGAGATGCAGCTCTGCCCCTACTCTCTTCACCTGGTCCAACTCTGAGGCAGAGTCCCAGAACAATGGACTCTAACTGGAAAAGCAGAAAGAGAATGACGGTTTGGCAATGCTTATAAAGTCACAGATCTAGTAACTGGCTCCTTGGGAGTTCAACCACAGAGTCAGATCTCAGAGCATGCATCACATTCTGCACTCTACGGGTCACTTTTGAGCCCATCCCTCCCCCATGCAAATAACCTGGCTATTTATGCAGGCTGTCAGAGGAAGAAGGAAGCAATGACCCCCCAGGATACTTTATCACTGCTGCCTCACACATCTAACCCTGACTCCCATGAATGAAAAAGACACAAACCAACTCAAGTTGCAAAACAAGGTCAAAAGCTAGCTGCTGTAATCAGTCTATTGTGTCTTTTACTTTTATATTCATTTCTTTATTTAATATTTGCATGCATAGGGGTATGCCTGCCATGATGTTGGCCAGAAGGAAACTTATGGGAATCAATCTCTCCTGCTACCATGTGGATCCAGGGGTGATGTGGGATTTCTCTCCTACACAGGGGATAAACTCAGGTCCTTAGTGTTGGTGGAGGCCCCTTCTCTGCCGAGCCATCTTGCCAGTTCATTTCTTTATTCTCTTTAAATCTGGATTTATGTGCAAGGTGAGCTTGGATCAGGAAATCTGACGGTTATCATTGCAGATAAGGTTCTATGTCTAGGTCTTAGGGTTGCACAAAGAAGGTTCGCCTGGACTCTGGGTGCCTGCCTCAGAGAAGGTAACACGGAGACATAAAAATCAGAGCTCCTTCGCTGTTCTTTGACTTCAATCTCCACCTCTGCTACCTTGACGTCCTTACTGAAATGCAAGCTGTCTATGTCATTCATATTTGTTCTGTCACACCCTAGCCAGCTGCATAGAGCCCACTTGACAAGCCTTGCTGTGTCTCTGAAGTGTCTTGTAAATTTGGAGTTGCAGGGGACAGAGATTCAATTTGCAAAGTTCAAGGACAGAGAAAAAATTCCCAACTCACACAGCGAAGAAAATGTTTAAAAATACAAGCACCTGTAGGGTGTCACATACAGGCAGACTCTGGGAAAATCTGCCACTATCGATGCTTTTCACAACTGTTTATCACTGAAAGCTTTCTTTCAAGTAGGATTAATTACAAGACACTTCCTTCAGCATGTATATTAAAAATTAATACATGTGAAGCCAATACCATTATGCTATGATTGCAGTAAGTACTCAGTATAGTTCACTCTTAGTCTTGCCATGACTACCAGCTATGATAATAACAATTATTTTCATGATTGTTGACCATTTTCAGGACGTATTTATTTCATCCTTGTATAATGTCTGCCTCTGTTCTCCTCAGGTTATAACGATGCACTATGAAAGAACACAAAAATCTTGTCTGTTCAAGAAATCAGAGGTTAAATGACATACGCCTAGGGAGGCCATCATCCTGAGAAAGTAGAGAAAACCTGTTTCACAAATATGTCCAAATCAAAATTATCTCAGAGACAAGTTCTGATGTCCAGTCTTGGAGTAGGTGCCTACTTGTACATCAAATCGACTGATGTTAAGGGGACAGAGCCACTGTCACACAGGGTGACTGCTTCTCACCAGCTGCGATGAGAGAGAGGAGGAAGAGCTGCTCCACCCATGTCACACAATCGTGTCCGCTTTGGTTCACCAGTGCCCCTTTCTATTCCAAATTAGAACCCAAAAGTCTATTTATTCTGGCCACCTTAGGATTAGCAACATTCTCAAAATGCCCCTAATGGCCAACAACTACCCCAACTTACTTGTAAAATTATAATGTACGATTTTGGCAGCAGAAATGAGTGACAAGAAATAACTGAAAATTTAGACTGTCATAAGATTGTCCCCTAAGACCAACTTGAAGCTACCTTGGCAACCAGATCTCAGAGCATCTATCCCCTACATCCTTCAGCTCTCCCAGCTTTGTCCTGGTTACACACCGACGTCCTCCCCTACTGGCCAGGGATGGCTTTGAGGAATAGTTGCACATCCCATATTGTGTCCATCTGCTCTGGTACCCAATATGGTGCGTGTTTTAATAGTCAACAAATTATAAGATAAAGAGAAAATGAGAAAGGAAGTAGACATTGCCAATTATCACAAAGTTGCTTGTCCCACCAAAGAACAGAGGGCTAGTGGGCAGGAGGCCAGCACTATCTCTCAACAACTTCTATTCCAGTTAGCATACCTTGTATAGATTCTGCTCACAAATGAAATCTCTTGGGTTCCTGGATAGAAAACATTCACAGAGAATTGTCAGAGTTTTCTGCCTTCTACTTCCTTTAATTACTTGCCCGCTGATTTGAAAGTAGGAGAGTGGTTTTTTTAATTCATTTTATTTTTCACTTTGAAGTTTCAGAATTTATAGGTTCTTAAGTTTATCCCCAAACCTGTTCAATCCAAACTTTAAGGAAAAGGGCCCAAGGATCCACATTTCTCAGAAGCTTTTAGGTGACTCGATTAAGCAATGGACTTCAGGTATGGTCCTAGACTAAGAATCCCTCACCTAAACATCTTTTTAGTTCCTCAAAACCCTTCCTCATTAAGTAAGAGATGAGCAACCTCCAAGATCTCTCTGGAACCAGTAAATAATCTGGCTCACATGCAATTCTCCCAGAGGATCATCCTACCCTTGCCTAATGATCCCGAATGCATCATAAAGGAGCTGGAAAGACAGGGGTACTAAAGTGAGTATGATCAAAATGTGCATTCAGTTTTGAGATCTTTGGGAGCTGGAGTTGACTTTAACGCACCAGAATGATAGGTCATTCATCGGGATCTGAGCCCCAAATCCTGACTTCTTAATGTTGGCTCTGAAGGTGTATAAAGAGGTGGCATTTATTTTGTGATTTCCTTTCCCTGACTGTCTTCATTTCCCTTCCTTCTTTCCCCTTGCCTGCACTGAGAGGATGTGTTTAGAATGCCTCAGATCACATTGCACTTGTTTGTTGATGATTCAAAGCCCTTTCCCAATCTCAGCAAATTCTCTTCGGTCTTGTTTCCTGTTGCCCTTCTCCAAAGGCAGACATCCTGAGGGTTTGATCTCATCTTCATACATGTTCTTATGGACACATGTTCTTTTGTCTCAAAATAAATAGAGACGGAGTTGTATTAACAGATGTTCATCGTGTGCCACACTGTAGTGTTAAGCTTACCTGGGCTGCTGTGAACCACATCAGACATTTGCTCCCAGAAGCAGCGTCTGCCCTGTTTTCATCCACCCCTCAGACTATGTGACCCCTCCCTCACCCGTTTCACAGACCACCCCTCTTGTGTCTGTGTACCTTGAGGACAGCTACAACCCGTAGCAGGATTGCTGACTCTCAGGATATAACTGCACTTACATTTTTCTGGGTACCAACAGAGTGTCCTTCCCAGGTCCCCTCTTTTCATCATTTATGCCAAAGAGGCTTTCCACTCAAATAAAAGACATGCAATCCCACCCATAGAAACCCCTTTAAGTCTTAACATCTTTTAGGTTTTCAGGGGTTCCTCTAACAAAATGCAAACATTCCTCTGTATGAAATACAGGACACATCTTCTCTTTGGGTTTTTTATGAGGATCACACAAATAACTCATCAAAAATGCCAAGCCCAAGTGTCTGGCACATTCACGGCCGCTCAATACATTTTGATTTCTTTCTCTGAATACAGGAACTGCTAAGAAATCATTTATTAACAACACCTGGGAAGGGAGCACAACGCAGAGAGGGTGGGGAATCAGTTACCTTCACAGCTGAGTTGCCTGCCCTAAGGAGGAGCCTGGGGAAGGAAGCCATCTACACCATGCCAGCCCAGATTCCTTTACAGTCAGCCCCATCTAAGAGCTCCTCCAGAGACCACTGTCACCCACTCCCCCAGTGTGCCAAGAATCCCTTGGCAAGGTGGTTGAGCATAGAAGGCTGGCCCACACGGCTCCGAGTTCCTGATGCAAGAGGTCTGTGTGGGACAAGAAAAACTGCATGTCTGAGGGGGTCACCTCGGCTTCTGCTGCTGCTTTGGTACTATGCCACAGTGACTAATTCTCTTCCACATAATTCAACTTAAACTCTCTTTGTGTTTTGCTTAGAAATGATAGGGCAAACGGAAGACATGTAAATGAATAAGAGGCTTCCTACTCTTTCAGCTACAAAGATGGATTCTCAGACCCTGGGCAGCACACCCTCTGTACCCCAGGATACAGCTGTAGGCTTTGGGCACTTCAACCTCTCAGACCAATAAATGTCCCTTCTTACCACTTTGAGGTGGAACTGAGCCTACACTTCTATTTTCCTCCACTGACATTTTTTTTACACACACTTGACACTGCTTTGTGCAATCCCTCAGACCTTTGACCCTCCTGGTGTCACTGCAGCAGGTAAAGCTGTTAAGAACCCAAGACCCATCTCCTCTGAGTACTAACCTGAATTTGATAGCCCTAAGCATTGAGAAAGAATCTACGTGACAGTATAAAAAGCTTGTGACTGAAGTGGGGGAAGACCTGGGTTCAAATTCAACCTCTACCATTCCCCATTAACTGGACCACCAGGCCCAGGGCATGTGTCAAATTTCTGCTTCCTTTTCACAGTGAAGAGCACAGAAAATAAAATTGTAAGCCTAAACACATTCTGGGGAAATTGAAGCTGACAGCCCCTGTTAACTTTTAACAATTGCTTTCTGCCTTGAGAGCAGATATCCTGGCAGCCGCCATGTACAGAGGTAAACTTTTAACAATTGCTTCCTGCCGTCCAGTTACTGTTACTATGGACAAAGGTTTGCTTCTAACTGTTGCCTTTACAGGACTTCCTGCATTGTGTTCCCTTAACTTTTAACTGTCTTCCTATGGTGCTCTACTCTCTGCCTTGCATTCTTTCAGGGAGAGTGACAAGCAGCTGTGTCAGCTGCAGGAGTCTGCAAACATCTTAAATTAGCATCCAACAATCAAAGGTTGTAAATCTTCAAATATCACGTGACTTTAAGCCTGACCTCAAGATTGTAGAAGCTCTTTGACCCACACCTGATGCTTGATTTTTCTATAAAGAAGAGGCTCAAAACCAATTCCATTGTTACAGTGTCAGAAGCCCGAACTCTGACCTGTGGCCCCAGCTAGACGGAAGGTTTTGCTTGTTTGTTTGTTTGTGGGTTTTTTATTATTGTTCTTTGTTTTTTCTTTTTCTTTTTTGCTCCTCAGTGACTGGAATTCAGCTTGCTTCTGGTTCCTAGGCTTTGGTAATCTGTACCCCATTATTTGCGTGCTCCTGTGTCCCAACAACAGAATATACAAGATGCTTGATAGCAATAACGGAATGAAGGTTATTATTTATGGCATTGTGAATGAACCTGGAGTCATAGCAGTAAATGCAAATAAGCCAGACAGGAAATCAGCACCAGATCTCACATAGGATCTAAGGAAATGATCTCACAGAAATAGAAAGAAAAACAGTGGGCAGAGAGACCAGGAGGATGGCAGAAGTGAGGGGGATGGGAAGAGATTAGTTAATGAGCACAAAATTATGGCCAGATTGGAAGAATAAGCTCTGGTGTGTTATTATAGCTAACAATGTAGCGTGCGTGTTATAATTCAAATGACCCAAGAGGGGGGATTTTGAGAATTCTCACCACAAAGAAATGGCATGGGTATATATTTGAGATGATGGAGAGGCTAAATATTCTGATTTAATCATTACCCGTCATATGAATGCATCTTAATATCACACTGTCCCCCACAAATGTATATAAAATACTATGTGCCAACTGAAAGTGACACCTAAAAGCATCAACAAAATAGCATTTGCCAAAGACAACAATAAAAACATCAGACCCAGACTGAGTGAGGAGAGATGGATTTAAGGAGCTAATTCCCAGGAGGAAATCCTCTTGCAATAGGGAGGCCACATGACAGGTGTTGGGCAAAGAAAGTGTCCTTTCTTTTCTGTTAGTAATGTGTTCGTTGGGGTCCAGGGTGATAGTCACATAGAGTCCTAAGGCATATACTGACAAACACAGCCTTCTTTACTCTCCTTCCTCTTATGACACTTCCCACAATCTCTGTTAATCACACTTCTACATTCTGCTTGGCTCTTTTTAAAGCTTCCACCTTGGCAGATAAACGTACTAATTGCGGTTTAGTATTGGGATCACTTTATCTAACATAATGTCCTCTGCTTTCCACCTATTGGCTGGAAATGGTAGAATTTTATTCTTCATTATGAAAGAATAATAATCCATAATATACATACATACACACACACACACACACACACACACACACACACACACACACACTGGAGCAAATAACTCAGTGTTGAGAAGTGGGATATGGCAAGGTTCTTTCATTTTATATTTTTAATTTTAAAACAATCCTATTTTATATGCCAATCCCAGTTCCCTCTCCCTCCTGTCCTCCTACTCCTCCCACCTTCTCCCTACCTCAACCCCTGTCCACTCCTCAGAGAGTGTGAGGCATCCCATGAGAAATAATATTATGAGTGAAGGGGCCAAGACCATGATGACCACAGAGACAGCAGACCTGAACTAGTGGGAACTCACTGACTGCAGGCTGATAGCTGGAGAACCGGCATAAGACTGAACGAGGCCCTCTGAACGTGGGTGACAGTTGTGTGCCTTGGGCAGTTTGTGGGGCCACTAGCAATGGAACCAGGATTTATCACTAGTGCATAACCTGACTCTTAGGAGCTCATTCCCTATGGAGGGGTACCTTGTTCAGCCTAGAGAGGAACTTGGCCGTGCCTCAAGTGATGTGGCAAGAAAAGACTGTGTGCTCCCACTTGAGGCTGAGAGCAAGCCAAAACGCAAGTGCCAAATGGTGTGAATCTCAATCGTCAGCCTGAAAGATTCTAGAATCACCTGGAAGGCTGATCTCTTGGCATGCCGAAGGGAGATTATTCTGATTAGATTAGTTGATATGGTGGAAAGATGTGACCACTATGGGCAACACCGTTCACTGGGATAGTATCCTAGAGCATATAGAAAAGAGATTGAGCTGAGCATGCTCGCCAATTCTTCATTTTCTGATTGCAGACAAATACGACCATCTTCAAGCTCCTGGTGTCATGACTCTCCTGCCATGATGAGTTATACCCTGGAACTGTGGGCAAAAATAAACATTGCCTTCCTTAGGTTGCTTTTGTCTAGGTATTTCATAACACCAATAAGACAAATATCTGTAAACAGAAACTCTGATTTGGTTTCCCAGCCACCCAGACCTGATAATCACACAGAAACTATAGTAATTACAACACTGTTTGGCCTATTAGCTCAGGCTTTTTATTAACTAACTCTTACATTTTAAATTAACCCATTTTTTATTTTACCATGAGGCTTGTGGTTTGTCACCTCTTGCTTATTGGATGACCACGTGGAATCTGCCTGACTGTGCCTTCGTTCCCCCTCTATCTCTGCTGAATTTCCAACCTTTCTCTATTCTGCCCTGCCATAGGCCAAAGCAGCTTCTTTATTAACCAATGGTAATAAAACATATTTACAGCATACAGAGGAGAATTCCAAATCAAACCAAATTCTGAAAACCTGAAACCAGAGAGTGGGTCATTGTTATGATAAATGCGACCATGTAGTTCTGAGGCCCTGGGGACTGGTTTGTTGGAGGAATATAAGGACTTGGTACTTGAAGCTAAAAAATCCCTAACATGCTGGAAGTCGATCTTGAAAGACCAGAGTGCTGAGAGAAATATGCATGGTAGAGGCCCAGATCACAGTTGTTTCCGTGGGGAACAAAGACAGTCAGGAGCAGGGCTAGGGATCATTTGTGTAATATTTTGGCAACAAATCTGGCTTCGTTCTGCCTCTTAAGGACTCAAATGAAATGGAATTTAAAGGTAATCAATTTGTTTGGAAGAGGAAATTGTAAGACAGAAAAGTGTTAAGACTGCAGCATGAATACCTGTATGTATTCAGATCTACAGCACAAAGAAAAAGAGCAAAAAGTTGGGCACAAAGTTAGTTCTAAAACGTGCAGTTTATTAAGGAAGAAAATCGCTCGGGCATGCTTAAAGGTTGTACCGAAGCCACAGGCTCGAGCAAAGACTGGAATTCTTAACTGGAAATATTCTGATCTTCACTGACATATGTGACCCGGGGGAAAGACTTCCACCTGGGAAAGGCTCCAACTTACATGGATTCTTTGCAGGAGCAGCCGAGAGTGCTGCAGCTGAAGCGATTCCTTGCTCCTAAAGAGTAACCACGGAGCTAAGCGTCTTCTCAGGATCAGCATACAGAAGCTGTTACATGTGTGGACCAAATGGCCAAGAAACACCACAAGCTTGCAACACAACTTTCTAGCACCGGTCATGTGCTCCTGTTTTGTAGGCAAGAAAGATGTAAGGTTGAGGGCATCACTGAGCCTTGTATCATGGTCTCAGAACAGCTGAGCCTTCTACTATCTAAAATCAGTGACTCACATCCAGCTATAACTCTGGTCCCATCTGGCCGCCACCGGTACCTATACACATATGGTACACATACATGTACTCAGACACACACACATACAATTAAAAGGAAACTCATGACTGCACTTGCCTCTTCTTAATTCCTATATTCTATGATTGTCTAGTAGAAATCTGAGAGTAAATTCTAAACTTCACCAGATATTGTTAAAGCATAAATACACAACATCAAATTCCATCTATTTCAGGCAGATTCTCTGAAATGTTTGTGGCTTACATAGGTCAGGGCAAGAACTTGCCACAGTGATGCTGTGATCTCCTGCCCTGTTTCATTTCAAAGTTCAGAGTCCCCAGCTGTTTTGAGCCCCACTGTGCATGATTCAACAGCCCACAGAACCCAATCCTTACAACCCTCCATCAGCTCCAGTCTTTATCCTTTCTTGTTTCCCTCGTAATTCCCACTGAGAACTAAAATGTTCTGTCCTCTGTTACTGTTTCCTGAGCAGAAACAGGACTTAACTATTAACCTAAGTGAAGATAAAATAAGTATAGTAAATTTTTTTACACATCTGCACTTAGAGACTGTGATATATATCTCTCAGGTTCCTGGGTCACATCTATGTCTATGACTTCCCTTGGCTTGCTTATATAAATGAAACCTTGAGGCTCTGCTTAACGCATGATGTCCCTTCCTGCAATTGCCCTGCATGAACACCATTCCTGTGTTCACCACAGTTGATCAACTCCCTGTAAAGCCCAGAAATAAAAACTTGCCATTTTCACTCTCCAGCCTACACTAACTCAAACATGTCCCTGTTGAAATGACCTAACAAGCAAGTGCTGATTAAGTGGGGGTACTTTTCCTCCACTTAATCAAAACGAAAGTCACAGAGGCACAACAACACAATCAGAACCAACTTAGAGAAAGCACTTATCTGGGCATTGTTGTGGCCTGCTCTTAAATTCACACCCTGGGGTTGTGTCAGCTTCCAGTGATCAGGCCAGAATTCTAAGTTTGGCAAGAGCTTGAATTCAAGGAAAAAGGATAATGTGACCTTCTTTAAAGGTCACAGGTCAAATCAGAGAGAGTTCTGAGTGTGTAGTGTGATTCAACCTGAAGCTGTTTGAGATCAGGCAAGTGCCGCTATGCTGTTAGCACATCATACTCTTGTTTTGCTTAACTTTGCTTTTTGAAACACACTCTTAGCCGTTAGCCCAGCTAGACTCAAATTTATATCAATCCTTTCTCTGCCTCAGCCTCCAAAATGCTGGGCTTGTAGGCATGAGCCACCGCATCTGTTCCATTCAGCGTTGTTTTCTCAGGGAAAAAGAAATACATAGAATTTTGTCGTTTAGCTGGACACTGGAAACAGGGTGTGATGGAGAGTCTTGGTTGACAAACTGACAGCCACTGGAATGTGTAAGAACTTAGTATGTATGAAGGAAATACTGTCTTGTCAAAGAAAAGTTAGTTGGTCCTTCATGTCATACCTGATACAAAGTAGATTCCTAGTGGATCAAAGACTATAATTATCCCAGAAGAGACTGGGGTTCATTTCAGTCCATAAGCAAAGTCAAAGATTAAGAAGAAAAAATAGTTAATTTGACAAAAAATTTTAAGTTGGCTTTTTTCTTCCAAAGTTAAAAGAAATTAAAGGCAAATGACAACCTGAAAAAATATTTTAAGAAATATTGTACACCAATAATCATATAAAGAATATTTTCTATTACATAACACATAACTATCTAAACTTAATGCTAAAAGACTTATAGATTCATCTCAAATGAACAAAATTAGGAACAGGCAATTTTCAGAAGAAATATATAGCCAAAAGTATGTATAAAGATAAACTACAATTTAGAAAAAGAACGAACCTAGGCTATTATTGTCTACCCATGAATAGTTAAAGATAAAACATAAATTCCAGTATTGAACTCTGATGAGTACAGTATGAAGTTTATTTTCAAATAGAAGGGGATGTTAATGAACACAACTTATGTGGAGAGGAATTTGGCACATGAACCAGAGCTTTAAAGTATGCATTCCTGTGTACCAAATATTTACTGAACACCTGCTTCTTGCCACCTTTCAAGGACTCAGGAAAAGAGCACATTTTGTTGAATATAAAAGTATGTCATACTCCCTGGCCCAATAATAATCAGAGGTACAAAAAAATTGACAGAAAATTCATTAATTAGACCAGTAGGATGTATAATCTTAAAGTATTTAGTAATGCTTACAAATCTAATAAGAAGGTAGTTTGGTTCAATGAACATTAGTACCACATCAAGTATGTCTGAGGCTTCAACTGCTATGCCAGCATTTGACAGTTTTGATGGAATGGAGAAAAACTTGTACTATAGCTCTGACGATTTAATGAGTATCATGCCTGTAGCAGTTACATGTCCGGCTCTCGGTCTCTGGGTTTATATAATTAAGAGTTTTGATTCTCCTTCTGTGTTTTTCAAATTGTCTACATTTTCTTTGCTGAACCTGCACTGCTCTTCTTAAAATCATGAAGGCTAAATATAGGCAACAATTTTCTAGAATGTATTTATAAATGTATGGAATATGCGTGTATGTGTGTGTTTGTGGTAGGTACATGGATGTGGGCCTTAGTCTACTTAAGATGGATGTAACCAATTACCCAACTTGCAGCCTATAGAGGGAAAAAGGCTTTGTGTACACAGATAAGCACTGGAGAAGCCAGGAAAGTTAAACACACAGCGTACCTCTTCAGTGGGATGAGGTGTGAGGCTGCTCTTCTTGGAATGCCAGGAAGGATGTAGTTTTACAACCTGGTGATCCTTTGTTGTCTGATGAGAAGATGGAAGTCACGAAATAATCCCACACCAGGTCAGAATTATGAATAATAAAGGCTTATTTAGGGGAAATTTACATATCACTGTGCTCTGCTTAAACAGGGAACAGAAACCAAATGCCACAGCCAGAAGAGAAAGCCAGAAGCAAGAGAGCAAGCCCATGCTTTACAGCAGCATTTACAGTATAAGAAGAGAGCATGCTCAAGTGGTATCTTAGATGCTATTGACTGAAGGAGCAGAATGTGCTCCCACAGCTCTGTCTCCTCTTATGACAGGCTCTCATATCTTCCAGAATTTTTGTATTTACTTATCTCATATCCTTACCTCCTAAATATCGAGCATTACTTTTAGACCATAAAACCCATTCTCATGAGTGATGTCACTTGCGCTTTGTAACAGCCTAAGTGACTTCTGTTATCTCAGGGCTGGGCCAATCCTGACTCCCACAGGTATTATGTTTACCTCAGTCAAGTTTTCAATACTCTAAGTCTTGGGCACCATCTCTGAGTCAACAGTATCTATTCTTGTGAAAGAAGCCAGATGTACTTTGTAAAGAATCTAAATGTAAACATATCTTAAATTGTTGTGTACTTGAGACTGAGTTAATTGTTATCTGAATACTCATTCCCAAAATTGTGCTGTGCCTAAATATGGCTAAAGACAAATGACCTGGGTCTGACCCAGTAATAGGTATAATAAAATTGGGTGTAGCTGAGTCTCATTCTTACCTCACCCTGATCGGTTTTTCCCTGTCTGCTGTAAAGCGTGCAGGGAATCACGACAGTAACCCATGGCGATATGGGTACAGGTACTGAACATAGAGTTCAGTCTTATGTTTCCATCTGTCAATTGAGTTCTAAAGATCAGGGCAAATTCTGAAGCAAACTACCAAGAAAAAAAAGTTGGACTAAGCCTTCAGCAGGTCATACCACCTCTATTGTAAATGCAGCAAACCACACTACAGTGTGTATTTCTTCAAACACTACCTACGGATGTGTCAAAATTCTATGTGTTCTTTAACTGTGACTGAAACATTCTATGTGCTCAGGGATAAAAAATATGTCTCAATATCAGCTATTTTAAATACGGGATCCTCTCTGTCAATGAATTTTGTGCTATAGGAAATGAGGTTTAAACATCACGGGAATCTAAAAGAGTAAAAGGCGTTCTTAAGTCAATCATTTCCATATTTACACAATGGAGTCAAGATCTATTTATAATCCTATACTGCATTTATATTGAATTCTGTACCTCAGTAATGAACCTGGCTATCTAGGCATCTTTGTGTTCTTAGTGTATAGGAGTCTTCTTTTAGAAAGAAGGGATGAATGGAATGTTTTGGAACTTCCTTTCCTGTAATCATGGGACATTGCTAAGGTCAAATGAGCAAGAAGTTCCTTTGGTAAATGATTTAGAATGCCTACAGGGGTCCTCGTTGGTCACACACTTGGCAGCACAATAATGGTCAGCATGCATTCCAAGAAACAGAACAAAAAAATCCTGATCCCCAAAGGAGCAATCCTAGAATGGTGCTTGTTAGGAACATACTTTCTTTAAGACATACAACTCTGTCGTAGTTAGGGTCTCTATTGCTATAACAAAACAATGGCCAAATGTCACTTGTAGAGAAAAAGTGTTATTTCACCTACACTTCCAGGTTACAATCTCTCACTAAGAGAAGGCAGATCAGTAACTCAAACAGGGTAGGAGCAAACTGGAGGCAGGAGCTGACACAGAGACCATGGAGGAAAGCTGGTTAGTGAATTGCTTTCCATGGCTGGAATCAGTTCTCTTTCTTATAACATTCAAGATCAACAGCGTAGGGGTCTCACTACTCACAGTGGACGGGGACCTTCCACATCAACCATTAGTTAAGAAAATGTCTTACCAGCTTTGTCTGCAGTTTGATCTGCTGCAGACAGATTGACGTTTCCTCTTCTGTAGTGACTCTAGCCTGAGTCAAGATGATATAACACCACTCAGAACAAATTCCTTTGTATTCTTGTATTACCCTTCACAGATTACTGATATCATGGTTTACTTATGAATATATAACCCATTGATCATCTCTCCTGCATGATACACTAACAGGTCTTGCTATGAGTAAGAAATACCTCACACAAACTCTAAGGTTTGAACACACAGCTGGTAGTAGTGTGTCACAGGTTGTGGAACATTTAATGAACAGAGGGCCTAGATAGGCGTTCTAGAAGAGGAAACCAAAGGGGGTGCATGGGCTTACTCTTTCTTCTGGAAACAAGTGCCCATCCTCTCTAGCTCTTGGACATCAAATTCTTCAGGTCAGCAAATTCATTCTCCAGGACTTATATCAACATCCCTCTGGGAACTCAAGTCAGTACACTTTGTACAAGATACTCTAGTGGTTTTACCAGCTCTCAAATTTTCAGACAGCCTGTAACAAGGCTTTTAGCCTCTGCATTTACATCACATGTTCTCATAAATCTATCATTTCTCTATGAATCTATAATTGACCCTATTGATTTCTCTGAAGAACTCTAATACAGATGAAATACCATTTCAAATATACTTGTATATTTTTCAGCATAGGATTACATAGTTGTCAATTAAAATTTTCAAAATATCCATATACCTCATTTTTGCACACATATTTTATTGACTCAGATGCTCATATTTAGTTTACATATTATACTGTTCCACACTTAGAATCAGCACACAAAGGAATATGGGCTTAGAAAACAATATTTTAACTATTATTTCTAAGGGGAGGTGAGTCTTCTGAATATAATGGAGATACTTTGATATTCTAAATGGAAAGCAAAGGAAATTTTAATCTGGTGAGTTTTGCATCATAAACACTGTAAATGTAAAATTGTTATAAAATATAAGTAGAAGCAGAAATCTTGCAAGCTATGTAAACATATCCTGTTTTGTAAAGGACAAATATCTATAATAACTAAAAACTTCAAATAAATATAAAAAGCCTCCTAGAACATGTATTAGGAAAAATAACAAAAGAATATAAATGAGCAATCTATAATAAGAGAAATTATATCATCCAATAAACATATTTTTACATAAAATGTTTAACATACCTATACCTGAGGAAAAGACAGCCTAAAACAAAATATTCTTTTCTATCTAGCAAAGATGGAAAGCAATAGTAATAACCGAGGACAAAACATCCATTCTGATAACAACTGATAGTGAGTGAGTAAAGTCATAGAAAATTTTTGAAGGAAAATTTGGCAGCTCACATCAAAACTTGTCAAAATTTTAACAATTTACATATTCATATAATTATACATTTAATAATTTTCATGGCATAATTTATCCTTGGAAAGTTGGCTAGGATGAATAGACATGGAACTTTCCAATGTTATTTACAAGAGTAAAGAAATGGAGCTGAGTGAGTGTGGTGGTACAGACCTACAATCCCAGCACTCAAGAGTGAGTGCTGAGGGGGGAGTGGTCAGAGGTCAAGACCAGCCTAGGCTGTATAACAAGAGTCTGCCTCAAAACAAAAACCATGGGGAAGTAATCAGATGAATTATGGAAAGCTGGGGAAGTGATCAGATGAATTATGACATGTGTATGAAAATGAAACTCTGTGACTGCAGCCATGAAGAACTGCAGAAACATTAAGACATTCACTGAAAATGTGACCTTGTCTCTGGCTCCATTGTTGCTGCTTGGGCTCACTCCTCTAGATAAAAGCCCGTTCACTAGACCCTGTCTCAGGCTCTCACGGCTGGAGGCTGCCAGGACACGTGCGGCATTTTCACTTTGGAATATAAGTACAGCATTTCTCTATGCTCTCTTCAAAGCTTTGAAACGTCACAAACTAAAGAACTCTTGGTGATGATTTTACAGGTGAAGTCCTAGCTTTGGAAGGCCCTGAGTCTCATTCTGGAGCCCGGTGGCGGCCAGTAGCCTTTCAGGATGCCAGTCTTAACTCCGAGAAGATGCTTATTCCTAAGCAACTGTCCACACAGCATCTCGTCTCTACCACAGACCTCCTTGTCATCCCACATGACATCCAACACTTCCTTAATAGCATTGATATTCGATAACCTTTGTAGCGGCTAATTAGGCCCATTGGCTAGAGAGAGTCAGCATGCAAAGTAACAGAAAGCCTTTTATGTCTTATGCAACTGGGAAGCTGCCTTTCAGAAAAATAATTCATTGTGGCCCATGAGAGGAGGAACTTGTCAGACTACAGCATAAAACATCTCTTTTCCTATTCATAGAGAAGTGAAGCCCTGAAGGCATTAGAAGTCTCTCTAAGGGGCCATTTTCAGAGCACGGTGAAGGTATAGAGGCAGCATTTTGTTTTCCTTAGCTGTTTTCCCATGCTAGTCCATTGACAGCAGAACCCGAGTCTTAGTTTCACTGTTATAGTAAAGGGCACTGCCACTTAATATTTTTATAGCCTATTATTAATTAACTGTTAGTATTACATTAATAATTACATATTATATTGTGTTGGATAGTTTTATGTCAACTTGACACAAACCGTTGAACCAAAATTATCTCAGGGCATGTACCTCGAGGCCTGCAGGACAGAGAAAAGCCTGGCTTGAGTTAGAAGGATAGTCCCAAAGCTACCGAGCGAGGATGAGACAGCAAAATCTAGGTAGACGCCCCTCCAGCCAGAGGGAGGGCTTGGCTGTCTCTCATTGGCTGCAGGTACCCCCACATTACATGATGTCACTTAACCTATATAAGCTGAGGCTCACAGTAATAAACTGAGTTCCTGCTTTGACTTGACTCCCTATCACGTCTGATTGTCTTGCAGAATGGGCGGACAGTACACTCACCTAAGTGTGCTGGTGAATAAGGCTAAGGAGGCCTGGCAACAAACTACTAACATCATCTAAAAGGAGGGAAACCGGATTTAAAAATGCCCCTGTAAGATTGGACTGCAGGGCATTTTCTTAATTAGTGATTGATGGGAGAGGGACCAGCCCATTGTGGGAGGTGCCACCCTGGGCTGGTGGTCCTGGGTTCTGTAAGAAAGTAGGATGAGCAAGCCAAAAGGAACAAGCCAGTGAGCAGCATTCCTCCATACCCGTAGCATCAGCTTCTGCCTTCAGGTTCCTGTTCTGTTTGAGTTCCTATCCTGACTTCTTTTAGTGATGAACAGTGCTGTGGGAGTGTACCGGTCATGATGTTTCATTGTAGCAGTAGAAACTCTAGCTATGACATGTGTGTGTGTGTGTGTGTGTGTGTGTGTGTGTGTGATAGAGAGGCATGTGGAAGTCAGTTCCCTTCCTTCATCACATGACTTCCAAAGATAAAACTCAGATCATCAGACTGGGAAGCAGCACCTCTCCCCACTGAGCTATCTCTGGTCCAGTAATTATTCTTAGTAGAAACTCCTGAGACTACTCTTTGCTTAAGTCATTTCTTATTCACTCACTGCATCTTGCCTTTCCTCTCTGAGCTGCTCTGAGACTGATGAATTCCCTGACCCAGCAGGCATCACCCAGTTTACCATGTATATTTATGTGCAGAATATGTCTACACACCTGACATTGTTCTGATGTGACTCCCAATCCCCCTTTAAAGCCAATGCATCTATACTTTCCAGCTGTAGAATTTTAACTGATTTAATCTAACAGCTTCCCTGTGGTGCAGGCACTGTCATTATCTGTCTTATTAGTTTCACCCACCGGGAGTTAAGGTGTAGTTTATGATCTTTGTACACGTTATCTAAGCATCACATCAGGCTCCAGGTTTGTCTCCCTGTTTCTATTTCCTCCATTGTGTCCATAATTTTGCTTCTAGAACACTTCGCCTGCTCCAAACCTTCAATGTCTCCTAGTTGCCTGCAAGAGGAAGCCAAGTCATACCTAGATTAGCTGATCTTTCTCATTTCCTGCCTGATGACATCCACCAATTCTCCCCATACTTGGCAATAAATTAGCCAGCATTTCTCAGAGGGGCAAGTGGTTTGGCTTTCTCTCTTAGGATTTATTTTCCTTAGATGTATTAACTATCTACTGTTCAAGCTCTTCTACTTAGAGAAGAAAGCATTCATTATTTCACATGGTTTCTGAGGATGTCTGTGTGCAGCTTAGCTATATGGGTCAGGGTCATAACCATTCAGCCAAGCTGCCAGTTGTGACAGGGTCCACATTTGAGATTACTACAGGGTGTCAGACACACTCAAGCTTTCAGCACATGGACCTCTCTTAAAACACCCACATGACAAGCATCCGAAATAAATGGCAGGGAGAAGGAGGGAGAGAGGGTACCAAGGTTGATGCCACCCTCTTTCTATAAAGCAATCTAAAAAGTGACAACTCCTAGCACTTGCAGTAATCTACTCACTACCCTGAGTCCTAAGTTCATCACATACAACGAGAAGACATAATTCTATCTCTCATTGGAAGAAGTGCCAAAGAACTTGTGTATGTGCCTTTAAAGCTACAGTGGGGAGTAAAGAAAACAGAAAAGGGGTGAGGGAAAGCTAAAGGATGACCAGTCTCTCCCATCTGACCGTAGGGCAGCCCTGGAGCCCTAATGGCATTCTAGAAGCATCCCAGTTGAGACAAGAGGACCTTGACTACTTCTCTAGCCATGGAAGTGGACAGTCTCCTTGGGAGCAGATGTGACTATGCAGCGAGCACTCTTTAGCAGAAGACAGTTTCTAGAGTGTCTCCACTGTGACATGGAACATCCAGCACACTCAACAAACACAGGTGCCCCAGCTCTAAAGGGGATTTGGAACTACATTACATCACCCCTAAGCTCGCTCTGTGTCTTTGGAATTAGTTTACCCTAAGGTCTATGTGTAAGAAGAAGCAGAATGACTGTGGAGCCAGAGATGGTAGAATACCTCAAGGAAACAGTGGAAGTAGTGATTTCTGGACACAATAGGGCAGATGCACATGTAAACTCGGAGATTGACAGCAGGCACAAGACATGCACATATAAACTCAGAGAGTGACAGCAGGCACAAGACATATATAAACTCAAGCCAAACAAAATCCAGTGCAGAGAAGCGGAGTGAGCGCAAAGTCCCACTGCCAATCAATAAGCTATTTGCAATTGATAGCTGCTGGGAAAGGAAAGTCTGTTCTCCTAATGGAGTGACACTGGCTATAACAACTGCACTCCAGGGCAGATCCCATGCTCAGGAGCAGTTGGCCAATGCAAATCAGACTCGATAGAGATTTTATTGTTTTATTTGTTTGTCTGTTTGTTTGTGTGTGTGTGTTTACACACAGCAAGTGCACACACACACACACACACAGAACACACATGCACACTTTGTGGGGTTTTTTGAGAGAAAAAACATGAAATTGAGTGGGTAGAGAGGACGAGAGGATCTGAGAGAGATAGAAAAAAATGATCACGTATACTGTATGAAATTTTCAAAACAAACACAAATGTGAAAAATTCAAAAAAATAAGCCAAATTTATCTGGGGGAATGGTTCGACCAGAGTTCTGACTGATTCCTTTTCTTGTGGAAAATTGCAATACATAGCTTAATTCTGCTCTTAGGGCCACAACTCTTCCTCATTATTGTCCCATATTTTCTTCTAAATCCTTCCTACCTGCAAGCCAGCCAGCAGGCTGATGGTCACGGTCATTTACCTGGGAGAGTTCTGTAGTTGTTTTTGTTTTTTAAACTCTGACTCTTTTAGGGTCCACTACCCAGCTCCCAAATAAATACATGGAAACTTATTCTTACTTATAAATGCCCAGCCTTAGCTTGACTCATTTATAGACAGCTATTCTTACCTTAAACTACCACGTCTATCTTTTGCCTCCAGGCTTTTAACTTCTTCCATTCTATATACCTTTCTTTCCATCTTACTCCATGGCTGGTTGTGTGGCTGGGTGACTAGTCCCTGGTGTCCTCCTCTCCTCCATTTTTTGCTCCTCCCTCTTCTCTCTTTTCTTCTTCCCTTAAGCCTAGATTTCTTTTCCTATTATTCTCTCTGCCTTCCAACCTTGCCTGTTCTTTCTTCTACTTAGCTATTGGCTGTTCAGCTCTTTATTAGACCAATCAGGTGTTTAAGACAAGCAAAGTAGCACAGTTTTGCAGAGCTAAACAAATGCAACATGGAAGAATGCAACATGTCTCTGCATCATTAAACAAATATTCCACAGCAGAAACAAATGTAACACATCTTAGACTAATGTTCCACAACAGGGTTCCCCAGATTACTAGCCCTGAAGTGTATGAACCCCTCTCTGTCATGTTCTTCTGAGGCCAGAATCACTATTCTGTACTTGGAAATTCACAGTTGTAACAATCAGGCAGGGAAGCCAAAAAGACATCACCCTGTGTCCCCCGGATTCCAAATGGATCTCTGTCCAGGCATCTCAGCAGCTCTGTCTTTTGAACTCATTGAAATTACTTCAGCGAATTCATAACTAGCCTTTTCCTTGTCTGCTGTCTGACACAACGAGTCAGAAGTGATCAAGTGGAAGTGTAAAGAGACTCTTTACTGTCTCTTGGTAAAATATATTACCACTCTAAAAAACAGAATCTCAAAACAACAGAAGTTACGGTCACGGGAACAGAAAACACAAATTCATTCCTAAGATGGGCCATTGAGAACAGTTACATGTAAGAACACTCCTGTATTTGCCCCACAGTTTCCAACATATGAATTACACCTGTGATGGACATGCCAACTCAGGTTATGTGTTATGTCTGCCCCACCAAGACAAGGTTCCTCAGTCTTATTTCCAGAAGTCTAAATGAGGCTACCTGAATGATGGGCTAGAAGACCAGTGAACCTCACGATCCCTGACCTGGTATGGGAGGTTCTTCTGTATATGTGTTGCTTTTATTGGTTAATGAATAAAAGCTGTTTCAGCCAGTAGCTTAGCAGAATAGAGCAAGGTGGAAATTCCAAGTAGATAGAGGAAGAAAGAAGGCAGAGTCAAGGATAATCCATATAGTCACAGGAGATAAACACCAGAACATTGCTCGGTAAGCCACAGCCACATGGCGATACACAGATGAATAGAAATGGGTTAATTTAAGATATAAGAGCTAGCTAGCTATATGCTTAAGTGATTGGCCAAGGAGTGATTTAAGTAATATACTTTCTGAGTGATAATTTGGGGTCTGGGCAGTCAGGAAATGAATGAGCATCCTCCACCTACACTGACCCTCCACTGAAGCTCTTTTACTATATAATAAGCTAATGAGCTGCCCTGTAAAAGTCCATGCTGTTGGGTCCATCTGTTTTCTTCATCAGTGGCTCCTCCACTCATGTGCTAACCATGTCAGCAGTGCAATAGCCAATGTACAGAAAGGCCAAATTGACCCAGTCATTCTATCTACTTTTTTGTGTAAACTCAAGTTTCCAGGAAAAAAAACAGACAACAACAGTCACAGCTATGTAAATGTAAGGCTAACTAATTAGAATACCAGAACAGTGGACAGTCACAATGTTCCAGATGCAGAACCAAATTAGTATGGATTTTCTTTCGTTCCTTTAGTAGCCATTCATTGCTGACTTCTATGTCTGGTCTAGTATCCTCTTGACTATCAGGTAATATTTTGGGATATATTAACTTAATAGACCACTAACATCCACCAATCCCAAAAGCTATAAATGAACACACAAAACCTGTTGCAGAGATTTCCCCACTTTTCTGTAAAACCAGCTACCCAGTGTTTCCACATATGTATTTGTTAAATGCCCTGATTGATGGGATTATTTGGTTGTGGGACTATAAACTTAGAGTAGCTGCTTCCTTCCATTTTGGAGCCTGTCATTAAGAGCAAGCTGAATCTAGGTTCCAGGCCCAGGATCATTCATCTTTGCCTCTGGAAAAATGATCTCTTATTCTCTTTGAGGTGTGAGCTGCTTGGTTTTTTTGGAGTTTTTTTGACAGTTGTTTTTTAATTCTTCTATAGAAGGTGGTGTCTATGCAAGACAGAAAATAACATAGAATGCTTATTCTGCCAATCCATGACACAAGTTGACCCTGACCTGCTCATATTGAATCTTTAAGCCCTTATCATCCCAGACCCCTGACCAGTTTAGAATTACCCCCTTTGCTGATGAATAGTGTTTGTGTGTATGTGCATACGTGTGTGTGTGTGTGTGTGTGTGTGCGCGCATGCCTGTGTGTGTGCGTGAGAAAGAGAGAAGTGTGGTTGTTTGGGGCATGTCTTTCCACAAAAAGAAAATGACCAGGATCTATGCCCAATTTTGTGTCCCTTTGATTTCATTCCATATGGCTATTAGATCCACCATTTTTTTTCTTTGTTTGCTAGTTATATTTTCCTGCCCATGGGAATGTGCTGCCACCATAAGTGGAGATGAAAGAAAGGATTGGGTGCCAGGGCGTCAGCCACTTGCTTTTGCCCCTACTTGTGTCTAATTACACTTATGAGGGTTTTGTCCTACGGGACCTACATTCTGGACTTGCCTGTCCTGGTCACTAGTGGGTGTAGTGGAACACACATCATGATGAACACATATGGTCCTACGGTTAGGTTAAATCCCAAGTTGGAAAGAGCATGAAATAAATTGTTTCTCATAGTTTGCGCATATGTATATGTTAATATAAACCATTAAAATGATGAATATTGAAAAAGGCATGACCTTTTCGAGACTTCTGGGGTGGACTTTGGTTTTCTTAGTAGAGTTTGTATGGTTCTTAGGGTACATTTTGTTCTCAGATGTTTCTCTAATGCATAAAGGTCTGAAGGAACATATGGGCCAAGCAGTTGGGATTTTAGTCTACATCCTGGATCTGCTGGGGTCCATTAAATTGGAATCCACTTGAAACTGGCAGCCTTCCCTGTCATCCAGTAAATAGGTTGAGAGCTCTGAGAACTGATAGACAAGCTTCTAGAATCTTATGAAGTCCTGCCAGGAAATGGGCTCCTTTCCAAAGGAACAAAGGTGGGGACCCTATACTTAAGAATATCCTGCATGTTCACAGATAACAAGGTCCCCCAAATTTTACAGAAATGGGAGCTCCTGGAATTTTGTTGAATAATTCCCCCACTTCAGAAACACACATTTCACTTGTCTTTGTTATGTTAGCCCAATTAGCATGTCATCTTCGGAATGGGAAGTGGACCAGAGTGCCACATGCTATTCAGGTGGCTGATAAGTCACCCACATATCAGGACCTATGCTATCCTTTAAGGCAAGACTTGGGCCTGTTCCTCCTATTTCCACTGTTCTTTTACACAATGACAAGAAAGGGCCCCTCCCTCTCACATCTTTCTATAAATTGATGACTAATATCTCTTGACCTTTTATTGAATTTCTCCATGCATCATTTTTATGTAGCAAGTGACATCCAGTCTCATAGTCTTTATAATTACTACTTCCCCTGTGCCTCTCAAAGGTTTGACACGTTACACCTGCCAGAACATTCTGTTCTACAAGAACCGTTCCCCAGATCACCAATGGCAAAACTTAATCATTTCACTGTTACTGTGAAATATCCTGAGGACTCTCATCACTCTCCCTGTATGGAGCAACGGAGTAATGGAGTTCTCGTTGCCAGCCAGGTTATAGATGGCCCGAATCCAAAATCCCATTTGGTGTTCAGACTCCTTAGGCTACTTCTGGCATGGATTCTCTTAGGTCAGGAAGCACACTCTAATTATGTATTTGCCTATCTTAACACAGAGAAGTTCTAAGAAACTATTAAGGACTACAGAATTTAACAAGTACTGGAACTTTTTCAAGCCACTGATAAATGAAGTCAAATTCTATTTATAAATAATTGTGATGTCAAAACTTAATGCCCAAATCCAAATAAATTACTTCCAAAAATCATCCAGGGAACACACCAAGAGAGCAACATCTTGAGACATAGGGGCACTTATTTTGGGAATTCAGGGCTGCTTCAATGTTAAGAGAATTACTGTCATATTAAGGATATTAATTGATCAAAAGAATAACACAACTTCTCTGCTACTGAAAGGCATCTAGTAAAACTCAGTATCTAACAAGCAAACAGCCTCCTAATTAAATAAGAAGAACACATCCTTACTAATTTTAGCTATCTCTACAAACAGGGAAGCATCCTGTTTAATGGAAAATTCATAAGAAGCATAAGGCAAGCATGTCCATAGATTCTACTGTTCTTTACCGTTGTCAGCCATTGCCACTAGGCTGAAGGAGAAAGGGAGATAGTTTTAAATTGGAGAACATGTGGTGAGATTACCACAGACCCAACAGACTACTCTCTGTCTATTTGGAAATCCCAAGAGAACACACTGGAAAGTAAATCCAGAACCAGAATTCAGCAAAAGCCAACAGCCTGCTTCTAAACAAACAGCACCAAACTGAAGTTAGGGGAAGAAATTGTCCCAACTAAGAAAGTGACATATAGAGAAGAAATAAAATAAATGCATAGTGGATAGAAAAAGTGTCAGAGTCAGGTTATATTATATTCAACTGCTCACAAGAATAGGAAAAACTATATTTTCTTCTTGGAGGTAAAGATTAACAACATATTTTAACTCATGAAAAATAGATAGCCAAAAGAGTTTCTGAAGAATGAATCATGAATTATTTAAAACTTATTTTAAAATTCAGATGAAAATAAGAAAATAAATGCCCAGAATATGAATCATGGGGTGTTATCCCAACCAGATATTAAGGCATATTTCATGCTATCATACATTCCTCAAACACAAGATACCATGAAACAGAAGAAAGAGCTAGAATATAAATCCAGATATTGCTGAACTAAGAACTGGCATATAAAAAAGAATTCTGCATATGATCATGAAAAGATCAATTATCTATTGAATAAAGAAACAATTATGCAGCTATTGCTGGCTGTGTGTGTGTGTGTGTGTGAATTTTAACCTATGCTAAACAAAAATCACATTGTTTACAAAGCCTAAGTCCAAATTTATCTATTAAAAAATTGACAGTTATTACCTTAATCTGAAAACCAGTTGTTGAATCAGGTTGATAAAGAGCTGAAAGCCACAGAAAAAGATAGAGACATGAACAAAAGGTTACGAAACCTTAGTCATAAGAAATGATGTCCAGTCTCTTTACACTAACAGAAATACAAATTAACCTACAGTGAAAGTCTGGTTTCTCATACTGCGATTGGTAACAAGTTTAAGAGGAGTCCAGAAAAGCAACCCATCAATGGACATGAAAATGGGCTAACACCAATACAGAGGCATGCTGAGTAAAAAATACCCATGCCCACTGACTCAGAAAAGCAATGCTAAAATTCATCTTTGATATGCAAAACGGCATGGGTGCAAGCACACGAACTGCTTTAAATAGCTAAACAATAGAAACATTGATTGAGAAGTGAAGGCTGATTCCATGACTGAGAACTCATCTGCGTACAGGAGACTACACTAGCGCTACAAAGGAACCTCTGCTTATGGTGATGTAATAGGGTTGTGAGTGGGATACCTGTACCCTCTGGTCTCCACCCTAACTTCAGTCTGAGTTCTTGTACTCCTCTCTTCCTCAAAAAGGAGAGTTCAGATGAGGCTCAATAATAGGTCAATCAGGACTTAAGTTAGAGCAAGAGAGCAAGGATTCACTCTTCCTTTAGAAAAAAAGAAGACAGGACAGAGCAGCAAGGCCAGTGTCTCACACCTAAGACTCATAGACAGTTTTCCTATCTCTGCTGCCATTCCTGTGTTTGCCCCAAAGTTTGAATGTCCTAGAAAATAATGCGTTCTTTTCTGAAGCCCATTTTATCAAGAATTCAGTCTGTTCCATGTAGATGTAAAAGATGCAAGAAGAAAGAACATGAAGTTGTCTGGGTAGATCTGGAAGGAGTTTGGGGGAGGGAAAAGAATATAATCAAAATATACTGTATAAACATGTTAAGTAAAATAAACAAAATTATTCAGAGAAAGAGAGAGGGAGAATATGTGTAAGGGTTTAAGTATCTCGAAATTAAAAAGTTTAATAGGAGATGTTCTTGAAGCTGGTTGGAACTGACCTGCCTCTTTGGTTATCTACCATACTCCAATCTATCTGTATATTGATCACTGTAGAGGATCGCGATAAAGTAGTCCCACACTAGCTCAGAACTAAACATAATGGAGGGTTCTGTATTTAGGGGTAGACTCACAGATCAACAGTCCTCGGCACGAGTGGGGAACAGGAATGGAATCAGGCAGCCAAGAAGGAGAGAGAGAGAGAGAGAGAGAGAGAGAGAGAGAGAGAGAGAGACAGAGAGAGACAGAAACAGCATGTCTCTACATCTGTTTTTTTATAGTACCCAAGGCCACTCCCAAAGTGGTCCAGCATCTCAAAGGCCAATCTTTTTTGTTTGTTTTTCAAGACATGCTTTCTCTGTAGCTATGGAGCCAGTCCTGGAACTCACTCTGTAGACCAGGTTGGTCTCAAACTCACAAAGATCGGCCTGCCTCTGCCTCCCAGGTACTGGGATTAAAGACGTGTGCCAATACCACCCGGCAGAAGAACAATCTTTATATAGTTTCAGGCCCTTAAACAGGCCCACCCCTTGTTCTTCATGTCCTGCTGAGGGAGGCTCTGCTGCTGAAACTCTCCCAAACCTTACCTCCTGCCTAGCAATAGGATCTCCAATATACATTATTAATTGACAAGGTTGAGATGCGTGATAATATGCGTCATTTGGGTAATTTAAAATTCAGCTGCAGGCCACTAAGGTGGCTCATGAGGTAAAGAGCATGTGAGCCAAGCACAAGGACCCGAGTTTGATGCTCAGAGCCCACATGGTGGAAGAAGAAAACTGTCATATGTAGGCTGACCTCTGACCTCCACACATGTATAGAGAGTGATATGTGTACACTCAGTCATATACACACACTCGTACACATACATAGGGCCACAATAAATAACTGTATTTTTTGCCAGTTAATTGAAAGAGAATACACATGAAGCCAGTAAGAGGGGTGGTCGTGGGAAAGGTTGATCGATGGTAAATTTAGTGAAAATAGTCTTCATCTTTAAATTTTCTTTCATACAATATGGTTTCTATTTAGAATATTTTTATTAAATATTCTTTTATATAAAAATATTATTTTATTAAAAATAAATATTAAATTGAAGCTGCTGGACTCAGGTTTGTTTAGTTTTTTCCTAAGTAGGAATGAGGCTGCTGGTGTCAAGTAGAAAGTGAAGGGTAAGAATAAGGTAAGCCTGTTTTTCGCCTCCAGGCCAGACAAGCATTTCAAAAGACAGCACACTTCAGGCTGAGAAGACCCTTTTGTTTACTTGCTCCTGAATAGAAAATAATGCCTTCAATTATCGCTCCAACTGTAAACACCATCGGCTGCTCTCAAAATGTTTTCTGAGTAAATTCCACTTGTACCTTCCAGCTTCAAGGCTGAGCATTTTCAAAGCAGCTGGGAATCCAGTTAGCACAGCTCGGGATTAGTAAGTGACGGCCAGACAAGTAGAGGCTTCAGTTCTGGAGACAACACACAGGAGAAAAAGCCAATAAATTCTCAGTGTGCATCAGACAGGGCCAAGAGCATTGCCGTGTCTCTGGGCTCAGTGGCCACTGAGGAGAAGAAGGAGTCTTCTTGCCTTCAAGGAATATGGAATTATAGTAAGAATAGGTGAAGTTTTTCTGTGTCTAAGAAGTGGCTCCCAAATAACCATTCAGAGACTTATTGTTAATTATAAATGCTCAGACAAATATTGTATAAAAGAAGAGATAATTGTATCAGAATTTTAAATACAACAAAGGGAAACATTTTGAAGAGCTAAGATTTAAAACAAGAAATAACCCTGGGAGCAGACCCATCAAAAGTAAGCCTTGTACTGAAATAATTTTGTGCAACAAAAGTATGATACTGCCATCAAAGCACAGAGGTAAGTCGGGAGCTAACCAGACGCATCTGGAAGAGAAGCATACTGCCATCGAAGCATCATCATGAGCCAACAACTAACAAGAACCATCCAGGCGAGAAGTATAGCAGTGAGCCCGGAGCTGACCAGATGCATCCAGAAGGAAACAGGTATACGGCTGTCCTTTTAGCCTCTGCATTCAATGGAGTGAAATAAACTATGTGCGCACCTCAAAATTATAAACTCCTTTTCACCTTAAATATCAGCAGTCCCGAGACTGGGGAGATGGAGCTAAAATGTGCTTTACCTGCAAAGCTGAGGACCTGAGTTAAAATCTCCAGCACCCACACAAAGAAAAACAAACCAAAAACAAAACACAGATGTGGAATCCCAATGCTGGAGAATGGAGATGAGACAGGTGAATCCTGAGGTCACTGATCCGCCACCCAGCGAGCCTCTTCAAAACAACGGGAGAGCTGCCAAATTCAGTGAGAGCCTGTCTCGGGGAATAAGGCAGAGCATGACAGAGGGCAGTATCTGAAGTCATACTCAGCATTGACACACATGGATCATGCATGTATTACATGTATTCAACACACACACACACACACACACACACTACACCAATTTCAAATGCTATATCATTGAATCCAGGAGCCAATTTAATTTTGAGGGTTTTTTATTTTTAAGGTTTTTATATTTATCTTTAAATAAGAGTGTGCGTGCTTAATGGGGTGTGCTCACAGTAACTTGTATGAACCAATGGCGAGCCATAGCCTTTTAGGGTGAGCCATAGATTTTGACATCGAGGGAGCATTCATTCTGCAACTTCTTTTCTTTCTTTTTGTACTTTTTTTATTACTTTATAAATAATACCAATCAAAATTTCCACTTCCTCCCCTCCTCCCACTTCCCTCTTTCTCCGTCATCTACCGCCCCCCTCCAGTCCTAAGAGAGGGCAGGAAAATCCAAGCCCCCCCCCCCGACATCCAGACTTAGGAAGGTGTGCATCCAAATAGACTAGGATCCCAGAAAGCCAATACATGCATAAAGACAAATCCCAGTGCCATTATCATTGGCTTCTCAGTCTGCCCCAATTGTCAGCCATATTCAGAGGGTCCAGTTTGATCGCATGCTTGTTCAGTCCCAGTCCAGCTGGATTTGGTGAGCTCCCATTAGCTCAGGCACACTGTCTCAGTGGGTGGACCAACCCCTCGTGGTCTTGACCTCTTTGCTCATATTCTCCCTCCTTCCACTCTTCAACTGGACCTTGGGAGCTCAGTTTTTAAATAAAACATTTTTCTACTGCTTCAAGCTGAATCATCCTTCTGCTTACATGCATGAAGAGATAAATTTTAGTTTTTGTATGAATTACCATTTTTTGGATTATAAAATGCACAGTGAAACATATTAATCTATGGTTAAATTTAATAGGATGATGAATAGGTAATTAAATCCAACCACTATTTATATTAAAGACCTAATGAAAACCTGAACCTCTGAAATGGCTGAGATCAATAAGAGACATGATTTTTCCAAAGTTCAGTTGATAAACTCCTGAACATTTCAGATGGGCTACCCTGGTCACTAAAGATGAAACGCTACTCATATGGTCTTGTATGCCTTACACACCAAGCTTTCTGGAATTAGTTATTTCATTTTCACGATGGCTTTGAAGATGATTTCGTAGTTCCACTTTCTCAGTGACCTAAAACTTGAGCATTTGCTTTGTCATGTGAGCGTGCCTTTTTCTCCACCCAGTTTCTCTTCCCTGCCCATGCATTGAAGGGAGTCTCTGTAAAGGGACTTCCAGTGGAAGGTGGACTCTAACGCTGATCACGGACTGGGGAGGTGGTAACAGTGGGGTGAACTCTGAAAGAACATGACTTGCCTCAATCTGATAAGAAAACAATTAAAATCAACTTTTATACTCAATGGCCAAAATTAAGTCAGAATGGGTGGGAGTCTTCTCACCTACAATACAGTGTCTCTGTCCCCAGAATCAGACTGGGAACTACCACTCCCCTTACTTTTCCTAGACTGAATTTCATACAGTAGTTGCTTCTTAGTTTCCAAGATGGAATATTTTCTTTTTGAAAACTGTGCTGCCATCAAAAGTAGTGTTGCACCATCTAATGTTGAAACTATTAACTGCCTGAAGCTAATAGCAATAAACGATATTAGCTAACAGTTTGTGGTGTGTGCAGAGAAGGGCACAGCACTCCGTTGACTTCTAAAATGCCCCATCTAAATCAGAGAAAATTGTATTTGGTGCCCCAAGGGGCCTTGGTACTCATCTTGGGAACCATCGGTCTAGGAGATAAGTACCCAGTCAGAGGGAGTAGTGGTTCAAATTGCCTGAAGAAGAAGCATTTAAGAAGCAGCAAGGAAGCCAAGAGTTGGCAAAGTAATGACAGGTAGGGACAAATCTATTCAGAGCATAGCCGTTGGTCTTAATCCAAGAAAAATAGCTACTTGTCTGTTTTGCTTATTTTTATTATTTTATCAAATGATGATTTACTTTAGCTATTTTTAATGATTTTATTTTTACAGTCATTGTGGGTTCATGGCAAAACTGAGAAGCAGATATATACACCCTGTATCCAACTCTGTATAGCCTCCTCTTATTAGCATCCCCCACCAAAGTGGGTTGAACATTTCCTAGCATAACACACACACAAAAAAAACAGAAAACAACACAACAACAACAACAAAACCTGACAAACTGAACTTCATCAAAATGAAAAAAAAATCCTCTTTCATGAATGGCAAGAAGGAAAATACACAAATTGAGAGACTATAAATAATATATCTGATAAAATCCTTATATCTAGAGACTAAAAATAAGTTTGATAATGGAATAGTAAGTGGCCAAGATACTTAAAGAAAATATACAATGGCTAATGAGCACATGGAAAGGAGATCAAGGCCATGAACTCTGAGACATAGAGCATAAACCCATAATGGCATATCACTATGTAATCAGTACCCCTTTCCTGGACTGGAAATCCAAACGAACAAGAGGATTCCTGAAAATACCAAGCATGAAGGAGAGAGTGGGGCAAATGGGAAGACTCCAGAGAGCAGCTGTATGAGTGAAAAGCTATATGGCCATTTTGATTGACAATCAATTTGTCATTTTCTTATAATATTAAATATGTGGTTATCATATGACCCAGACATCTAATTCCCATCTATTTAATCACATTAAATATAAATTACGTTTCCACACAAACTTTTGGCTTTTACTTGACATGATCAGTTTGGCTGCTCTTTCAGGATTAGGATGCCTCTGAGGACAATAACTCAGGTGAAAGATGATAGTGGCTCACAGCGGAGTGGGAAGAGCTATGAGATGCTGCACTTGTTTCAATGATGGAAGCTAAGGGCCTTTTCTAGTGGACTAGAAGTGAGATATGAGGGGAAGCAGAGTAGGAGGAGGTCGAGTGATCCCTGAATGAAATGGGAATGCTCCAGTGCAGAGCAGAACTGAATGGGAAGGGAAGATGTTAATTTCTGGACACGACATGTGGGTTTTTGTGGGGGAGAGGGCATCCCAGTGGAAATGTTGAAGTTACAAAGAAAAAATACAGAAGGATGGATACAGCCTGAGAAAAAAGTTTAGAGCCACAAGACAAAAAAGAATTTTAAAGGGGATTGAGTACAGAGTGTCGTGTTAAATTGACCAATTCTCCAAGAGTAAGAAATCCACCACCATTGACACAACAGCCATGGTGCCTATGTCCTTACTTGCAAATGTCTAAATTTAGCTGTAAAATTTCTCAAATAAATGTTTACTATTTCATTAGTATTTTTATACTACGCTAAAGTCATTTTATAAGATTTGGCACAAATGTACTAATTTGGATTTAGAGATTTGTTGGAATGGATTGAAACCTAATACAATCAAAACTCTACCCATACCTGTCTGCCTCAAACTATTTGAAGAATAAAGCTACAGTCTCTAAGATAGTGTGAGTCCTAAAACAAAGCTACATAAGATGTCTGCTGTGGTGCACTTTGTTTTGCAGTGATGTTGGGATTTGCACTTTAGTGGATCTCATCTCGGACTTCTTTCTAATTCCAGTGGCCTAATTATGGGCTTATTATCAAAGTGGCAGAAGACATGAAGGGGATAAAGAAAGAAACTCTAGTCGATAGTTAGGATAATTGAAATGTGACTGGGAACACTGGCTATCTTTCCTTTTCATGAATAAAGCATCTCTAATTCTCCTAAAATGTCCTAACAGAAAACCTCAGAAAAGACAAAGGTGGTCCCTGGACCTCTGCAGCTGTTTTTGGTGATTACAAATCAGGGCTAGTCAGTTTTTAAATGTCCATGACAGTACGCTGAAAAGATACCTCCTTTGTGTGCATTCCCTTCACATCCAGGGAGAAGAACTAGGCAACTCTTAGGCATCTCAGCATAGAATCAAGAAAACAAAATATTTTGAGCATAATTTGCAAACACAAATGGTACATCAAGAACCTTTGTCTTCTGCTGGCTGTGAGGCTGAGACTCCAGTGTGTTTTGTCTGTGCTGAGCAATCTATTGTATTCACTTCACCCTGCTCCCAACAGATGTGGCTGCTTATACTCAGTAACTTCTACGCCACTCAAATGTTTGACTCTGAGGGTGATACCTGGGCATTTAGATTTTTTAAACAAAACAAACAAACAAACCATCCAATTTGGGAAGTACTGCTCTTCCTCTTATGGATAAGAATTTAGCCAGAAAACTGTTATAATTAGAAGTCCATTAAGAAGGAAATATTCAATCAACATAGAATGTGTGTGTGTGTTTGTGTGTGTATATAACTTTACAATAAATTAACAAACATGATTTTGTTGATATGACACATTTAAATAGAAGTCTTTTAAACAAAATTTTCCAAGTAGTGTCTCATTGCTCCCTTCACTGGACATGGAAACAGACTGACACAGGGCCACTGAGCCTCGACATTCATTTTCTAATGCAGAACTTAACTGAAGTGAGTGTTACAGGAGGCTGGAAGGCCACAAGTTATCTTCTTGTAATGCTCACACACTCTGCAGCCTGCTGATCTCCATAAGGCCTTTTTCACAGCACACAAATGTTTCCTGCAAATTTCTGAATGCCACCTGTTAACACCAATCAAACCCTTTATTAAGACAGGCAGCTTGGAAGGCCAGGTACAGGGCCTAGTCAGGACGACGGATGGCCATGAAGGACAGGGCCTGGCCAGGAGCACAGAACTCATTTCTGTCAGTCAAAACAAAAACATTAAAGGTGAATACTGGTTGTCCCAGAACATAAGAAAGACAGTATCAGAACAGTATTGTGGAAGCAGGATAAAGACACTTTTATCCTGCATCTTGACATATGTTGCAAATTAAGAGACTATATGCTCGTTTGTATGCTCAATCACTCACATGTTCACTCATTCACAGGTATCTTTACTTGAATGGAGCGGTGACCAAGATCAAGCCTCACACTGCTAGTAGTAACAAGTTAATGAGGAACCACTGGAAATAAACCCATGTGGTTTCAGCCACTTGCACAAGCTCCTTAGTAAGGAAAGTGGGGTAAGGAAATAGTGTGAACCAGGGGGCTCAGAAAAGACCTCAGTGGAAGGGACATTCATGGGGAGGGGCAGAGGCTGTGCAGGTGACTTTAAGAAAGCAAGAGAAGTGCGGGTTTAAGAACAGAGTAATGACAGCACAAACTGACCCCCGGGGTGCAAGAAAGGAAGCTAGATGATCAGTCATTAGGTGTTGATGCTGTCTAGGTGGAAAGCCTGAAGTCAAGTCAAGATTGATGAGGGTCAGGCAGGTAAGAGTCAGGTTGAGGTGTGTGCTTCACAGGGAGGGTAGACAACCATATGTCCATCCCAAATCAAGTGGAAGATTGACAGTTAAGAACACAGAGATCTCTGGGGCTGAGCAGATGAAAGGTATCAGGCTGCAATGAGAGGGAATTCAGTAGGGGAAGGAGTTACCAAGAGTCAGCGATGCCTGTTATGTATATCTAAGTACTCTCAGATATTGTACAAGCATCTGCTGTGTGCCAGATACTTTTATCTGATACTTAGAGAACTGAAAACTAGGTATTCTGGGCTGAGAAACACTACCCTATCTCCAGACACACATGTATACAAAGAGACAGGAACTGTAAATAAGGATTTAGTCCTTGGTGGAAGCCAGGAGGATCTGTCAGAATCCCTTCAACTCTCTAAGACACTGAAGCTTCCAGAAGAAGAACACCTGAGCAAAGCTGCTTTCAAGAGAGTCACTGTGATGACAATGCAAACAGAAGGCCAGGGAAAGGGGTCTCCGTGAGCCAGGACACTTTACGGTGACTCAAGAGAGACTTCGTGGAAGCTCCAGAAATGAGCAGGTGCCTTAGTGGTGGAAAAGAACAGCAAATGCAGCACCCCAAAGGGAGACTCTGAAGAGCTCGCCCTCTGTGTACAGCCAGCAAAAAGGACTCCATGCTCCCAAAGCCTTACACTTGTGAGAACCACAGCCAGGATCCCACCCACTAACACAGTGCAACATAAAGATAGCATGAGTCAAATGTTATAATTGACCAACCTAGTGAACACAGTAACTTAGCCCAGCTTTTCTTAGACATACTCAGAATACCTGGACTAACTTCAGTTGGACAGCATTGTCTAACAGCAAAGTCTGGCTTATGGTATAGTACTGTGCATCTCATGTTGAAAAGTTCGGAATTCAAAATACACTTTCTTACTGAATGCCCAATCAGAGCCGTGAACTGTGCTTAGAAGATTGGTCCCTGTGATCAGCCACAGGTGCAGGCAGTGGGTGTGCGAGGTGTGAAAGTGGCGCTAAACCATCAAACGTCCATCTTCATTCTTCACCATACAGGACCACGCCTTAGGATTTCTATTACTTGATAGAACACCACAACCAAAAGCAACTTGGGGAGGAAAGGGTATCGTTCATCTCCTACTTCCAGGTAACAATCCATCACTTAGGAAAGTCATGGAAGGAATTCAAACAGGGAAGGAAGCTGGAGGCAAGCCTGAAGCAGAGGCCATGGAGGAGTGATGCTCACTGGATTACTCTTCCTGGCTTGCCCAGCCTGCATTCTTATAACACCCAGGACCACTATCCCAGAAATGGCACTGACCACAGTGAATGGGGCCCTTATACATTGATCAGCATTCAAGAAAACACACCAAAGGATTACCAACAGGCCAATCTGGTGGAGGTGTTTTGTTAATTAAATGTTCCTTATTGTGAAATACTCCTTTACACTATGTGAAGATGTGTCACTGTGGTGGGTTTAATCAAGAGCTGAATGGCCAATAGCTAGGCAGGAAGGAGATAGGCAGGACTTCAGGGGACAAAGAGGTCTCGGGGAAGAAGAAAGAAGGAATCACCAGCTGGACTCAGAGAAAGCAGGACTTATAGGAGCAGAGGTAAAAGCCACAAGCCACGTGGTAGCATGTAAATTAGAATGAATAGGTTAAGTTAAGTTATAAGAGCTAATGGGACAACCTAAACTAAGGTCAAACATTTATAACTAATAAGAAGTCTCTGTGTGGTTTTTGTAAGCTGGCAGCCCAAAGAAAAATCCATCCACAGATCCCTCTCCTAAAATAATACTTACCTGTGTCAAGTTGACAGAATCAACTGGCACAGACCATGTGGAGCATTTTAAACAATACCAGAGATAAAATACTCCTCCTTGAAGGAACATTTCACTCTAAATTCTAAACAACTACGGTTATGGTTGTATTTGGGGCAATACATATGAATAACTTCAAATGCTTCATTCTTTATGACTTATACTTCACTAAATAGCATAATCTATGGGGACGTTAACCCAAAGAAGCTGTAGTTGTGCCCTTTGCCAGGTGCCCTGCTGACTGCAGTGCCTTGAGAGGAAGTTCACAAAGCAGAGGATGTCTGCAATTTCCCTGCCTGCCAGAATGGATCCTTACTAGGACTCCAGCAGTGCTAGACATGCATAGGATAAACAAAAGATGCAAAAGTAAATAAGTATAGGAAAGGGGAGGGTGATGGGAGAGAGGGCGGGAGGGAGGGAAACGGGGGAAGAGATGAAGGGAGGAAGGGAGGGAGAAGGGGAAAAGGTTGCTTGGATTATAGGTTATTGCTGTGGGTAGCCAGGGTTCTGTCATGCTTGAGATCTCTGACTAATCCTAAGAGCATATTTTATAGCTGCCACTCCTGAGGGACATCTTCGTCATGATTGTGCTGTATCAGAATTATATATGAATGTGTTTCTACTTTCCTAAAGTATCATAATGTATTGAATAATATTAAATTCACAGTGTGCATGAGTTTTGTTGGACTCCTGATTCCATAGCCAG
Organism: Arvicola amphibius; assembly: GCF_903992535.2. Taxonomy (NCBI): domain Eukaryota; kingdom Metazoa; phylum Chordata; class Mammalia; order Rodentia; family Cricetidae; genus Arvicola; species Arvicola amphibius. The sequence continues at coordinate 33,497,816 of NC_052051.1, forward strand.
TTAGCAGGAAAACATGCATTCTTTGTCTTAAGTAGGGGTACTGTTGCTATGAAGAGACACCATGACCACAGCAACATTTATAAGAAAAACATTTACAGTTTCAGAGGTTCAATCCATTATCATCACAATGGGGAGCATGGCAGCATGCAAGTAGACCTGGTGCTGAAGCTGAGAGTACTACATCCTGTAGGCAACAGGAAATTGACTGATCAGTCACGTTGATAGAAGCTTGAGCAAAAGAGACCTTAAAGCCCACCCCCATAGTGACATACTTCCTCCAACAAGGCCACGTTTCCTAATAATGCCACTCCCTTTGGGGGTCATTTTCTTACAAACTACTACATTTTTCCAGTGTCAATTACTAATATTAACTCTTAGTTCACATATTACATACCAGACAGCAAATATCTGTCTGTCTACTATCTATCTATCTATCTATCTATCTATCTATCTATCTATCTATCTATTATCTATCTATCTATTATCTATCTTTCTACCTATCCATTTACTTATCTTTCTTGTAAGATGGCTAGAAATGGTTGAAAATGCACAGCAGAGTTTAAACCACGGAGTCCAGCTTCAGGAGGGAGGTGAGGGACCATGGAGGCTGTAGGGCAAAGGGCAGGGTCACGACCTGACAGATGAATGGGGGAACACATGCAGCAGCAATCTGAACAGGTTATGTCAATCTTTTAGACTAGATGAGCCGAATCCCTTGAGGGCAGCAGGGAATGCTCTGCCCATAGACTTATTGATAGATACACCGTGTGGTCAGATGACAGATTAGTAGGGGCTGTCATCATTGCAGTATTGACCCCACCCCTGTTTGGGATTCATGTATGGATGCTATACCCTTTCTTCAGGCTGGTGTGTTCTGTACATTCTCTGACCTGCCTCATAGGATTTCCATATACCCATAAGCTCATAAGGTTCTAATTTACTTTGATAAATTTATATGGCTATAGCTTTTGTTTTCCATTTTAGGAATAAGCTATTGATCTGTCTATGCCTTGTGGGTGTTGGATACAAATGGTTTATGTATCCAATTAAAAACAGGGTTGTTCTACCTGTGTTTTAAGTCAGAATGAAGTGAAGGCTGTTTACAAAATTGAGTTCCCCAAGACAAGGTAGAGCCTGAAAGCCATTGTGTTATTGCACAACATGACCTTAGCAGTCTACCTAGAATTAGCTGGGAACTGCTTAGGCATAATAAGTATAAGCATAAATAAGTACTTGAATTTTCTACCTATTCCCAAGTAAATTGAGAAAATAAACTACTATGGAGGGTTGAAGAAGAGGGGAGAGGTAGTGAGGGGAGCAGAGAAAAATGTAGAGCTCAATAAAAATAAAAAATAAACTATTACGGCTAGAGAAAACACAGGTGGAGAATTTTGGCAATTTTAGCCATGAGCTATCACACTCTATAAAAACGTGTCTATTCGGAGTTAAATAATAGTATCTTGTAAAACTAAAGTTGTGACTGTAACATTCATCCCCCAGACATAAATTTGCATAATAGAATAGTTTGGACCTATTTTGGTTCCTTCTTTGTCCAACTGGAGTTGGTGAGCTCCTATTAACTCGGGTAGACTGTTTCAGTGGGTGCCTCATCATAGTCTTGACCTCTTTGCTCATATTCTCATTCCTTCCACTTTTCAACAGGACTGGGCTCTCAGTCCAGTGTTCCAATGCAGGTCTCTGCCAAGATCAAAAACACTGATGACTGCTTATACTAGAGAGGATGTGGGGTAAAGGGAACACTCCTCCATCGCTGTGTGAGTGCGAACTGGTACAGCCACTTTGGAAATCAGTGTGGCAATTTCTCAGAATATTAAGAAACAACCTACCACAAGACCCAGAAAAAAAAATATAAGATGGAAAAAAGAAAGCATATTCAAACAATGGTGCTGACATAACACCTAAGTACCCCTCAACTGAAGAATAGATAAAGAAAATGTGGTACATTTATACAATGGAGTACTACACAGCAGACAAAAATAATGAGATCTTGAAATTTGCAGCCAAGTGGATGGATCAAGAAAACACCATATTGAGTGAGGTAGCCCAGACACAGAAAGATAAATATAATATGTACTTAATCATAAGTGGCTTTTAGACATAAAGCAAAGAAAAACCAGCCTACAATTCACAATCCCAGAGAACCTAGACAAGAATGAGGACCCTAAGAGAGACATACATGGATCTAAACTACATGGGGAGTATAAAAAGACAAGATCTCCTGAGTAGATTGGGAGCATGGGGACCATGAGAGAGGGTTGAAGGGGAAAGGGAGGAAGAAAGAGGAGCAGAGGAAAAATATATAGCTCAATAAAATCAACAAAAAAGATTTAAGGTATGTGTATGCATGTGTGTGTGTGTGTGTGTGCTTGTGTGAGTGTATGTGTACATGTGTGTGTGCTTGTGTGAGTGTGTGTGTGTGTGTGTGTATGTGTATGTGTGTGTGTATGTTCTACTGGCCTGTGAATAATGATGTCTTCACAGTGATTTTCAGGTGAAACTGAAAATGCATAGCTGTCTCCTTTTGGGGATGGATGGCTAAATAGATGCATAGAAAAGAGTTCTCCCCACATTTTTCCCAACGGTATCATTTATTATATTGTGTGGTCAAACCTGTCTGTTCTCATGCCTGTCTCTCTAGGCTTTTAGAAGCATCTCATCAGTTCCCTGTTATCTTAAGTATTCTATCAGCAGCGGGTGACCTTTAAAAGTTAGGAATGTGAAGGTATAAATCCATCAATAAACCTTTATTCTTTAGGGCTGCAGCTGGTGGGAAAGAGATGGGTCATAGATCAGCATCCTGGAAAAGGGTGCCATTTATACCTCTCCATCATGAAAATCATAACTCAGGAACTCCAGGGAAATACTTATTCATGGTAATTCACTCCTCTGTTTGAATATTGACATATGCTCTACACTATACATCCATGTGTATACAAAGAAGGCCACATCCCTGAGCTGTTTAATTCTGGTATTCCTCCTGGCCCCCCCTCTAGTATATTCTCCTAAGTGCTTTAAATATAATCCAGAGTGCTCCACATAGTGTAAATACAGAAAGCTTTCAAATAGATGCTTCTCACATGGGCCTTTCCTCTGGATTGTGACTTCTATTCAAGTAGCTGTCTTAGTTTTACTCGGGTTACACAATGAAATACTGTAAGCTGGTAGCTGACAACAGGAATTTATTGCTCGCAGTTATTGATCAAGTTCAAAATCAATTTGGTGACAGATTTGCTCTCAAGGGACCATCTGTTTCCTGGATCACAGGAGGTCCTGTTGTTTGTGCTCTTATATAGTAGAACACAGGAATGGTCTTTATTGACCTTTTATAAGGGCACTGACATCTTTGTGAGTGCTCTACCTGTAATGCCAATGCATGTCCTCAAGACCCCAACTTCTAATAGTGCCTCCTCAGAAGTTAAGATTTCTACATGATGATGAGAGACGCGTCAGAGGTTAAACACTCAGAAGGTTGCAGATTGTCATATGGGAGACTTAACAACTTCAGTGAGATCGGGACAGATTATTTCCTACTTGAAGGGGAGATGCAAATCAAAAGAAAACAACTGCACAGGGGAAAACAGAATATTGACCATAATATTCCACAAAGCAAGCAAAGGATGCTGACGGTGTCGCCGAGCAGAGAACCATAAAGTCCAATAAGGTAAAACTGGTAGAACTTACAGGATTCCGTGAGCGCAGTCGGAGAAGTTCTGGGATGCGGTGGGATAAACACCTAAAGAGGTAAGTGGAGACAAAGTATGAGAAACAGAGCTTCGAGTTTCTCCTGTAGGCAGCCCAGATCCACCACATATTCCTTAGTGAGAAGGTGGTTATATGTTACATTGGGTTTGAGTAAATGATCTCAGATAACAGCTAAAAAGATGGAGAGAATAGAAAGGCATCCAGGGATGAGCCCAGTGGAGCGGGCAGGACAACTGAGGCACAGAACAAAATGGAAACAAAAGAATGTGAGTGACAGCATCAGTCAGAGAGATGGAGCATGAGAGCAGCTGGCGCCCGTGAGCTTCGGAGGCTGAGGTGCCAGCCACCGCACTGCTGAGTACAGCCTAGCAGGGGATCTGCGGGGGACGTCCTGCAGAGGCCACTTCACCTTCTTATTCTTACTGTTTTCCTTCCATGGGGAAGAAGGCTACTATTTCTATCTTACTATAGACCATGACAGAGAAATCTTAACATAGAGTCTCTGTCATCCTCTCTCAGACGTAGTTATAAATTTATAGCGTTGCAATATCGTCTAAATTTCCAGCAAGGACTCGACTTTGAATATGAATACTCCAGTCTCCAATGAGGCCTGCGGTACCCACTATCCAGTTTTGCATCGTAGATGTGCAAGCATCACTGTGTTGTCAGATGAGGTGGGGCAGAATGGATACAGCCCCCTAGAGACTCGGGGATGCAGACAGTTCCCAAGCATTGGAAAGAAATAAACTGTTCTCGTGGACTCGGTTACCATCCAAATGGGTAGGGATGCCAAGCAATTTTCTACATCTTATTGCTAATAAATGTGAAAGCCAGGATCCAAGCCCTGTTCTATTTCATCATACCACCCCACATTCCCTCATTGTGGTGTCTTTATTTCTGTGCTCCTAGCATACAACATGCATCTCATCACAATATGAGACTCAATAAAACCATACCACATGAACAAGAAAATGACAGCAAATCTTCATGCTCTATTACTTACATGGTCTTGCAAAGCAAATCAAAAACAAAACAAGAAAAAGATCCAGGAACGTTATGAAGTAAACTCTGTAATTGTATCAAGCGTGTCTGATAAAACTTTAAATGTAACAATGACATAGAAGGAAGAATATCCAGTGGTGTTATAACCTGGGGGGTCTTACATGAATTACCAAGATTCCAAGAAAACCACTACTCATCACCCAGATAATCATCACACTCTGTACGTTATGGAGGTCTGTGAATCTTGAAGGCTGAAGGCCTTTAAGGTTTCTAGGACTCAAAAACATTCACACACAAATTAATGATGGAACATTTCTCAAAAAAAAAAAAAAACACAGTAAGCAGTCCTACTGTGAGAGTGAAACAGATTAGATTCATGTAAACCTAGATGGCCTGGCCCACTACATACCTGGGCCACACTGCATATGCAGCCAGGGTCACCATTACTCCTAGGAACACAGTGAGCGAAACAGCACAAGATTGGCCAAGTACAAGAGAAAACGACGCTTTCAAGAGACAGTGTACCCAGACATGTGGTTGTCATCAGCAGAACAGCACGGAGTGTGACCGTAGACAGAGTGCATGTCAAGGTCATGGCAAAAGTTGTAGTATCATGAATGTAGCATGACAGCTTCAGCCAGTATTGTCAGCATAAGTGTTACATGCTGTACAAACTGTATATGCCGTGCTTTTACACGGACAGTGGACCGGTTGCTTTGCTCAAAGCCACATCACAAAGCATTCATGTTGTAATTTAACATCACAAGGAATAGTCGATTTTTTGTTTTGTTTCCTTAATTTCCATTATAATCTTATGAGGCCATGGTTAAATATGGGGTCACATATTTAGCCAAACCATTGTTTTGCAAAGTATGACTCTATTCACGTCTGGAATTTTGTGAAGTCCTTCATGAAACAGGTCCCATAAATCTCAGCTTTCACCACTCCGCTCCAGTTACATGTGTTGTGCTGTACGTCAGTGTTCAGAATACTCTCAGGTGATTTGGCCAGGCATATTCCCAAAAGTATGGGCTTTGGAGAGATGGGATCCATGTGACAGAGAGCCTGTGATCTGCCATGACACCAAGAATGGCCTGTCATGACACAAAGATACAAATACTTCACACACATGAGAAACAAACAGGAAACTAGGATAAATAAGGACCAAGGTTTTTAAACCAATCCCAAGGTACATGATATAAAATACATCATAAAATATCCTAACATGCAGCTTCTATAATATAATGACATTAGTAGTGAATACCAGAAAAAGCAATCAACTTAGGCATTCTCACTTAAATGCTAGTCAAGGCCTTTTTGGATTTCTTAAGCTGTGTTTGGAATGGTCTTTACTCATAGAGAGTAAAGAAAGGCACTCAGGAACCAGCGCTTCTATTCTGATTTCTCTGCGATCCGAAAGTATGTATCTCAAACACAATGGCATTGTGACCACAGCTAAAGCACCTAAACACAACTACATGGCTAGTGGCGGCTTTAATAATCCACTAAGAATCTAATAACACTTTGGTCAATTAGGCACCTTTATTCAGTACTACCTTAAATAGTATTGCCAGAACACAGTCAAAAGAATAATACAGATGGTGAACAGTGCCCTGAGGACCTGTAGAAGGCTCCAGAAAAAAGCCAGAAGGTCTTGTAAAGCGCACCATGTAACTCAGGTGCATTTTTGTCCCCTGGACTGTTCTTGGACATGATTTTGTGCCTTCTGTGTTAAACATTTACATTCAATTTATGAGGCATGCTTATTCTTTTTAGATGTCAGAATACAGCTAGGGAACCCAGTCTGGTCAGTGTGCCCTGAATCTGGATATGGCATTCTGCTTTGCTTTCGTGCTTTCTCAGATATAATCTATAATATGTGCCTGACGATTGTGTTTAAATTGGTCTGCCCTGAGAAAGTTCTGGGAAAAGGCTGCTCCATTGATATTTACTAGGTGCTTACTGACATTTATTTACATGTTCTTCTGATCATGTTTTTCTGAATTCAAACAACCTTCCTTTGTTTCATTTGTTCCATTTGTTTCATTTGTGTATAAAAATACACTAAAACTGAAGTAAGATTGTCTGTAGCAGTAGACTTTAGTCCACCCCATTCTTCCAGGTCCTCAGATTCCAGGTCCAACAGACAAAATCTACACCAGTAGGCTGAAAAGTCAACAAGTCTGAATATAAAATAACCTAAAAATGCCGCACACCGCGCCCCCGTGTCTGTGTTCGATGTGCTGGCACCCCGTTCATGAGCTTCGGGCAAGGGGGCTGGAGGTTAAAATACAGAGACACACACACAGACAGAGAGACAACGACATGGGTCATCCTTGAATTCCCCAAGAATGCCCCCTTTATTGTGTTCAGGGGCAGATTATATAGAGATAGCCACGCCCCGGCCAAACCCACCAGAAACCACTCTCCTGCCATCAGGAACTACTGAAGGTCTCATGCTCAGGGCAGCTGTAGGCACTCAGATCAGGGATTACAAGAAATTCAGGATCTGGGGTCTCACTGCTCCCAACACAAAAATTCAATAATAAAAGGATGTCCTTTGCATCCTCTGACATTGTGCTATTAATCAACACAAATCACCATCATCCATGGGAAAGAAGGCTGTAATACAAGGCTAACTGAAGAAGTGGAATGAATATAAGACCCGCTGCAAGCAGGTGAGCTTTGCTTCCATTAAATACACATTCTCTGTACATAATACATATTAGAACTAGATAGAAGCAAAACAATGTTAAAATAATAAATATTTTATATATACAAATAGGACTATTTTTGTTCCTTTGTGTTGCGATACTGTCTATATTATATTTTTTTTGTTCCTTCGTGTTGCAATACTGTCTACATTACTTGTATAAGTGGAAAAAAAGAAGCACTAACCAAAGACACAGGTGCTTACAGCTGTCAATAGCCCTTGGAGTTGTGGACTTAGATACTGCAAGTCCTGTACATAGTTGAAGGAAGGGTTCATGGTGAAGCTAGCCACAGATGCCCACAAAGCATCTTCTTTGCTCTGCTCCTTTTATAGAATAATCTTTTTGTGCACTGTGAAGATGTGTCTTTGCTAAGGCACTTTCTGATTGGCTTAATAAAGAGCTGAATAGCCAATAGCTAGGTGGGAAAAGGTTAGACAGGACTTCTGGGCAGAGAGAAAAGAAGAGGAGATAAAATTAGGTGCTAGAGGAACAAAGGAGAGGAAACAGGAGGTGCAAGATGAAAGACAGGTTAAAAAGCCATGAGACAAAATACAGGTTAATATAAATGGATTAATTTAAGTTATAAGGACTAGTGGAACAAACCTAAGCTGTAGGCCAAACTTTCATAATTAATAATAAGTCTCTGTGTTGTTTTTGTGAACCCAAAGAAAAATATGTCTACAGCTCCTTCCTTACTTAATGGCAACAAAAACTCATAATGAAAATCACAATTCCAAAAAGGAAAAAAAAAAAAACACACACACACACACACACAAATAGCTCCAACAAAAAACAAAACTAGGCAAAATAAATAAATATGCATTTGTTGAACCTGATTACATTTTCTGTGAGATTTTTCCCAGAGCACGTGGTCCCTGAGAGGCACCCTTCTGGCTGGCTGTGTCTGCACAGAAGACTGCCGGCCTCCTCATTATTTCCTGATACGTTTCTCAGACAAACAGAACAGTAAGCAGGAAGCCAGCAGCCACTAATGTCCTTTCAGCCTAACAAATTATCTAAGAGAAACAGGACAGAAGAAAATCTGCTCAGTGTTTTGTATCTTTTCTGCAAGAATGGGGCTATTGGAGCTGAGATTTCTACAGTGCAAGGCTTGGCCGTTCAATGGTCAAGTCCCTCAGCAGCGGCCTGAGGACGATGCTCTCTACAGTCCTTTCTCATTTCTGTCACAGAGTGAGATGCAGGTTGCTGCCACTGAGTGAAGTTGTGCCCAACGCTACTGTTTTCCCCACAGACAGGCACCATGATGGGGTCTTCTTTTTCTATTTCAAAGTTGCTGGGTAAGGATGTCATTAATATTTCAGTTTGCTCCATTTCAAAGAGGAGAACTGTCTCTTCCAAGACAAATCCTTTGTTTGGCATTTTGGGATGCTATACTTGCAGGGGGAGGCTACTGTGGCGGCTTATCCTTAGAACGATGGTGCTGGGTTACAGGAGAATGCAAGTCATTTTGTGGGGGGCAGGAGCAGACTGATAGTTATGACCCAACCAGTCTAGCTCCTACACAAACTTCAGAACCTTTTTTTTGTTGTTGTTGTTGTTGTTCTTTTGAGACAGAATTTCTCTGTAGCTTTGAAGCCTGTCCTGGAACTAGGTCTTGTAGACCAGGCTGGTCTCAAACTCACAGAGATCCACCTGCTTCTGCCTCCTGAGTGCTGGGATTAAAGCATGCTCCACCACCACCTAGCCTCGGAACCTTTTTTATGTTGCTCACATAGTGGGAGGAAACCCTACATTTTTAATATTTTAGATTTTGCACCGATGTAAAACCTCCGAACACTTTCTTCACGCTATGTGACCAGGAACCCTGGCTTAGTACTCATAATCAACTTGGAAAATAGTTTACATGGAAAGAATTCCAAGATATGAACTGTTAGAACCAAGCTGGGAAGTAAAACCCACAGCCAAACAAACGAAAGGTTCTTAGCTGGGAATGCTTGTCAATTAACCCCTAACCTCTGATTAGCTGCTGTTGAGAACCTCACTGCCTATGGTCTGCTCGGCCATTGATTAGTACTGACTGATGGACATGTTCTTTTCCCATTTCCCATTGTTATCATTATCACACAAATGTTAGAAAGCCAGATGAGCAAAAAGAAAAAAAAGTGTTCTTTTTCACGTCGACTCCTCGGCTGTGTCAAGATGAAGCTGAGTGTCTCCTTCTTAGCCACAGACTGTGAGAAACACGTTGATATGAATGATGGGCACAAACTTCACACTTTCTGTGACAAGCACATGGCCACAGAAATAGCTGCTGATGCTCTGGGTGAAGGGTGGAAGGGTTGTGCCATCTGAGTTAGTGATCAGAATAACAAAAGAGGTTTCCCCATGGAGCAAATTGTCTTGACCCACTACAGAGTGTTCCTGCTGTTATGATGGTGGTCATTCTTGTTACAGACCAAGGAAGAGAGGAGAGGAAGGACAAGATTGTTTGGGACGCATTGTGGATCCCAATCTGAGTGCTCTTATTGATTATTAGAAAGAGAGAGAAGACTTTCCCAACAGATACCACTATGTTTTGTCAGCTGGATCCCAGTGAGCTAGCAGGATCTGAAAACTTTTCAGTAGCTCTACATATGATGTCCTCTAACATGTCAGACACTCTTAAACAAAGAGAGTAAGAAGACCAGGATTCAGTGCCTTAATAGTCAACATGTCCTGCAACACCACCATTGCTTTCTTGCTCTGCAGAAGCAATGCACTAAGGAGAACTAAGGAGCAGTTGCAGGCAAGATATGCTAAACTGATAGACTTTTGACCAACAGAAAGAAGGAAGTCAAAGAAAACTCCAGGAAAAAATTATGAAGAGATACAGCTGCCTCGCTGTGAGTGTCTACTTCTAATTCTGAGTCCAGTCAAAATAGGTCTTTAAGAAGAACAAATAAATAACCAGACTTTGAAAAAATAAATACCACTGTTGCTATTTTTAATCTGGCCTTATCAACTTTTTTCTCTTTTGCATATCTATACCTTTTCCCTTATTAAAGAAATTATATCATTCTATAAATCCTACTGAGTAGATGAACAATACATATACCTGATGTACTATGAAAATACAGCTACATCTTTTTTCAATGTATTATTATTTGAGTATTTCTTCTTTGTTTCTTAAAGACAGTTCTGATTACATAGGTCAGATTTTCCTTAGATATATGATCCTCTTGCCTTCCAGTCTTTTTGTCCTGGGTACTGGGATTACCAGTACGCTCTACTATTCTTGATTTTGCATTTTCTTTTTAACAATTAACCTAGCATTCCACAAGGCAATGGTATATTTTACTTATCTCAATTAAAGACACAGGAATTATTAAATATTTACATATTTGTTTTATGAAAGTGACTTCCCATATTGTACAGAAGATGAACTAACATCACAGGATATGTGAGGTTCAAAGAACTCTTCCAACTAAAATCATTTTATATTTATGATGGTGAGGACAACATCTCATCTATTACAAATGCCTGTACCTTGATTGATTCTATAGGGTTTTTCAAGCTTGTCACAAACAACAAAGATGATAAAGTATAAAATGTACTTCTTGACTTTGCCAAAAGTGGGTGAGTAGGTGGTGGTTTCAAAATATGGAAGATACGCAAAAAGAAATATTCAGAGAAGAGAATTTTCGATAGGACTAGGGCATGCTCAAGTCTGCTTCTGTTGCTCTCAGAGACAGGAAGTGGAAAGCATTCTGAACACCAAAAAATGTGGCCAATGGCCCCAGCACAAACTGGACCCTGGTCATTCCTATCTTTCTAATGTTATGGTGGACTAGTCACTGCCACTTGTGGGTCATTGGGTAAGATGTGCTGGTGTAGTTACTATAGTTAGTCCCTCCCTAGGAAAGTACTTCAGGCTCATGCTTGCATTTCTCTTATCTCTGATGCTCCCAATCCATCCAGGCTCACTTAGAACTTCCCTCCCATGAGAAATGCACACACACACACACACAAAATAAAACCACAAGGATACCCAATTGTATTCTTCAGGATGGTAGACCAGGCATGGAATTATCAAGAGAGAACAAGTTTCAGAAACCTTATCCTGGAGATATACCCACCTTTAACAAAGGCAGCAAATATTTTCCTGAATACATCTTCCATTTTCCAGGCTGCTGACAACAGAAACAGTGAATTTCCACTGTAAACAGAAGCAGATCCATGAAGCTGAGGATCCCAGCAAGGCAAATCCAATTACGCAAACTCTACAGAATACCTTTGAAAAACCAGCTCAATAAAAGTCTAGGGCCTCCATTTCAATCATTGTAACAGGATTTTGTGGCTCACAGCATTAGGGTGGATGAATCATCCCATTTCTTTGTTTCTCCCAAACAAATTAAACTTGGATCTTGGTTCCCACTCAGTATGCCCAAGACGATATCCAATATTCATCCTCATTCCCCTAATCCTTGTTAGATCATATAATATGCAGAGATTTGCTTTAATATGGCATAAAGCATTAAGAAAAGCACCTAGAGATTGTCCTTCATAAATGTCTTTCCACTGGCCAGAGCGTGGGCCACTGTGCTTACTGCTCAACCTTCAAAGGCATCCCTGTAGCTAGCTTCTCTGTCTGTAGGTCCCACAGTACATGAAGAGCCTAAGGGGTTGAGTTTGGGCCTTCTGTGTTGCCTAGATTACTGTCTTTCCACCATAAGGATGAAAAGGCCATCTTCTGCCTGAGAAAAATGAACTGATCTTACAAATGTGGGAGAGGGTTTCTTGTTTCCTGTCCCCCTCTTCAGGGAGCCTTAAACACGATGCAAAGAAAGATTCAGTGTGTCAAAGTGACGAAGGTGAAGATAGGCACTATCGATGTAAAAATACAGCTCTCACCTCACAGGGAGTAAGCTATTTATTATGAGTGATCATAGCTGGAAACAGGGATTTAACTTACCTAGGTTACATGTCCCCACAAGGCAAGAGTTTCATAGTAATACAACAAAGAAACTCATAAATCAAGATACTTTTCAAATATATCTGTGGGTACATCAGGCAGACAGGCTATAACAAAGTGAAGTCTCTGCTGTAGGCCTCAGATTCTACTGGAAGACATTCTTAGCTTTGGGGTTGGTGAAAGATAGGGCTGTGGTCACAGTTTACCAAACTGTCACAAGAATGCTAAGTCATACCCGGAGGTGAGGTATTTAGGGGCCTATGATTACCCAAGACAATTTGGCTCTGGACCTGGATCATTCCAACTCTCCACAATCTTTGGAATTCTTACCAGTTGCATTGTGGAGCATGGGTACAGCCATTTTTTTCTGGGCATGTCAATTAACAATCCACTGGCTTCGACATCAGTGGGTCGTCCAATAAAAGAGAATCAACCCAGAGAGCCTGGGATGATACCCTTTTATCTATTCTGCTCACTCCATTTGTGTTGTCCTTTCTCTACTTCCTTACTGATCGACAGCAAATGTATCGCCACTGCTCCTCTGGCCTCACATGTTCACTCAACAACAGTGCAAGCTAGAAGCTGTTGACTCCTCTTTGAGATTGTTCAAGGTCTTCTGGCTGATCTCATAGTTACCTGCTCCCATGTAATGTCTGCCTTGCTGACAAAGAATAGACCAGAGCCCTCTAGGACGGTGGTAAACTTCAAAGTCTCTATGTAAATGTCCTCTGTTTTAGATATAACATATGTGTAGAGTCCCATATAGTCCATTAGTTCTGTTTTGATTTGATTTGCTTTTGTTTTGTGAGACAGGGTCCTTCTGAAGCCTAAACTGGCATGGAACTCACTATGTAGAACAGGTTGGCCTCAAACTAACCATGAGAATTTTCTTACATCATCACCTTGAGGGTTAGGATTACAGACATGAACCATGGTGCCAGACTCTAACGATATACTTTAAATTTCATCTAGATGACTTGAAATACCTAACAATGCCAATTTCATGACAATTGTTGTTATACTGTAATGTTTAGGGAAAATATCTATAGGTGTTAATCCCACTGAGCAAGAATAAAACCATTACCACATTTAAAGCCAAATTTGAAGGAAGTTTTAAGTAAATACTGACTAGGTGAATCAGCTATGGCCAAGTTTGGTCTGATTCCCCCAGAAAAATGGACCCAAATCAAGTTTTACAGAGGCTAAGTATTTTTTATCAGGTTCAAATAGGGGCAAGTATACATCCTGACATATTTCCTGCTTCTGAACCTCACCCCCACCTGTGATCAAGTATATCCACTGTAGTTGGGTCAAACAAACTTATTTAGGGGAGTGAAAACCTGTGACTCGTTATCTCCCATAAACAACAGCCTCTGGCATTTCAGGAGTTACCTGTCCTTGGGCAAGGGGCTTGCAGATCAGAGGCATTTTTGTTTCATGGATCTCTAAGGCATAGTAATTGAAACTTAAAATGTAACTTTGCGTCTCTCACATGTGCCCAGTGTGGTAAGGATCTCACTCTCGTGTCATCTCAGCACCCTTGAGCCTTGTGACCTCTGTTGAAGAACTCAGGTGAGACACACAGAGTACAGTATGGAAAGTTGTTAGGGTTTAGTAAAGTGGGGCTTAGAAGGGTGAGAGGAGCTAATAACCACAGGGACTGTTGCAGAGGAAAGCACTGTCATTGGATGAGAGGAGACAACAGCCAAAAGAAAACATTGTTCCAGTACTCATTTTTAGGTAGACAATTTCTTTCTTTCTTTTCTTTCTTTCTTTCTTTTCTTTCTTTCTTTTCTTTCTTTCTTTCTTTCTTCCTTCCTTCCTTCCTTCCTTCCTTCCTTCTTTCCTTCTTTCCTTCTTTCTCTTTTGGAGGGGATGGGTTGTGAGCCTAGCCTTTAATAGATGAGCCATCTCTCCAGCTCAAGTAGACAACTTCTTAAGGTTTCTACAATAGGCAACTTTCTAGACGGTGGGGAAGGCACTCCTATCTAGGTAATTAAAAGAGCCTTTGGACCAATGCTTAAGAGAGGGGACAATGTCTTTGTTCTTTACCAGAAAACCTACAGTTAGATACTAATTTTGAGATTTGGGAACAGTTTAAAATGTCATGTCTATACCCAAAGCTGGAGACATGAATCAGTTCTCATTCTTCTGAGCAGTTATCAAAGTCCTGTATTTTCAAAGTCCTAGTTTTATGAACTGCTGATTATGGGGGGCCCCATCCTCCATAACATTCAAGTCTGCTGTTTAGCATTGGTATGGACTACTTTTTATTTTCAAATGGTTTTGATCCCTGGCTGGTTGGGTCAGCCAACCAAGCAGGGACTAGAGACAGAAGTCTTTAAAAAAAAAAAAGGCAAAAGAATTCCACTGACGTTTTTACAACAACTGAGTATGGTGATTGAAAGAGTTCTAATTCCAAGAAGAAAAGACAGGTGGCATCTCTGAAATATCTGTGGTTATTTCCTCTTCTCCTGTGAAAGTGTGCCACATGAGCCACCTACTCCGTAGATATATGGAGACTGATGCTCTATCTCCTCCTATTGATGCTATTACTGGGTCATCTCTTTCCCAACTGATTGTGAAGACAGCCCAAACAATAATCCTTCTACTCATCAGCCCTCACCAGTGCTCACTCTTAGGCAATTATTCTAACTCTGGAAGTGAAAACTTCTTGGGAGAAAAATATTAATTTATCAATTGGCTCTTTACAAATTTTAATGACCCTCTGAACAATTGAATTAAATGCAAATTTCTAGACTCCTGTTTAAATCTTATCCATTGTGTGTGCATATACACACAAGGCTCTCTTTAACTTTTAGCACCTTTTGGATGCAGCAAGAAAAATTCTTTTTAATTTTGAGGACAACAGTGTTTTATTTAATTGATAGGGACATAAAAATTGTGTATATATAAAACTTTGCTAATCTCAGAAAGCTTCTAAGGATCTAAGCAAAAGTAAAAGGAATATAAAACTTCATAGCTTCTATGCAACAATATCTCTCACATCAAACGTTTTTAGACAATACTTAGGGGAAAAGTTAAATGGTATTCTGAGAGTCACAGTGATATTTTAAGTTTTAATTACTATGCCTAAGAAATTCATGAAACAGAAATGCCTCTGATCTGTAAGCCCCTTGCCCCAGGACAGATAGTTCCTGAAATGCCAGAGGCTGTTGTTTATGGAAGATAATGGGCCACAGGTTTTCTCTCCCCTAAATTAGTTTGTCTGATCCAGCTGCACCAAATGTGCTTGACAGGCGATTCAGGGGAAGGAAATATGTCAAGATGTATGCTTGCCCCTGACAGGATGTAAGCAGAAATACATCAGGATGTATACTTTCCCTTGTTTGGACCTGATGGTAAATACTTAAATCACAGAACACAATGACTCAGAACCATTTTCTAGAAACCCAGAGATGGACCTGGTCAGAGCCCATCTACCTGGTCAGTATTTAAGTAAAGCTTGCTTCAAATTTGGCTTTAAATTGTGGTAGTCATCTTTATTCTAGACTGGTGAGATTAACAATACCTATCTCAATGAAATGAAGGTTAATCCAGAAATACACCTATATGAACTTGCATAGAGCTGATGGCCCCAACCTTGTACAAGCCTTGTACATTTAACTACAGTTGCGACAAGTTCACAAATGCAAGGGCTATATAATTAATATGCAGAAGACATCACTTGCTGCATATCTCCTCATCCTCAGTTCTTCCATTCTTCCTGCCCCTCTTCTGAGATGCTGCCTGAGCCTTGGAGGAGGTGTCCTAGCTGTCTCCGTTGGGGTTGAGGGGGTGTCACAGTGTTTGAGTACTCCACTATCACTTAGTCTTAGAATTATTCTTTTAAGTACCACCTGCTGCAGTAAGAAGTGTCTCCAATGAAGGCTGGATGCAGCACTAATTTACAGGTTAAAAAATATGAATATCTAGAAGGCAGTTTGAAAACATGATTGTTTAGCACGACAATCATAGTAAGCATCCCCCAAGTTCATGTGATCGCCCCAGCCAAGGACTCCTATCCGTATTTACAGAACAAGGCATCAATTCCCTCCTGTGATTAGAGCCTCAAATCCAATCTGAAGGTGGTTAGTGAGTCCCATAACATTCTTTTTTTGTCCCCATAACATTCTTGCCATTATTACAGCAGAAGCCCTCTTACCTAGTAGGCCATTATGCATGCTGTGAGGGGAAAGGTGTCACTTACTCCCGAGTGAGTGACACTGCCATGTAGCTCTCGTCTCACTGAACAACTTCCACCCGTGCCTACACAGTAACTCGAATCAAACTCAGTGGGCCACACACAGGAAGAAAACATCAAAGTGGCAAGGGGACTCATTGAATGGAAGAATGCTAATGGGAGAGAGAGTGGGATATTCAGGAGGGGAATCCGAGTGAAAATGACTAAAATCCATTATATAAATGCATGAAACTGTCAAACAATAAAAATGAAAACATGGAAATACAAGAAAGATTTCTAAAGAGACTTTTCATAGTGAAACCTGTTCATAATGGCCAAAAGCTTAGAAATAACTCAAGACAGTCGATGTCTTGTACATACGTGTATATACACACGGTGCATACCAAGACACTCTCCAGTGTAACGTGAGCATTAACTTCATGCGTAAGAATTTTCAAGGCCTCTGGAGAACTGTGCAAAAAAATGATGCATCAGATAGGACTGTTGGCCCCAAGTAGCCTTAGTCACTAACACAAAGGAAACATTGCCATGATCAATCAGAAGGGGAATTGATTCACCACAGTTCCCAAGCTTTTAATCATCTGCATCTCAAATTCTATTTATCCATTTTAAATGATCTCCCTGATCCGTCGTCATCTCCACTGCTCTGCCAGGAATCAGGAAGATGAACCACACTACACTCCACAGCCATGCTCTGCTGACACTGTGGAGGGATGGAACGCCAGACAAAGCCCGCTCAGAGCCCACAACCTCAGACTTCAGTTTTCTCAGAAGGATTCTCATCTTCAAATTAGAAAATATAAGCAAAAGATTCTTTAAATCATGGCAAATTGCCAAGTCAGTGATTTCATACTCTAAATTTGCGCTTGTTTGGGTTTATCTCCTGTTTGGTATTTTCTTCACATTTTCTCTAGCTCTCTGTCCTGCTTTCCAGATGGATCTGCCTACAGTGGCCATGCTCAGAGATTCTTTCAGAGTGACAGCCCATTTAAACTGTACCCACCGTGAGTGGAAAGCAAAGGGGCACCCCCTTGCGACTTGCCCTCCCTTGCCATCTCTTGTCTCTTGCTTACAGTCTGTTTCGGCTTTGTGTTATTGGCTGAAAAGACAGGGAGGTGAGCTAAACACAGAATTCTAAAATTAATTAAATTTTTGTCTTTCTCTCTCATCAACAAGTTGAGACTCATCAATAATCTGTGTTCTCATGGGGAACATCTGGTATCTCACAGATGTTTCTTCTGTAAATTTATCAAAAAAAGAAAAAAGAAAGAAAAGAGAAGAAATAAATCTACTCCCTGAAATGAGATGATGGGGGGAGGGGGAGGGAATACTGTCAGATAATCAATGAAGTGGGCCTCTCTAACCAAAGCCAATGGCAACACAAAATATGATATGCCAACAAAGCTATTTCAGGAGAGCTTTTAAAACCTAGAAAAGAAGCAGGCCTCCCTGGCCACCGGGAACCTGTTCTCTGCTCCTCCCACTCTGAGAGAAAGCTAAATTCTGGGAGTAGAGGGTAGAGAGGACGCTGACATCTGTCCCACCGCAGTTTCAGCAAACATCACCTATATGTGTTGGAGCTCTAGCAAATTATTCTTTCCTCTGTGATCTTCCTACTTCTTCAAAGAAAGTGACCAGCCTGGGAGGAAGCAGGTTATAGCATAGATCTGAAATGTTGCCTAAGAGTCCAGGCGCTGAAGATGCGGTACCCGTCTTGGTGGAAAAGCTAAGAGGTGAGGCTAAGTGGGAGGGCTTGTATCATCGACAGTGCACTCGTTTAGGAGCTATAGGGCTCTCATTCCTTTCCCCCTGTCTATGAGTTGCTGTCTTAGTTAGGGTTTTCATTGCTGTGAAGAGGCTCCATAACCACAACTCTTATAAAGAAAAGCATTTCACTGAGGCTGATGTACAACTCAGAGGTTTAGTTCATTGTCACCATGGCATGAAGCATGGTGGCACAAAGGAAGGCATGGTGCTAGAAAGGCAGCTAAGCGTTCTACATCAGGATTAGCAGGCAGTGGGAAAAGAGTGAGATGCTGGACCTGACTCGAGCATCTGAGTCCTCAAAGTCCACTCCCAGTGACACACTTCCTCCAACAAAGCCGTACCTACTCCAACAAGGCCACACCTCTTAATAGTGCCACTCCTTGTAGGTCTATGGGGGCCATTTTCATCCAAACCACTACAGTTGCTCTGAGATACATACTTATCATAACATGCTGCCTTGCCCAACAGAGACAAATGGTGATGTACTGATTGCTCTAAAATTGCACCAAAGTGAACCTTTTTTCTCCATAAGCTGGTCATGTTATGTGTTTGTTATAGTAGCGGAAAGCAGTATTCACACTGAGGAATGAGCTCCTGGGTACCCATACTCCAGTGCAGGCACCAGCTTGGTCATTAATGACCCTAGGAGACAGTCGTTTTGTTCCTTTGCTACCCACATGGAAATGGGCTCTAGAGAGTCAGATCATGCCTGCGGTACCTCAGACAATAAGCAGCAGGCTAAGAATAGAATGTGTACTAAGCTTGCTTTCCCAAAGTGGGAACCTCTGAAGAAAGTGTTTGGGAAGAGGCAGTCTCGTTTAGAGGGGGATTCCAACAAGCAGAGAGAAGGAGGGAAGAGCAAAAGAGGAGAGAGGTGGCACAGCACAGGTTTCAGGGGTACAGATGAAAGTTCCTGCAAGCTAGCATATGTCAACACTCTGAGATTTGCCTACTGACAAACTTAGGTGGAACCAGGGTCATGGGGTAGGTCATCTGCCAGCTTGTTGTTTCCAGGGTCTGTACCAGGAGCCTCCTATGAGATCCCTCTGCCCTGGACGGGACATTGTGACCAATGGTCAGGGTGTAGAGGAACTTGGAAAATGGTCTGGGGCAGAAGTGAGCACAATGGGCAGAAATGGCCCTGGAAACTGTGTCAGGAGATAGCTTGTTTATTGAAATAATTGTCTAGCTTATATAGCTCCAGTCAAACTGGGGTGTCAGAGAGATGAGTGAGGGTAAATATGATTAAAATATATTGTATATATAGAATTCTCAAGGGAAAAAAAACACAGCAGCGCAAGGGACTGTACCTAATTTGCATGTGTGCACTAGATTAAGAGCAGGCAAACCTTAACAACACATCAATTCAAATTCCAAAGCTGAGGAGAGGCAGATACTTTCCAGGCTTCTCAGTTGGCAGACTGTCAGTCTCAAGATTTCTGAGGAGCCAGTTTTCTGGCTGGGAGACAGAAACTTAGCTGACTCTAAACCAGCCTTTGTTTCTATGGAGTTGAGTGAACCTAGACCCGATTTGGGTAAGGAGCAGGCCTACTCCTGCCGTACTCTGAGAGACATCAAGAGATACGGACAAAGTTCTTCTGCTCCCCACCAGATCCAGAGCCCACAGCCTCCTTGACACACGATCACACACTAGGATCTCCCCACAGCTTGGCTTGGTCACATTTCCATCCAAGACATATGCTTGCTGAGTTCAAATCAGAATGTCAGATGGTCAAACCATGAACAGCCGGGTGGCTCTCAAAGGAGCCACGTACCTGAGAGCTTGCTAGAAAGGCAGCTTTCAGCCTCACCAGACTCAGAAGCTATGGCGGTGAAGCCCCATGGTCTAGGTTTGAACTAGCCCTCCAAGTGACTCTGACAAACCTTGGAGGTTGAGAACTAACAAGCGGGGTATCAGGCTCTCCCATAAACAACAGAAAATGTAAAACCCTGTCGGAGATTCAAAAATATTTGTAATATTAAGGAAGTAGAAGGAAAACAAGGAGGGAAGGAGCTCATTGGAGTAATTAAAGTCATCGGGCTGAAGAGAAAGCTTAGTGGATAGGAGCACTTGCTGCTCTTGCAGAGGACCCAAGTTCAGTTCCTAGCATCCATATTAGGCAATTCATAATCATCTGTAACTCCTGCTCCAGGGAGATCTGCGGCCAGAGACAAGTATGTTCATGTCCCCGCACATAGACACACATGTGAATACATAATCTAAAAGACAAGCATAAATCTTTAGGACCCTTGCCCTTGTGAACTCGAAGCTGCTGAGGCTGCCTCCACAAGACCTGCACAAGTCAAAATTCCAGCATGGAGAGGAGAGGGGCTCATGACCCGGAACTGAAAGGATGTTGACAGTTGGTGGCTTCTAAGAAGGGAGCATCAGTTTTTGTTAAGGGTGTGGTCCCTCGTGGGTTGACCACACTCCAGTAGATAGCCCCCATACCCGTGAATATTTGAGCAACATAAACTGGACTCAGTGGGTTATTTTTTTAAAAATTAAGAGTACATAAAGCTAGAAAAAGGTTGGAAGGTGGTATGGGGTGCATCTGAGGGGAGTCAGAGAGATGAGTGAGGGTAAATATGATTAAAATATATTGTATATGTAGAATTCTCAAGGGAAAAAAACTACTGTCCTTTTTTTTTTTAGAGAGAAAAGTACCTTGGCCTTTCACTGCCACTGAGACATCTGGAGAGAACCAAGAAGAATCAGCAGGTTGAAGAGACAGTAACTAATAAAGTGCTTGCCACACAAACATGGAAGCATGGATTCAATCCCTGCCATTGCACAAATGCTGGGCATTGCAGTGCACTAGAGAGGTAGAGACAGGATCATCTCTGATACCTGAACAGTTTGGCTGAATCAGCAAGCCCCAGAGTCAGTGAGATAGCCTGCCTTGAAAAAATAGGTAAAGAGATTAAGAAAGATTTCTGACAGACTTTTGCCCCCCAAGAAGTATGTATACACACACACACACACACACACACGTTTGTGCATACACATATACATGTACATGCTCATATACACTCACAAAAAGGATTCATAAGTGAATATGGAAGTAAATTACTTTTTTATCTTCACTAAACTACTGAAGGAAACATCTTGTTCAGTTATGACTATAGGTTAATAAATCAGGTTAACTGTACCTATGGCTTTGTGACCAATAAATATGATCCAGTATGCGCAGGTCACTTCTGAGTGCTTGCCAAATCTTTCACATGCTGGACACTACTTCAGTCTCGTCATTTCATAGACTAATAAACGTGTGTTATAAGAAAGACAGAGGAGGGCTGGAGAGAGGGCTCAGAGGTTAAGAGCACTGCCTCCTCTTCCAAAGGTCCTGAGTTCAATTCCCAGCAACCACATGGTGGCTCACAACCATCTGTAATGGGGTCTGGCGCCTCTTCTGGCCTTCAGGCATACACACAGACAGAATATTGTATACATAATAAATAAATAAATATTTTAAAAAAGAAAGACAGATGAGAGGAAATGGAAGGGAGAGAAAGAAAGAGAAAGGAAGAAGGGAGGGGAGGAAGGGGAAGGAAAGGAAGAAAAGAAGAGCATGAAAGAGTCAGCCTGTCTCTTTAAATTTAAAAGAATTAGAGGGGGCCTGGGATGTGGCTGCAATTTGAAGAAAGAGGTCAAGAATCTTTAGTTCAAAGTCAGTCTAGGCAACATAGTGGTGGGGGTAGAAGGGAGAAGAGGAGGAGGAGAAGGATGAAGAGGAGGAGGAGGAGGATGAAGAGGAATGGAAACAGAGAGGAAAAAGAATCAGAGAAAGGACATGAGAGCAGGAGGAGGTGGGGAAGTCGAGAGAAGAGTCAACTAAGAAAGAAAAGCTCACAGATAATCTACTCATGTGGAAGTGCTTATTGAACACAGGTGCATTCACCCCCACCAGCAATTGTGTTCCCTGGCTGCTCTGCACCAGACAGGATGCTGAGCAACCGTAAGAACATGGTAAACCATAAACCTTTTCCCAAACTCACCTCAAGTTCATCTGATGTAGCAATTCTGAAGCCATCCTCCGCATGCAAGCGCTGCCAGTGGTTACTCAACTGGAGATGGGTCCTTGGACACAAACATATATCGGCCAGTCTGGCTGTGAAACAATTCAAAGTACAGGAGGTCAAACGACGACCTCCGGTGAGGTGTACCACTTTCCGTCCCAGAACAGCGAGGACTAAGGCTGCAGGGTTCCGGATGGGAGGTTCCTTTCAGAATGGGGAGAAGAGGACCTGCTTTCCTTGGCCCAGGAGCTCAAAGATGGAGGCAGTAAGGTGTCAAGCTTGGAAAAGTGATGAAATATCATGATTAAAGCAAAGAGAGTGTGCAGGATGTGGGGGAGCTCCCTTAGGAGAGTATACAAGGTTCCAGGCAAGTTTGAGGTTCTGGGAACCACCCAGGTCGGTTTCCACTTTTTAAATGATATATATATATATGATCCCCCGAAAGGGCGTATCAATACAGAATTAGAAACCGCCAATCCTTCCAGTCCTAACATACACCAAATACTGGATGGTTCTGCAAAGAAAAAATGCCACAGGCCGTCAAGTCCATCGCTCTTAAATTCTTTATTCTCTCGTCTTCACCCAGGGAATCTGATTGTGTGTGTGTGTGTGTGTGTGTGTGTGTGTGTGTGTGTGTGTGTGTGTGTTGGGGGGGGGGTGTTCAGAATGCCTGCACGACGGTCTGTTTATATGCAAATGTAATTCTTCAGTCAGTAACCAGCCTGGGGCGCCCCCTAGAGGTTCATTGAAATGTGTTTATTAAAAATCCAACTGTTTCCAATTTGGGCTGCAGAGAAGAACCACCTGGGGAGCGTTTAAACCTACTGGAGACAAACCACACGTGCGCAGATGGAGTTAATTGTTCTGGGCGGCACATAGTGATCCACAGATGGGAATGTAGCCCAGTCCAGCCCTTGCCTAGTATGCACACAGCCCTAGGTTCAGTCCCCAGCTACTGGGGTTCAAGTTGATTATCAGACTTCTCTTGGTATAGGGGGTATTATCTCTCTGGTTTATTTGTTCTTTCAAAATTGCTTTCACTGTCCTAAGGGCTTTGCATTCCCATATAATTTTACATAGTTTAAAATTACATTAATTAGTGAGGTGTGGGGGTCCGTGCACGTGTGCACCCATTTGGAGATCAGAAGACAGCCTGCAGGAGTCTAAGGTCGATTGGATAGGCAGAAAACACATTTACCCATTGAATCATGCCGAAACCCCACATACCCACATAGGATTTAAAATTAGCTTAGTAACTTATTTTATATATATATATACATACATATATATATATATATATATATATATTGGGGTTTTGACTGTATGCCAGTTTGGGGGAGAATGATCAAGCTAACATTATTGATTCTCTGATCCATCACTCAGTACCTGTCTTCTTTGACTTAGCGCCTCCGTTTTTCTCAGCAACACTTTGCATTTCTCAATGTCCAGACCTTGGAGGAACTAGACCCCTCCCACACACATGCTGATAAAAATGGGAAAAGTCACAGCTTGGGGAAGGCTGGGCAGTTTCTAAACAGTCAAGAACATATCTCTTGCTGGATTCAGCCATGTTCTCCTAGAGTGTCTTAGAGTTTCTATTGCTGTGATGAAGTATCATTACCAAAACCAAATTCAGGGGGAAAGTCTCTTTGGCTTATACTTCCCCATCATAGTTCATCACTGAAGGAAGTCAGGACAGGAACTCAAACAGGGCAAAAACCTGGAGGCAGGAGCTGATGCAGAGGCCATGGAAGGATGTTGCATACTGGCTTGCTTTCCATGGTTTGAGCAGCATGCTTTCTTATAGAACCCAGGATCACCAGCCAAGAGGTAGCCCTGCCGACAAAGGACTGGACTCTCCCCCATCAATCACAAATTAAGAAACTGCCCCACAGGCTGCCTGAAGCCCAGTCTTATGAAGGCATTTTTGCAATGAGGTTCTCTCCTCTCAGATGACTATAGCTTGGGTCAAGTTGGCAAAAATCCTGCCAGCACATAGAAAAAGATAAGCCTGTTTGCCCTCAGAGCTCAGAAGCAGTGAGGTGAGCCCTGAAAACCTTTATTACCTTTCTGCCCTCTGTTATCTTCCCTCAAACAAATCAGTCCTGTGGAAATTCTTGACTTGGTATTTGATTGTCCGGAAATCAAATTTAAGAGAAACTTCAATTCCAAATACAGAGGAAAATCTGACTTTTGCTGGGGGGAGTGGTGATGGCCTATAATCCCAGCATTCTGAGGCTGAGGCTGGATGGCTGTTAGTTCAATGCCAGTCAGGACTATACAATGAGTTGGAGACCAGCCTTGGCTGCTTTTAAATCCTAGGGAGGTGGGACCGAGAGAAGGAAGAGCGGCAAAGAGCTAGCTATTGTTAGACTAAGAGTTTTTCTTACATATTGTTTTCTTTTTTCTTTTTCTTTCCTTGTGTCCCCCTCCCTTTTTTATTTCCATGATAGCCCAATACTGCTGACTGGATACATTATAAAAAAAAAAAAAGAGGTTAAATTTAGCTCTCAGTCCTAGAGGTACCAGTTGTGGTGGTCTTCTTGTTGATGGAGTCTTTAGGGTGGTGCAAGGGCCAGAGAAAGGGAGTCTAAGTGTGTGTGTGTGTGTGTGTGTGTGTGTGTGTGTGTGTGTGTGTCCTGGTCTTTCTTCTTGCCTTTAAAGCCACCAGCATTCAGTCACAGCCATGCTACCAAGATCACTGTATCTGATCACAATCTCCTGCCAGAGACGCCCCCCCTTTTACACACACAGTCAGGCAAGGCTTCCTTACTCTTAACCACTCACAGTGAAGACTGATGGAGACTTGGGTACACTCAGTACCCATACAGATCATAGCATCTTGACTAAAAATAACTTGGCATTCACTATGCATAGGAGCTCTGTCCTGTAGAACGAGTAACAGAGCAGTGTTTCTTCTCAAGAAACAAGGGATAAGGGGTTGAAGAAAGAAGCAACAGAAACAAAGGGAGGGTGGTGAGTAGAACAAGAAACATGGAAGGTAGCAGGAGCCGAGGGGGAACAGTATTGCCGTGATTCCGTGATTCCACGGCTGAATTCATCGCTGCGGACCTCTGGGTATCACAGCACGTCGCTCATCTGTGCTTGGGTGGGTCAACGTCTGGCAAAACTTAACAAAGTGGTTGGGTCTCAGGCATGCAATGGGCAGAGCTGAGAGTAGGAGGATGTCAGAGCAGATCTTGAAGATCGGCCACCTAAAGCTCCGTTCTCAAGCGAGTTTACTAGGATGCCTGGAAAGTGGCGTGGGACGGGAGAGACTGTAACGCATGGGCCACACTTCCCTCTGACATTCTGCAGGAACGACACTGCATTTTCCATCTGCCAGTGGGTGGGGAAGGAGTGTGAGTCACTTGGAGCAAGGCTGGGGAGTTGAATCAGCATGAGGCATGGGGATTCCCTTCAGGAAAGCAAAGAAATGAAAATCTGGAGGGAAAAACAGCAAGCTTGAGTCAGCCCAGCAAAAGGGGTTTATATGCAAAACAGAAAAAAAGAAAGGTCAGAAACCGAAGCGGTTCTGCCCCAGAAGTAGGTCTCTGACGTCATGAGGATGGTGTTGCCTTTCACCGTGCACAGATAGGGTCAAGAAGGAGAATGACTGCACTGTCGTTAACACCCACAAGAGAAATACACCTGTCTTAGAGACTGCCAGGCTGGCTAGGAAGAGAACTCTCAAGGCTCAGCCTTCTGTAATCAGTGATATTACAGCAGGGTAGGCAAATGTCTTTGGAATAATGTGGTTTCTCAGAACACATTCCCGAAGGAGTAAATTCTGGGTTCCATCCGACAGCTCTCCGTGAGGCTAGAGAATAGACATGTTCAAACGTGGAACATGGCTGACATGCAGTAAAACATTGCTCTGAGATATAGTCTCTGGATTTGGTCAAGGAAATACCAGCTTCTGGGCAATGGGGTTGGGTCTGATCGATGAGGCGTCCCCTGCCCACTCGCAGAGTCATTTTCAGGCCGCTTAAAGCAATTTCCTTTTCACATAAAGAGCAACCAAAGGCAGGGAACGGTCTTCTTTGGGGAAAGCCCATCTCATTGGCAGCTGGTGTCCATAAATCTCATGTCCACAGATACTGAAGCCTCCAGTTTAAATTTTATGTGTTCATGGCGCCATCTTCTGGTCAGATGTGGATTTAACATTATAAACTCAAATTCTCCCGCTTTTTGTTTTTACAGTCAAAAATTATTGAGGATTCCATGTAACTTTTGCATGGAGCATATATATCAGTATCGGTAGTATTGTAAGTAGTAATAAATGTTCGTATTATTTACATGTGAGAATAACAAAGTACTATGTGAATGTAAATAATTTAATGAGAAGTAATATTATTCTCCAAATTATAAAATAAGTAAAAATGTATAATATGAAGCTTAAGAAAGTATATCTAGATTTTTCGTATCTACTTTTACAATTCAATATGTCTCAGTCTGTTGTTGGGGATGTTTTTGATTTGATTGCTTTGCTTTCGTGTATTTGAAAGTTTTGCTTGCACTACAGTCATTCCTGGTAGCTGCAGAGGTCAGAAATGGGCATCTGACCAGGTGGAAGGAAGTTATAGATGGTTGCAAACCTCCATGAGGGTGCTGGGAGCCAAACCCTTGTTCTCTGTGAGAGCAACAAGTGCCCTTAACTGCCTAGCAATCACTTCAACCTTTCAGTTGCTTTAATCCAAATACATGAAGAAAACCCAGGCCTTTTAAATAGCTGAGGATATTTTTCTTCATGTCTGAAAATTTGACAATATAACTTTCTGGAATACGGGTGCACTGAGAATCTGTAAATCAGTGAACGATCGCTTCTCTGTTACGTTCAAGTACATCGGTCTTCTTTAGACTTAGGATGGATTTTCATCAGTGTGGGATTTTGTGACATTGTCTCTCCAAGGAGTTACATTTTTCTGAGGGTTGGGGCAGGGAGTTGTGTAGCCCTCCCACGTTTTAGCAGATCACCTTACATCATACACTAGGGAAAATTCCTCTGTTGTCAATTTCATAGCGTACAGTTTCATCCCCAGTCCCTGGTGTATGGACAGAGTCAGCACACTGCACGAGAGGGGGGCCTTGGCAGCCCTCTTAGGTTCCAGCCGTCCTAAGGGCAGCCTGACTGACAGAATTCAAGCTGCACTCAAAGCTTCCACGGCAAACAAGCCGGAAAAGTCTGACCTTTGACCTCCCAGTCGTAGACAACTGCTGCTTCTAGGTGCACACCGCAGAAGTTTGTTACAAAAGCCAGAGCTAACGCGTGTAGTTATCTCCTACATTTTCTCCAAAAGACATGATCTTCCTAGGTAACCTAGTGAAATATTTCTTTCTATTAAATCCTTTTAACCTTAAGCCAACCCTGACAATTGCATTCTGCAAAGCCAGACAAAAATGTCAGGAATCATGGGAGTGGGGTTGCGTTCACACTCAGCAAACCAGACGGCAATCAGGAACCCTCCACTGGGGGTGCCTAGCGTGGCACGGTAGGGACAGGAGTCATCCTCCAGCATCCCTCCGAAACCCTCTCCTTCTGGCCTGCTTGACAGTGCTTCTTGTGAGCCAGTGCCCTAGCTAGGGTTGCTGTGATGAAACACCATGACCAAAAGCAAACTAAGGAGGAAGGGGGTGGGGGTATTTGGCTTACATTGTAGCCCATCATTGAAGAAAGTCAGGACAGGGACTCAAACAGGTCAGGAACCTGGAGGCAGGAGCTGATGCAGAGGTCATGGAGGAGAGCTGCTTACTGGCTTGCTCTACATAGCTTGCTCTGCCTACTTTCTTTTAGAAACCAGGACCTCTAGCCCAGGGATGGCCCCACCTATAATGGACTGGACCCTCCTTCATCAATCACTGATTAAGAAAATGCCTTACAGCTGAGCTTATGGAGGCATTTGGCTAATTTAGATTTCCTCCTCTCAGGTGACTTCAGCTTGTGTAAAGGTGACATAACACTCTTCGGCACAGTCAGTGATTCTTAAGGTTACTCTTGCATTAAAAACATGGGTTAAGACATTAAAGCGTGAAATGTATTTTGATGTTGCACATCTAAGAGAGCAGATAAAGTATGTGCTGTGGAAGAGAGTATTTGTTTAAGTGTATAAAGATGTGTTGCATTTGTTTAAATTAATGTATAAGACGTGTTGCTGTCTTACTGTGTTTGCCTAAGGCACCTGATTGTTCTAATAAAAAGCTGAACAGTTAATAGCTAGGCAGTGGAGGGATAGGCAGGGCTGGCAGGCAGAGAGAAAAGGGGAGGCAGTCAGTCAGCTGGAGCTTAGCCAGCTGGGGTTGAGCGAGCCAAACATGGAGGAAGCGGGAAACAGGATGGACAGTACATTTAAGAGGAAAATGAGCCTCGGGAAACACATAGCAATAAAATGGGATAATTTAATTTTAAAGAGCTAGGTAGAAACAAGCTAAGCATTCATGATTAATATTAAGTCTCCACGTCATGATTCAGGGCCTGGTGGCCCAAGAAAGCCTGCCACAGATATGCCTAAGACAGACTTTCGAGTGGTTGTACAAGTATCTTTTAGAAATTTTTGCCCCATTTATTTTACCTGGAGAGATCCTGAAGCAATTGGTCAGTGAACCCAGTGTGAGAAATGCTATTTTAAGCCATAAAATCCAAACCCCACAGTTCAGAATTGCCTAAGAAGCAATTTCTAAGGTGACCTGTTCTCTGTGCCTGCTCTGTAACTGTCCCCTAGCACAACCAGAGGAATTGTGACGTCCTCTGCAACTTTGAAGCAAAGGGAGTCATTGTCCTCCCAGACCTGGCTAAATTTCTCCCTACTTTTCTAGTTTGTGGTTAAATTATTACCATTTTGCTTCATCCAGTTCTTTCCTGTTGGCTGAATACAGTTTGTATATGTAAGGCAGGGCAAAAATAGCAGTTTTCTCTCTGCTGTTTTATGGATCTTTTGAGTTGTTCCTGTGTTATGGTTTGAGCATTTGAGTTTTTGAAGGTACCTTCTAGGACCTTCAGCTGTTATTGATCTGTTTGCACATTTTTGGCTAGAGCAACTTGATTTGAAAGTTGTTCAGCTTGTTTTCATATCAGTAAGAACATATTATTCTTTTCATTGCTGTTTCCTCTTCAGATATTTTCTTACTATTTCTATTGATTCTTTTCTCCTCCAGATGAACTTGAAGATTAAATCAATATTGACTTTACCTTCTTTTTGCTTTAAACTGGGCCACAGAGATTTTTCTCTAAAGATTTATTTACTTTTAATTTACGTGCTCAGGTGTTTTGCCTGAAAGTATTCCCATGCATCATGTGCACGCCGCCCTCAGAAGCCAGAACCCCATAGAACTTGAGTGACAGACAGTTGTGAACTACCAAGTGGTTTGGGGAACTGAACCCACATCTGCTGGAAGAGCATCAGTGTTCATAACTGCTGAGCTGTGTCTCCAGCCCCACCAAACAAGCTTTTCACTCTGTTGGTTGCTCCTAGCCTCTCCGCATCCTTCCCTTCTGCCCCCTAATCTTACGGTAACATTTCACCAAATACTAGTCAGTCTGCTTCTTTTGTCTTTAAGACCATCTGTTGGTCCTTTTTCCTCCACAGGGACAGATTATTTTTTTTTTTGCATGGCTTTCAGTCATCTGTTTTCTCTGTCATTTAGTCTTGATTGTCAACATGACTGGCTTGAGAAAAAATAGACCACAGTTGGAGTGTGATCATAAAGAAGTTTCCAGAAAGGGTTAGTGTAGGGGGGTCAAGCACTGAGTGGGAAAGATCTACCTGGGTGTGGGCAGCACCAAGCAACAGACTGGGAGCCCAGATAGAGCAGAAGCATAGAACATGAGCGTGTGTGTGTGTGTGTGTGTGTGTGTGTGTGTGTGTGTGTGTGTGTAAGCACACATCACTTCTTGAGTAGTTATATTTTGACCAGTAATTGTTTGTTTGATTCTGCTGTTGCTTATAGATATCTGACTCAAGATTCTTGAGCCTTTGATTGTGGTCTTGCACCAGTGATCAGGGTTCTCAGTCTCAGACCAGGGCTGCATTATTGGTCCCTCTTGTGAAGATTCCAGATTCTTGATACTCCACGTTTCCTTTACTATCCATCCTTCCTGAGGCCATTGTGAAACTATCCAGTCTCTGATCCTATAAGCCAGTATTTAATTGTAATTAGACAGATAGATAGATAGATAGATAGATAGATAGATAGATAGATAGATAGATAGATAGATACGTAGATAGATAGATGTCTTCTGGTGAAACTTAATTCTCTCTTTGGCCTTAAAATAAAGGCATTGAATACAGACTTCAATATTTATATTTTTTTTGAAAAATTGATTTTTAAAAATTCTTTGTATCTTGTCTTTATCCTCTAAAATAAGGTCTCTATTTCCCTTCAGTACAATCCTATAAGAAAAATCAATATTCATAATGCCATCCAGAACGTGCCTTTCTGAGCTCTTATTGACACTGCTCAAATATCCAAGTGTATCCCTGCATGCTGCCACCATCAATCAACAGAGATATGTTTTTCATCACTTTGTCTTTTAAAAATGTATCTAAGGGTGTCAGGGCAAGGTGCTGCCTATCTTCATTGTCAGTTTGACATGGTCATTTAGCAACAGAAGGAATCCCATTCCTAATCCCAATGCCTATCATTCCTGTGGAGTAGGCCTCATATCCAATCAGAAATCAGCTAGTTTCTTCCATAACTATGCCATTATTGCCCTGGTAGTCACATCTTTCCAGGCAAGTCAGTATTATAGCAGTACAGGCTAGATCATGACTTTGTTGCCCTAGCATCTTCCATGGTGCCGCTGTGTAAGGTAGCCTAAAGAGAGACAGCTTCCCAGTCAGCCAAAGTTTGTCTGTGTCCTGTATCTGAAGTGAATGGTGTCTTTTTCTTACCATCTAGTTTTTGCAGGCAACCAAAAGCAATGCCATAGCCTGGTTGTCTTGGGTACCCCTGGAGCCTTCCTGACCAAAAACTTGTAGAAGTTATCCTGTGCCTGCTGCTGAGATTTTCATTACTGTCTTCTAGGAGCGGCCTCGGCCAACCCTGAAGGGTACTTCTGTCCAGACTCCCATATATATATATATATATATATACACACACACACATGATCACAAACTAGTAGATCTCTAAAAAGCTACTTCAACTAGTCTTTGTTTTGGAATAACCTAATTCCAACCCCCTCATCTCAATTTCTATTTTATGTTTAGCTTTTGTCCTAAAGATTTTTCCTACAATTCCTAAAGGGAGATTTAACATTTTTCTAGTATTTATAGTACTTATTTGGGTTTGGGCATTGAATGTTCAGATTATCCAGTTAATTATATTTTCAAATGAATTATAAAGACAAAGTTATTTGTTTCCTTTCCGTTTTATCATATTTTAACTCTGTTAAAAGACCAAGTAATTTATAACTTATTTATTATAGAAACATGTGAATTAAGTTTCTTGGTCTTAGATACTTTAAAAATAAAAATAAAAAATAAAGACCAGGATTATCTTAAAATAGTACTTCCTCTTAAACAACTGTAAGCCATGTTTCTTAAAAAAAAATGAATGAGACACTTTAATTGGTATTATGAAATAATTTTTAGTAAAGTTGCCACTTTACTATATTTTATAGCATTTTATAGTTTTCATTACAGAGCAGGATCTGCCTACCTCCCTATATACTTCCTGTTTTTAACCCCTCACTCACTGTTGGACAGTTAAGGTTTCTGAGATAAGGCTACTGTGAATGATGCCACAGTGATCGTGGAAGTACAGCTACGTCTTGACTATTACAATTACAGTTCTTTTGGATCTAGATGTGGTATGGCCAAACCTAAGGCAGTTCTGGTTTAGTGTTATGGGGAGCTTCCATACTGTTTTCCACAGTAGCTGCACCATATTACACTCCTACCAACATTATGCTCGAGTTCCACAGTCTTGTCAACTCTTACTATCTTCTATTATTTGATATTGGTCATCCTAATGGGTGAGAAATGATATCTCACTACAATCTTATAAAGTGTGATCCTAGTCTTAGCAATCAAAATCCGGAGTCAGATGTTGGGATAAAAGCTTCTTAAGATCAAAGAAGCAGAGCAACAGCCACCAGAGACTTCTTGCCTCTCCGAATCCTCAGACCGAAAGAACCAAGATTCTGACTATGCCTTCTCCTTATCATTTCCCCTCATCATTTCCTCTCTCCACCCACCCAGCCTTATCACTTTCTGTCTCTTGTCTGTACAGACCTCCAGACCTCTATGGTTAACTAGTGGCAAGCTCCACCCTCTAATCTCCAGGTAAGTTTTGTTAGCACATAAACAAGATATCACACAACGGTCGTATTTTTCACTTGCTGGGTAACTAATGATGGTGAGATAACTTCATACACCTGTTGTCTATCTGTATGTCTTCTTTGATGATATATCTATTAAAGTATTGATGTTTTTTGACATTTTTAAGCCTGATATTTGGGGTCTTTTCCTATATGCTTTGTATACAAACCCTATTTCAGATATGTGGTATGTAAATATTTTCTTTCTTTCTTTTATTTATTTATTTTTTCTGAAACAGGGTTTCTTTGTGTAACAGCCCTAGCTGGAACTAGGTCTTATAGACCAGGCTGGTCTCGAACTCACAGATATCTGCGTGCCTCTGTTTCCCGAGCGTTGGGATTAAAGGCATGAGCCACCACCGCCCGGTTTACAAATATTTCTACAGTATGTCAATTTCTCTTAACTGTGCTGACTGGTCATTTTGCTTCATAGGTTCCAGTCTTCTGCCAACCCACTTGCATAATTTTTATTTTGTTGTCTGGATTTTTGGCATCATATCCAAGGCTTATTGCCAAGAGTAATGCTAGAAGCTCCAGGAGTTTCATACTTTCAGCATTTAATTAATATACTTATTTGAATTTTGCTCATGATAAAAGATTAGCTCGCCTTCATCATTTTGATTACAGATATCAGTGTGCCCTCATTTCATCTGTCGGGGACAATTCTTTTGCCACTATTGTCTTAGTATCCCTTTTATTTGACCATATAATCAAGGGTAGACTTCTAGGCTCTCTCTTCCTTTCGGATATGAATAACGGCCTGCAGTTTTTACTTTGGTGGTGTATGCTGGCCTCATGAAGCCAGTTTAGAAGTATTATTCCTCTTGATTTGTGTTTGTGTGTGTGTGTGTAAATATTCTGACAATTGACTTACGTGAGAAAAGAATTGTCTTAGTTCAAGGTATAGTCCTTAATGGTGGGGAAGCCAAGGCAGCAAGAGCTTGAAGCAGCTGATCAATCACACAGCACCCACTGTCCACAATCAGGAAATAGATGGACAACTGAAAGCTAATGCTTAGCTCACCTTCTCTGATTTATGTAGTCCAAGATGTCCTGCTAGGGAATGCATGAGTCTTCCCGCATCAATTAATGCAATCAAGACAATTCCCTAATGGAATTTCCCATGAGATTCTAGATCCTGTCACATTAACAATTAAGACTGGCCACCACACAGATCTTTTAAGGTATCTGGGGGTTTTTTTTAGTATTTGGCCTTAGTAGGTTGTATGTTTCTAAAACATTATCTGTTCTTCGGGCATGTCCACTGATGTATTGGTATAGAGTTGATTTACATAATCAGTTGTAATTTCTCTAACTTTTGACTTTCTGCACTGGAGTCTTCTCTTGTACTCTCTTAGTCCAGCTAAGAACTTGCCAATTTTTCCATAGAAACTTATTTTCTTGATTTTGCTATTATCTTTTTTATTTTCTAGTTTGTATATTTCTGTTATGAACTTTATTTTTTCCCTCTTTCCAGCTTGGGGCTTAGGTTATTCTTCTTCTATATTCCTGAAATAAAATGCAGATGTTGATTTGAGATTTATCTTCTGGAACACAGGCAGTTACCACTTCAAACATCCCTGCTAACATTTCTCAAGTTTCTTCAAACTTATATTGTGTCCTAACATAATCTGTTTTGGAGAACATCCTGCATGTACAATGAAATGTGTATTCTGCTGCTATCGGGTGTGCTGTGTGTATCTGTGATAAACACTTCTGAGTAGCCCAAACTATGAATACAAAGCAAGTATCAGACTTTGTTTCTAAATCCTGACTGGTCTCTTGCGACTCTGTCTGCAGCATTTGTGAAACATCTGTGATTTCTTTTAAAGATTTTATTTTTATTCTATGGAGAAGGGGTGGGGAGATTGAGATGTGTGTATGTGACTAAAGGTGCTGGATCCCTCTAGGGCTAAAGTTACAGCTGGTTGTGAGGCAAACAAACACGGATGCTGGGAATCAAACTCTGGGTTTGTGGAAGAGAAGTGTGTGCTCTTAACTACTGAGCCATTTTTCACATGTGAGTTTTTCCTTTTCTTCTCTTTCTTCCTTCTTTCCTCCCTCATCCTCTCTTTTTTTAAAAAAAAAAAAATCTGTGAACTAGAGAGATGGCTCAGCAGTTAAGAGCAATTGCTACTTTATCGAGAAGACCCGGGTTCTGCTCCCAGCACCCACACTAGACAGTTACAACAGCATGGACCTCTAGTTCTGGGGACCAGAGTTCCTCTTTTGGCCTCCACAAGCAATGCACGCATATGGTACACATACAGATGAGTAGGAACAACACAAACAAATTTATAAAAACACATCATTTTTTAAAGTTTTCCTTTCCAACTTATTTCCCACAGGGAGGAAGGAGAGTTAGTTATTTTGCCTAAGAAAAACACTCTTAAACTTAATGGTTTGAAGTGACATTTTGCCAATGAGCTTGCCCAGTTGGCAGTTGCTGTACAAACTGATCTGTGTTTCCTGAGGCATAGATGGACTGGTGAAAGGCTTGCAGTTGGACTCTTTTGTAGCCTGTCTTACTCATATAGCTACTGCGGAAGATGTTAATTATGGTGCCCGTCTTAGTTAGGATTTTTATTGCTGTGAGGAGACACCAAGATGACAATAGCTCTTGTAAGGAAAACGTTTAATTGAGGGCTTGCTTACAATTTCAGAAGTTCAGCTCATTGTCACCATGGCAGGGAACATGGTGGCATGCATGCAGGCATGGTGCTGGGGGAGTAGCTGACAGCCCTACATTCTTGCAGGAAACAGAAAGTTGATTGTGTATCACATGGAGTGAAGTTGGAGCAAGAAAGAGCTCAAAACCCACCCCACGGTGACACACTTCCTCCAACAAGACCATATCTACTCCAGCAAGGCCACACCTCATAATTGTGTCAATCCCTATGAGATTACGGGGTCTAATTACATTCAGATTACCACAATGCACAAAGCTGGAAGTCAATGAGGACCTCCGTGAATCCAGAAGCCAGAAAAAAAAAATGATATTTATATGTGACTGGAAGCAGAATTCCAAAGATGATTGGTCGTACAAAATCCAGGGAGCAGTCTATTGCCCTCTTTGGTTTATCCTTGAATAGTAGTATCATATTCACTGTAGGCACATAATTACATAAACCTGGATGGAATGGCACACACCTATAATCCCAGAACTGGGAAGAGAGAAGCAGGAATATCAGAACTTCAAGATCACCCTCAGGTACACAAAAAGTTCAAAACCAGCCTGGACCTCATGAGAATCTGTCTCAAAAGAAATGTGGTTTGACAGAACTATGCTTGGATAATGCAACTGTCACAGAGAGCATGGGCAAGAGAATTAGAAATTCTGTCTGTTTGTCTTTCTCCTTCCATCCGTCTCTCCCCTTTTATCATTGACTGTGTTTCTCATTTAACCTACTTGAATCCATGGGTTTCCTGCTGCCTAAAGTCTGACCTTGGAAAGGACTCTCCATACCCCACGCAGGCTATGGGAGGTGTCGGGCTTTATTTAGTACTTTTTAATGAAGTCTTCAGAGCTCTGAGAGCCATAAATCATGTGTTGAAAGGTTGGGCTTTGTGCTTAATGGTCAGGCTAAGATAAAATGCCTTCCTCTTGGGTTTCAACAAATTATTAGCTGGCACTAGAGATTTTAGCACTCAGCAGTTTCCAAAGTTTTCTCTCTAATAACCCTTACATCCTGTTAGTAAACTTTATGGATCTCATCCCTGCCCTGGCATGTTTCAACATAAAGAGGTCAACATTATCCTTCCATGATTACTTTGAAGTAATTTTCCAAGAGTCTGCTCATTAAGATTTTTTTTTTTCTTTAATGATGGCAATCCATCCAGTGTCCTTCACTTTTGAGCACCTTGTCCTAGGTGTTACACAAGTTGACTGAGCATGGATCACAGATATGGCATAGCCCTAGCAACTGCAAATGCAGGAGTTACTTTTCTTGTGGGTGTGACAAACTACCTGACAGAACCTTCCAAAAGAAAAGAGATTTTATTTCAGATCACAGTAAAAGGAGATGAAATCTGTGTGCTGGGAGAAAGCATGGCAGTACTCAGATCCATGGCAGTATGTGTAGCACTGTGTCACATACTGCAGTAACGTGTGGGTTGAAGGTAAGTCCAGCTGTAATTTTGGAAGCATGCCCTCTGGGGACTTGCATGTTTCAGCAACGTCATGTCTCCCAAAAGTTCTGCAACCTTCCAAAAGAATGTTACCAATTGATAACAAGAGTTCCATCACAAAGCCTACCGGGAACATTTTATTTTTAAACCAAAATATTCCACTTCTAGCCCCTATAGGTTCAGTCCTACCACCTCCTAATGTAAAATGTGTCCATTTCACACATTCTGACTATAAAGTTCCTCGTAGTCTCAGTAGTTTTCAATGCTGTTCAAAAGTCAAAATATCTTCTGAAACTCAAATCTCCTGGGTGGGAGTGCCTTTAAAATCAGGAAGAAAGCCACAAAATTCCAAAATCTAATAGCAAAGAACAACCATGTCGTTCGGTCTGCTGGGTTCTCAGAGGAGAACAACGAGGCTTGTTGTAGAATATTATTTTAAGATGTATGACTTTTGTTTATGCTGTATTTGTTTAACTCCATGAAGCTGTGACTCTTTGCCTGTCTAAAGCACCTAATGGTCTAATAAAGAGCTGAATGGCCAATAGCGAGGCAGGAGCAAGAATAGGTGGGGCCGACAGGCAGAGAGGATAAATAGGAGAAATCTGGAAGAGGAGAAGAAACAAGAGAACAAGGAGAGGAGGATGTCAGGGGTCAGCCAACCAGCCACCCAATCCACCATGGAGTAAGAAGAAAAGTAAGATATACAGAAGTAAACGATAAAAGCCCAGAAGGAAAAGTAGATAGAATAATTTACGTTAAGAAAAGCTGGCAAGTCCCAGCACTCGGGAGGCAGAGGCAGGCGGATCTCTGTGAGTTCGAGACCAGCCTGGTCTACAAGAGCTAGTTCCAGGACAGGCTCCAAAGCCACAGAGAAACCCTGTCTCGAAAAACCAAAAAAAAAAAAAGAAAAAAGAAAAGAAAAGCTGGCAAGAAACAAGCAAAACTAAGGCTGGGCATTTACAAGGAATAATAAATCTCTGTGTGTGATTCATTTGGGATCTGGGTTGTGCCCCCCCAAAAAAGGAACAAAGAGTAAAGAGCAAAAAACAACCAGCAACAGATCCTGCCAGGAACTGGATTAGAATCTGTTCATATTATAATCCAGCAAAGGATTTGCATGCATTCTGCTCATGTCTTGAGATTTGACTGGGGATTAATTCAAAAGTTATAGTCTAAGTAGTTTAATGGAGAAAAATTCAAGTCAGTTGTTGCTAACTTCTCTGAGATATAACTGTAGTGAGAGGGTGCAAAATTGGAATGGAAAGACATAAAAATGATCTAAGTGAATTTAAGGTTAGAACTAAGGAAAAGGAAGCATAGCAATAACAAATTGACCAAACCAAAACCGAAACAAAAAATACCAAATGCTGCAGCAGCTCCGTGTGGGACACATGAGGCCTGCAATGACATCATCTGTACTCAAAGGCACCTGAGTAGCCCTTACCCCTCTAGCTGCCTCTTGGTTGGGCTGGGTCCACTCAGTGGCTGAGTGAACTTTCTTTCCTGAGCAGGCATCCCACACTCTGGCATCTTCCAAATCCTGGCTTTCCAGTACAGCTTAGATTTCAGCATCACAGCTTCACTCAATGACTCCATCCATTCCAAGAATCTGACTCCGCTACCCACTGCATGGCCCAACCACTACACTCGTACACACTTGCATGCCTGCAAACCACCACATAGAAACAATACCAAGTTCTGCTGCCAGTGTGAAGACAACCTGGCCCCATTCATCATAACTGCTCTTGTGTATATTTAGGCATCTAAACCTGAGAAAGCCCATCCCTTTGGGGTTGTTTTCAAACAGGGAATACTTGTGTTTACACTCTCTGTTCAAGTAATTTCCTTTCTCAATTATTTCCATATATTCTTTAGTGGGCAAGGTCAAGGCACCTTTCTTGTTGCCTCAGGACAGAGTACAAGGTCTCTCTTTAATTTCACCAATCTCTTAATCAACATTGCGTTGTCTCCAGCTGCAGGAAGTTAAGGCCTACCAGACGGTGAGACTAGAGTCTGCCTGGCACTGTCAGAGGTCCTGATCATGCCTAGCCAGTGAGGAGAAGACCACAGGATAGCAATGGATCGGAACACCTGGATGCTTGGAGGGTATATAATGTTCTCCCCATTGCTAAATAAATGAGCCTGCTGCTCCCCTTTAACTGGACTCCCAGTGTCGATGTTACTGACACCTCACCTTTTCACCCCCTCCCACAAGGAAGTCGTTAGGACCCAGCTATGCCTGGCATCTGGAAACTTCGAGCATAGGTATTGAGCTCACCTGGTCAGAGTTCTTTTCTGTTGCAGTTGTAATTTTCGGGTTTTGCCCAGAGCAAGTTCTAGTAGTCTCCCTCTTCTCACTTGCAGCACTGGATAGTACCACCAAGATGGTATATTTCAGCAAAAAGGGCCCTCCAAGTTGTGTGTTCTCAGTCCCTTTGGTGGGTAAGCATTGGGACCCCCATCTTTTCCTTCATTTGTGTTATCTGTCATGTTTGTCTGCCTGGCCAATCAGGAAGGCACTTTTTCCCCCTGTTTTTGGTTTGCCCAGCACCTCCACTAAGCATAAGACATGAAGGTTCGACACAATTTTCCACCCCTGTCGAACGCCATCTTCTCTTTGATTGTTGCCTACCTGCTATCTCCCTCTATAAAATGGGTGACCTCTCCTTTACCTCTATCCCTTCCAGGTCTGATCTCTCCACGACATCCGGAGATGAGAAGTCAGACAGTTCAAGCTCCTCGGAACATGTTAAGGAATACCACAGTTAAGATCACACGTACTGCCTCCCTGTTGGCTCCGCTCCCACCATGAGAGGCTACACCTCTGCTGTGGTACTCTTGACGTGAAGTGCCACAATGGCCGCCTGCCCCTGAAGGCAGAAATTCCCTTGCACTGTGGTACGACACCAGTCACTGCTCCCTTCCCCTACCCCATCTCAGGCCTCGAAGGCTGGTGGAAGCCTTCCTGGTCAACCTGGGATAAAATGCCATTAACCAGCTATGGATTCCCACCCCCATAGCTGAACACTCCCTTCTCCAGAAGGCAGCTGATGAGTCGGGCCTGGATTCACCTTACTTTGAATAGGGTCCTCACTCAATGGGCAATGCAGCTATAGACTTGCTTTGATTGGTCATAGTCTGTTCAAAGCTGTGCTGGAGCCAGCTAGAGTCTTTTGTAGCTAGAAATTGCTTACAGTGGCCAGACAGAAGTTCAAGCATGAATGAACTTCTTAATGAATGTTCCAATGACCTTTGATATGCTCACTGGACGAGGTAACTTTTTCATCCCATCCATCAGGCACAGATTGGCCATCAAGCCTGCTACCAACAAGTTTCTGACTTGACCTTTAAAGCTCTTAAGGTATGCACCCCATGGGACCCTTCAGCTTACTTCCACAACCTTATTCAACAGCTAAGGGTTCCTTCTACTAATTTTCTTACACATGTCAATGATGCAGCAGAACAGAGAGTAGACCCAGGTCCCACTAGAGAAATATTAATCAGACAATTGGTTTGGGAAGGGCTTAATACTACCACCCACAATGCGGTCATAGTCATCCCCATTCACAAGTGGGTAATGGCTAAAAGAGCTCTAGACCCCAAAAACGGTCCCATTGCCACCCCCTCTCCACTTCCCTGGATGCCCTCTTGTGGATCACCAGCATGTCAATAATACACCTGAGGGTCCCCAAGTATATAGATCCTTCTGGGGGATACAACAAACCCGGGCATCTGCAGCATGACTGCCTCTGGGTAAAACCTAGGACCCAATGCTCCAGATACAATAAGGGATTTCATTGGACAAATGATTACAGATTACAGTCTATGAAAGCATCTGCCCCTTTAAACTCCAGGCAGGGTGCTCCTCAGCCCTGCCAGTAAGGGAAGGCTCTGGTAATCCAAAAAAATCTACTGGACAGTGCCTGTTTTTCCACACTCCACAATGCTGACCATCTATCTTGATGGACAAGCTGTCAGAGGCTTGGTGGACATGGGTATGGATGTCACTATATTAACAAAAATGCAGGTGTCCACTTCCCCCTTTGAAAATTTAGACCTGGCCTTCCCATCAGTGGAGTAGGAGGCCAACAAGATTTAAAACTTACCACCTGTCTGGTTCATTGGAAAGACCTCGATGGCAGCAAGGGAGTTACTCACTCTGAGAAACTTCTGGGGCAGAAACATCTTGGAGGATGTAAGTGCTGCTGTAGCTACTAATGATAGAGTTTCCTTTGCTGACTTTCAGGTCTGTGAAAAGACAGGTTTGCAATGTTGTGATCTATGCATGAGTCACACATCCAAGTTTAAAGGCCACTGTTCCTTAGAAATTCACCATGACTGAGCCTCCTAGCCCCCATCCCATTGACATGGTTCCCAAATCAGGACATCGGGGTAGAACAGTGGCCTGTAATTGGACCCAAATTGTCAATCCTAAAGGAATTAGTTGTAGAACAGGTAAAGATGGGGCCCATAGAACTGACCGCATTTTTCTGAAAGTCAATATTAACCTTGAGTTTTCTTAATGCTAATGAGACAGAAATAACAGCTATGGAGAGACATTGGACAATAGAAAAACATGTGTTAAATCACTACGAGTACTTTAAAGATGTAATGACCTCATAATGGAAACCAGGATATGTGTTATGTTGGGGAATGGGTTTCACTTTTTTTTCCACGGGAGAAGAAAAGCTATGGATGCCATCAAAATGAATAAAGATTCAGTTTAAACAAGAGACACCTCTTGATAAGAAGAAATGATAGCTCATCCACTGACATGTCAATCCTACAAGTCGTAAGGAAACTCACAAGGGTTGGATCGGGGTTCTGTTTTTGCCTTTACAGGAAAATAGAAATACCCATCTTGAAGAAAACAAAAGACCTTAAACATATAGATGTCTAAAAAAGAAAGAAAAGCTAGCCAGAAAGAAGTTACAAGCAAAGAAAAAAAACCTGATCTACCAATATTGTCTGAAGAGTAAACTACCTAAACATCTATATCTCTTTACTTCTCAGAAAAGCTGTAGTGCCAACTTAGTTAAAAATCAAAACTGGCTTTGGATTTAGAATGTGGCTCATTCCTTCTCTAAATCCAAGCATTTGTTTAAAGAAAAAAATCAGAGTTTCTGTCTCATATCAGAAGAGCCACCTGGTGTGGGACAGAAAAAAAAAACCAGAAATTTAGGGACTACGTTGTCAAAATTCTGTTATCTCCCCAAAATTCTATTTCTGCCCAAAGTTAATTTTGTCCCTTTGGTAACTTTCGTTATCTATAAAAATTTAAACTTTCTGTCTTGATGTTTAAGTTTTCCACAATGAACAAATAGATTTTCCTAACAGCAATCTCTAAAGTCTCCAGAAGGAAGATGGGTCCCCATAACAACAATTCTACCTGGTTCTTAATGATGCCATCGAGCCTATAACACTACTCAAAGATTGACTAGAGCTACAAACTGCTCAAGACAATTCCAAATTGAGTAGCTGAGATAGTCCACCTTCTCACTGCACTCTGGCCAGAACTTCATATAAGTTCAGATAAGCCTTACTCAGATACTGGTTACAATGTTACAGCCTTGCTCTGGATGAGGAAGACTGTCAACCCAACAGCTGAACAACTCTCTTCCTGATTAAACCAGAGGCCATACTGGGACAATTTAAAGTTTTCCTCAATTACAAGTTTATATTTGCACTTAAAATCAAATGCTTCAAAAACTAACATGAAACATTTTTGTTGTTTGGCTTTATCTTGAGTCTAGGTCTTGCTCTGTACCTTATGCTAACTTTGAATTTATGAACTTCTTGCCTCTGTCTTTAAATAGCTGAAGAAAGAAGCAAATACCCACTTGGAACCAGTTTCTCTGTTTTGAAAAAAAATACAATTTCAAGTCTGTTTTATCTTCCCTATTATATTTGGGCTTGACCTTTAAGTAAAGACCTCGCTTAACCTGGAGGCCATTTTCTCAGCTTCTTGACTAGAGAAAAATGTTCTCTTTCTGTTGAGTTCTAAGGAATTAAGCAAATATTTGCCTAACCTTTGCTTCAAGCATAATCTCACCTTTTAATAAAGTACACCCAAAAGGCAGCTCGACAAGTCTGTCACAGCTCTGAGCCGTGTTTCTGCCAGGCAGAGGAGGAATTAAAGGACTGTCTTGTTTGGATAGTAAGTTCTGTGTGATGAGTCTGAAAGAGAAGGCAGGCTGGGAATGGCAGGAAGCTAGGAACATAAGGTAGAGACAAGTCCTGTCGCGTCTTTATGTGGTGATGTGATCTTGAAGGGAGTTGAACACAGGCAGCTTGTAGTGTTAGCCACTGCCATGGTAATAGCCTAGGGATATCCTGGGGAAAAGATGAGCCTTTGGGAAGAGAATTTTTTTTTTGCTTTAATTTTTCCTATTGTTTGACGTAGGGAGGGTACTATGAAGTGGGAACTTAAGGGGAACTCTCCACCTCTTTGCTCCTGTATCCTCTAGGATCTTTTTGCCCAGATGGCAAAGAATACCAAGAATGGTTGGTCAGTCTGAGCCACCCATTGGCAAGGCTCTCCAAGAGCCTGGAAGACATACAGCTCTGTTACCACTTGGACTGTCGAGTGCTAAGCTTTCTCTCATGCTCATACCCCTGCAGAGGGCCTGCTTGTTGGGGGCAGGAAAAAAAAATCATGCTGTTAGCCTTAGTTTTTTGTTTTATGGGGTTTTTTTTCCCAAGAAGTAGACTGTGGGGGGAAAAAAGGACCAAAGTGCAAAAACTTTCCTTAAGGAGTGAGTGTAGAGAACATCAGTAGGAGATCAGGAAAGTATTGTAGGGAGGAAAAGAGTCGCATGGATGGCTTGACAAGAAGGCTGCCCTGTGTTCAGTCTTAGTCAGGGACATCTGGGAGACAATGGAAACCACACAAGTAAGGCAGGCCCTTACTTCCAGTGTTGGTATGACCCTGTATTATACACCACCCCCCACCAGTCATTGAGTACTTACTCCTGGGGTGGGTGGTGAAATCCCTGGCATTTCCAGATTGCTTTGCGAGGGTACACTTAAGTGCCCTGATATGTGATTAGGCACAGGCACCATGGTCTGGCCCAGGTTTCCATATCACCTACTATCCTCACCGTTCTTTTAACTTTTTTATACGAAGTCAGGAGGATTAATTATTGATCTTCATGGCTAGTTGAATTCTAGTCTACATAATCAAATGGCCTAGATTC
Source organism: Arvicola amphibius (assembly GCF_903992535.2). Classification (NCBI taxonomy): domain Eukaryota; kingdom Metazoa; phylum Chordata; class Mammalia; order Rodentia; family Cricetidae; genus Arvicola; species Arvicola amphibius. Next base: position 33,541,797 of record NC_052051.1, read on the forward strand.
AGGCAACTTGGACCTGGGAAATCCATGTTGACTTCCCAGTCTGAGCCAAGTTCTCCACTGTAGCTATCGCTTCAGAAATGCTGGATTGAGAGATGGAAGCTTTTGCCCGCTTTTCAAATGGTCTGTATGCTATTCCATCACCCACTTGACTATTTCACCCCATGTATGTCTTCTTTATTTCCTTCCCAGGCCTCAGGACTGGAGAAGTAGGTAAGTGCAGGACTTAGAGAACCCCTCACTCAGCTTCCGGCTCTGGCTATGCCCGGAGCCGTGCTTCACAGCCTCGCTGCTCAGAGTTCATTCTGGAAAACAGTACAATGTCACAAGAGGACATGCGGCTGTAATTCATTAAAATTTAAATTCAATAGCAAGTTTAAAAAAAATCATGCCCGCTTTATTCAAGCTATGAACAGAAACAACCTAGACTAGAGCGTAAATTGGGTAGATTTTATCCAGCCTTTATCCTATGTGCTTTGACAATAGGATAAAGCAACATATTTCAAATGGGGCATGAGGTCTCACCTCCTCTCCCTCTTCCTCTTTCTGTCTCTGACAGGATCATGATGTGCAGCTCAGGATGGTTTCAAACTCAAGCTCCATAAGGATGAGACTACAGGTGCCCCCAGCATGCCGGCTATGTGTCTCTTTTGAATTTGCTCTTCTTGTATATCAGAGCTGGTTGCTACCTTTCTCTTTTTCCCAGAGCTGAAGCCTGGGCTGCAGAGTATATTGCACATTTTGTACTGATATTTAAATTATTTCTTTCTCCACAAAATAAACAGTGTCAACATTGAACCCAGTATTCAGTGTTTAAATTTTAATTGTACCCACCAATGCAGAGATCCTCTAAATACAACGGGGTGCTTAGGAAGATCTCCAGAGAAAGGTTAGACAGGTTGACAAGAGCAAAGTAAGGGATATAAAGGAAAACAGATCTGCAAGCCGGGTAGAGACAGCTGGTGCTATTGAAGCCGACAGTGCGCTCCTTGCAGAGGGGCAAGGAAGTGCTATTTTTATCTGAAAAATAATGGGATATTGTAATCATCTTCAGGAGGAAGCCATAAAGCAAAGAGGACATGATCGCTGCTTGAAAAGCAATTAGGCTATCTCGTGCAGGAGATGGAAAATGGATTCCAGAAGAAATGCAAAGAACCCTCTTGACCTCATCACGTGTCAGCGCTTCACAGGCCAGGAGTCCTCCTGGAGCTGATGTGGTGGGGAGGCCACCGGGAGAGACGTCACAACAGGGGTGAAGCAGCCAGAGTAATGGCGTGGGGAGCAATGGAGAAAGCGGATTGTGGGTGCTCTTCCACGCACCGCCAATTGCAGGTGGCAATTCTGACTGCGTCGAAGACTGTGTACCCGATGAGTCTGCTGCAGTAAGTTTGCACAAACCTATGTTTCAGGTACCAGCTCGTTAAAAAAGACGGGCACTCCAGAGTGGACTTGCAAAACTAACACCTGCGCAGATTGTTGCTTAGGCCTGGCCAACATTTGTCGTTCTTTCAAAACCCACCTATTATTTATTCATATCTCCTCTTAGAGTAGGCTACTTCAACCTCAGTGCTGCTCACACAAGGGTCCAGGGTACCCTTTCACGGGGTGTTGTCTTGAGCACCTCTAAATATAGGTGCTCAGCAAGCCTGGCTTGCTAAGTTTGGCTGATTTCCTTTGGAGTGTAGCTCATTGTGCTTAGTTACTCAATACTAGTAGTTCTTCCCAGGCATGCCTGGAAACTGCCAAATGCTGATGGCAGGGACAGACCACAGTGATGAGTCAGAATAGCCTTTGCTTAAGAATTATGTTGTTCACTGAAATGAAAAGTGAAGGAATGCTTGTCATTAGCCATCCCCCAGCAGAGTGCTGTGAACACCTTACAGACGGTCATAAGTCTGGCTGCAGATCTCAGCTCCTGTACTTCACAGCTCAAGTGACAGGGACACAGTCCTGTCCTTTGTAGTCACCCCACGGAGCCATTTAAGACACCAGTTGTGTGAATTGTTTTCCAGTCAAGCTCCCGCTCTGAACACAGGGTGTTATTGCGGCTTTCTATAAAAGAATTAAACCAAGTAAAACAAATTATAAACTCTGCAGGGCCCCATATCAAAAGGAAACAGGCAAGATGGGTTTGAAAGAGAAATGTCAACTCTTCCCTAAGGTGTGGGTTTGCAAACCTGTCAAATTTATTTTAAGGTCTGCAGCAAAGGCAATTGGTACCTCCTATCTGTGCTAGGTGTCAGGCAGATTTGAATACCATGAGTTGATGGCGAGAGGGGAAATGGAGGCTCCGTGAGTAACTATTCTGGATGCTTCCATGACAACCATACCTGTTTTCTTTTGAAACCATCGCTCATTGTGCTGATTCCAAGCCAACCACTGGAGGTCACCCTCAACCTATCAAAATTTCACAGGACTATCATCTAAAGTTTCAGGGTCCTCAGCAGAATGTCACAGAGGGATTCTTAGGTTGGACTAGTACTGGAGCTCCAGGATGTGCAAGAGGGCTTTGTGCATGTTCTGAGATGCTGAGAGGATGAAATAAAGCAAAAACTGACCCCATGCAGAGGCAGGCCAATACCAAGCTGTTTTCATTACTGTAGCTCTGTAATAGATCATGTCAGGGATGGTGATGCCTCCGGAAGTTCCCTTATTGTACAGGATTGGTTTGGCTAACGTAGGTTTTTTGTTTTTCCATATGAAGTTGATTATTTTTCTTTCAAGGTCTGTGAAGAATTGTGTGGGAATTTTGATGGGGGATTGCATTGAATTTGGGTAGGATTGATTTGATGGGGATTGATTGCTTTTACTAGGATTGCCATTTTTACTATGTTGATCCTTCCTATCCAAGAGCATGGGAGATCTTTCCATTTTCTGGTATCTTCTTCAATTTCTTTCTTCAAAGACTTAAAGTTATTGTCAAATAGGTATTTCGCTTCTTTGCTTAGTGTTACTTCAAGATATTTTATGTTATCTGAGGCTATTGTGAAAGGTGATGTTTCTCTCATTTCCCTCTCAGAGAATATTCTGACTTTTTATGAGCTGAGTTGATCTTGTATCCTGCCACATCACTGAAAGTATTTATCAGCTGTAGGAGTTCCCTGGTAGAGTTTTTGGGGTCACTTATATACACTATCATATCATGAGCAAATAATGAAAGTTTGACTTCTTCCTTTCCAATTTGAATCCTCTTTATCTCCTTTTTTGTCCGGTTAAGACTGGTTCAGACTGGTTCAAACCGGTTCAAACAGGTTCAGATGAGCTTAAACCAGTTCAGATGGGCAGAAACTGGTTCAAACCAACTTAAACCGGTTCAGACTGGTTTAAACTGGTTCTGAGTGGTTCAGACCAGGTCAAACCGGTTTAGACCAGTTTAGACAGGATCAGACTGGTTTGAACCGGTGTAGACCGGTTTATGTTGGCTCAAACTGGTTTGTACCGGCTTAAACCAGTTCTGACCGGTTCGAACCGGTTTAGACTGGTTCAAATCAGTTCAGAACGGGTCACACCGGCTTAAACAGGTTCTGACTGGTTCAGACCGGTTTAGACCAGTTCAAACTGGTTCAAACTGGCTTAAACCGGTTGAGACCGGTTTAGACTGGTTCAAAATGGTCCAGACCGGTTGAGACCAGTTCAGACGGGTTCAAAGCGGTTCAGACCGGTTCAAACCAGTTCAGAGCAGTTCAGACCGGTTCAGACCGGCTTATACAGGTTAAAACCGGTTTATACGGGTTCAAACCGGTTCAGACAGGTTCAAACCTGTTCCAACCGGCTTAAAATGGTTATGACCGGATTACACCAGATCAAACCAGCTTAAACCGGTTCAGACCAGTTCAGACTGGTTCAAACCGGTTTACACCGGTTCAAACCAGCTTAAACCGGTTCTGGCCGGTTCAGACCCGTTTAGACCAGCTCAAACCGGTTCTGGCCGGTTCAAACCGGCTTAGACCGGTTCAAACCGGTTCAAACCGATTCAGACCAGTTTGGACCTATTCAGACCGGTTCAAACCGGTTTGTACCAGTTCAGACTCGTTCAAACCGGTTCCAACCGGCTTAAAACAGTTATGACCGGTTTAGACAGGCTTAGACCGGCTGAGACCGGTTCAGACTGGTGTAAACCGGTTTGAACCAGCTTAAACCGGTTCTGGCCGGTTCAGACCTGTTTAGACCAGCTCAAACTGGTTCTGGCTGGTTCAAACCAGTTTAAACCGGTTCTGACCGGTTCAGACCCGTTTAGATCGGCTCAAACCGGTTCTGGCCGGTTCAAACCTGCTTAGACCGGTTCAAACCGGTTCAGACCAGTTCGGACCTGTTCAGACAAGTTCAAACCGGTTCAGACCGGTTTGCGCCGGTTCAAACTGGTTCGGACCGGTTCACACCTATTCAGACTGGTTCAAACCAGTTTAGACCGGTTCAAACCGGTTCAAACCAGCTCAAACCGGTTCTGACTGGTTCAAACCGGCTTAGACTGGTTCAGACCAGTTCAAACCAGTTCAAACAGACTGATTCAGACTGGTTCAGACCGGTTTAGACCAGTTCAAACCGGTTTAGACCAGTTCAGATCAGTTCAAACAGGATCAAACTGGTTCAGACCAGCTTAGAATGGTTCAAACCGGTTTATACCGGTTCAAACTGATTCAAACTGGCTTAAACAGGTTCTGACTGGTTCAAACCGGTTTAGGGCGGGGTTCAGGCCAGTTCAGACTGGTTCAGACTGGTTTATACCGGTTCAGACCAGTTTAGACCCCTTTAGACTGGTTCGAACCAGTTTATGCCGGTTCAGACCGGTTCAAGCCAGTTCAAACTGGCTTAAACCGGTTGTGACCAGTGCAAACCAGTTTAGGCCGATTTGGGCCGGTTCAAACCAGTTCAGACCAGTTCAAACCAGTTCGGACAGGCTTAGACCAGTTCAGACCGGTTTAGACCAGTTTATACAGACCGGCTTTGACCGGTTCGAACTGGTTTAGGCTGGTTCAGACCGGTTCAAACTGGTTCTGACTGGTTCAAACCGGTTTAGACCAGTTCTGACCAGTTCAAAACCGTTTAGACCAGTTCAAACCGGCTTAGACCAGTTCAGACCTGTTCAGACTGGTTTAAGTTAGTTTAAACATAATCGCCTGGCACATACTAAAGCATGAGTGCAAGCCAGAGGCAATTTTCCAATGGAGGGTACACTGACCAGATTAGGTTCTATAGTCATGTTGTGATATCCAAAGAATAAACATGTCTTATGCCTTGAATGTAAGTGTTTAACACAGGAGGCACGAATTCACATACAGGGAACAAAGGCACCCAAGGTGAATGGCCCTCTCCTTTCTTTTCATGGAGCCTCTCCCACAGTTTCTCAAGCCATTTTTCACCTTGTGTCATTTTTTTACCATGTTTGAAGAGTCTGTAATATGTAAGAAACAAGAAAGCAAATGGATGGAGCTAGAAAACATCATTTTGAGTGAGGTAACCTAGATACATAAAGACAATTGTCACATGTAGTCACACATAAGTGTTTTTTTAAACATAAAGCAACACAGCCCACAAATCACAATCCCAAAGAACCTAGACAACAATGACCCTAAGAGAGACATACACGGAATAATTTACATGGGAATTAAAAAAGACAAGGTCTCCTGAATAAATTGGAAGTATGGGGACCTTGGGAGAGGATTGAAGGTGAGGGGAGAGGTAGGGAGGAGAGCAAAGAAAAATGTAGAGCTCAAAAAAATAATAAGAAAAAGAAATATTTAAGCAAAAATGAATACAATTCCTTCTGAGACTGTGAGCTCTCTAGAATTCGGCATGTACCAGGCTGGAGGTCCACAGGCACTCGTGCATACACCATCATATTATTAGCGTCAGCACAGCCCATCACAGCTTCACTAATTAAAGGTGGGCTGTCAAGACAACTAGAACCATGCCCATAGGCACTTAAAATTTCTAAAACTCTGAAAGGGTAGCATAGCCATTTTACCTTAGTCAACTATCATTTTCAGAATCCCCTATACTATTTTATTTATTCCTTTATTTACATATTTTTATTGTTATGTTTTTAACAAAAAGAAATTGATTTCAGAAGCATAGCAGAACCTTCAAACAAAGGGAAATCAGGTGACTTGAAGAACTAAAATCAGATTAACAGCATGAAGCTTTTCATTTAGATTTCTGAAGCAAAAAGAACCCTAAGTTATACGCTATTGCCTTGGCAAAGAAGGGGAGCAATGGGGTGAGGCAAGAAGGGCAGTAGCTTCAGATTCAACAGGAGGTCAAGTCACCTCTGCTCAGCTTTGAGCTTACAAATACACACAGACAAGAGAGAGGAAAAATTACGCTTAATGTACTTGGTGCTCAGACATATATGAAGACAAAACACCTAAACTTGTAAAAATAAATAAACATTTAGAGAAAAAAATTCATGTAGTTTGGGAAAGAGGCAGTAGTTAGCAATTGAACAATCACAACAGTCAGCGTCACACCTTTAAAATGTGATGGCAGTGGCACTGGGCCCTCAGGCTCACCTGTTTGGAGTAGTTGCAGATCGTTTAGGATATGTAGCATAACTAGCCAATATGGGTGGTTAGAGGCAGGCCTTGAAGGCTATATTTGGTTCTGGTTCCTGTCTGAGCAATGTTTCCTGGTCCACCAAGATATGAACAAGTAGTTCTGCTCCACGGCACTGCCATGGCCTTAGCTATCCTGACACCATATTGTCCCCACCACGCTGGTGAGTCAAAATATGCCCTTCCTCTCCTAAATTCCTCCTGTCAGATTTGTTAAAATTTGACAAAAAAAAATATCCAGCATAGGCTATAATATTTTCCAAAGTTAGAAGAAATAGCCTCCTTCCATCTTACAGAAGTATAATCAGCAAAACTGCTGCTAACAAAGGGAAGGCAATGACATGGAGGTATTTTGACCTCATTTCTTCCCAGATGCCACGTGGTTTTCTTCATTTGAAGATTTCTATTCTAGAAGCCTAGTTCTTTATGTGAGGAAAGTGAACAACATAGTCAGACATGACTTTCCTTGTGCTGGGGGAATACTGAGGTGAATCCTGGATTGGGTTCCTTAGAGCTCTCAATGGCCTTGTTTTCTCTAAACTCCTTTCCCACTTTTAGGCTTCTCTTGTTTCCACCCAGCTAGATGTCTGCTGTTCCTAAGTCATATTCTACTGAAATGGACTTCCCTTCTCATAGCAGACTAAAGTTACTCCACAATGCAAGTGGCTCCTGCAGAGAGAACGGCAGAATCAGCCAACCACCGCTTTGATGACTCTGAGCTAATGATTCTGATGAAGCTCAAGGGTGGACGGTTCAAGCTTTTAGTCTGAGTAAGCGTCCTATGCAATGACGTCAATGAGTTCAGCTCCAGATGACTTGCTAGTTGGAAGTGAGAGAGAGAGAACATATTTACATGGCAACAGCCTGGCATCATTCACATTAGTCGAGTGGATAATATTAGCAACCTCCCGGTGTGCAGGAAATGTACAGCGTCACCTGGGATGTCTTTTAGGCAGACTGTTTAATCTGAATCTAATCAAGCCTCAAGACTCAGCATCTAGTTTGCAAGAAATAGAGTATGAAAAAGAGCTCCTTATAGAAAAATCTGTATTATATTTTTTTTAAAAAAAAGCAGAAGTGTATTTGTCTATTTAAAAAAGCTCTAGAAGAACATAAAAAACAAATCCAATGTTTAAACCATGAGTGTTGCAACATCACCAAGAGCTGTTAAAAGGTGTCAGGTTCAAATGAGGATATATTCATGGGCTAGGAGACATTTTTAGCTCTGTAATAATCTTAAGAGAGATTATTTTCACATGCGCAGTCCATACCACACCAACATTCATGCCATAGGTGTGTGTGTGTGTGTGTGTGTGTGTGTGTGTGTGTGTGTGTGTGTATGTGTTTCACATTTTCTTAAATTTCACAAAGGGAAGGAAGAGCTGTGGGGGGAGCCTCAGGAGACAATCACTTTGTGAATACACTTGAAAACTGTTTGAAGTTTTGCTTCTCTCAAAGTGCAGGAAATAGTGTTGCATTTATTTATAAAAGAGTTATCTTTATATTCTGTCGGGGTTATATTTCAGTCCTTGAAAGCATGTTGCATTATAGATACTGTGTTGTTATAAGGAGTCTTTGAAGGATGCCAAAGGTTCTTTTGGCAAAACTCCATAGTAAACAGCAGCAGCCTGTTGGGCAAATACCCCTGTGAGAAGAGGCTCAGCTCTGCATTCAGATGGTGATGTGTGCGCCTATGTGCAACTTTATGTGGTCAACAATTGGCCAGGACTAGAAATGAAATTAGGAAATAGGTGCAATGATAACTTGTATCCACCCCATGTGGAAGATTCTCCTAGAAAAGGAAGAAACAGAAACTATAACTCTGCCTTTCCTTTCAAAAAATAGCAAGTTCAGCACCGAGACTATGTTCCGTGCTATACAGAGAATTTATGTTTCCAAAAAGTCACTTTGAAAAAGGATAAAAAGATAGAAAGTTCCCCCCAATTTCAACTCTGATCTATCTGTCTGTCTGTCTGTCTGTCTATCTATCTATCTATCATCTAGTGTGTGTGTGTGTGTGTGTGTGTGTGAGCGAGCACACGCGCACACACACACGCACGCACATGTGTTTGTGTAAGTAAATATAAATGTATTGAGGAACTGGAGATGTTTCATTGGTTAAATGCACTAGCTTCACATCCTGAGAATCTGGGTTCTATTTCAAGTACCCATATGATAGCTCACAATCATCTGTAAGTCTAGTTCCAAGGGATCCAGCACCATCTTCTGGACCAGACAGGCACTGCATGCACACGGTATACAGACATACATGCAGTAAAAACACCCATACACATAAAGTAAACATAAATTAATCTAAAAAATTACAATTGAGAGTCAGAGTGTAAAACTTTAAGTGAAACTCAATGGCTTCATAATAGATTTTAATAGTTCATTGAGATATAGAATACTCATTTGGCCAGAGCTTGAGTAGCTTCCTTAAACAAGCTTGGCATGTTTTTATTTGTGTGTTAATTTGAGTGAAATTATTTTATTTTATTTTTAGAAGACACTGTCAATTTACTACTAAATAATGCTCTGTCTTCTTGAACTCACTTCTTTCTTATTTACCATTAATTCTCATGCTCATTAGTTCACATAATTTTTGCTTTACCATCAGCTTCTGTTACTATCTGTTACTAGTGACTTAAAAGGTGGGCATTTATTTAGCTCTGGAGGTGGCATGGGAAGGAGTAGAGGTTTCTTCTTTCTAGCATGGACTTGGTTAAGCTCATATGAGCCCTGTCATGTGTTTATAGCCTTGTGGTATGACAACTTAAAATATTAATAAATACTTTTAATTAAATGGACGGTTTGATTATTTACAAGCATGTTCAATCATTATATTATTGGAAAGAGGTCTGATACAAGATATATAATAGAAAACAGCTTTATCTGGAAGAATTTGCCCAAAACATTCTTTGGATCCAGCAAAAGTAAAGCATTTCTTTTTCATAAGTATGATCTCAATGTAATCCAAAAGAACTTACATCTTCTTTCAAATCTTGTGCTTATCTCCACAGAATTACTGTGAAGAGGTGGGACAAGTGGACTCAGGCACCACTTCATTGCTTTGCCTAATATTCTCCTTTTTACCTCTTACCTCAATGCCCCAGGCTATCACATCAACAACTGACAAACATTAGTTGGTTGAATTGAATAGAATTGAACTGACTTTCCACACTGATACACTGGGGAATGTGTTTCTTTGGGGATTGTAGTAGCATGTATTAGGGGGGAAACTAGCAAAGAGGATTCTCTCTCTACCACTGGCTAAGACAGAGGCAGAGATTTTCTACTTCCTACAAGGAGGTGATTTGGCTTGTGTTAGTAGAAAGAGAGTAAAGCCCTCTGTGTGTGGTGGTGAAAGCTTATGTTCAGGGGATGCTAACTGTGCCCCCACTAAGTCTGAAGTAGAAGGTAGGGAGATGAGAATCCCAGCCATCACCTAGACATCATGCTTGCCTGGGCATCACTGATCTGGGGCATTCAAGCTACAACAAAGCACAGTGGGAAGACAGAGAGGAAAGTAGCTCACCCTAGCAAATCAGCATTTGGAGAGCCAGCAGCCAACCTGAAGGATTATGGGGGCCAGTGGGACCAAAACACACAGAGTCAACTGAGTTGGATTCATGGTGGCTCACAGAAACTGAACCACCAACCAGAGAATTTGCATGGGTCTGGCCTGGGCTCTCTGCACATGTGTTGCAGTTGTGTGGCTTAGTCCTCTTGTGGGATTCCTGGCAGAAAGAGTAGGGGCCGTCTCTGACTCTGTTGCCTGCTCTTGGGACCCTTTCCTCCTGCTGGGTTGTCTCCTCTAGTCTTAATAGGAGAGGAGGTGCCTAGACTCACTGCAACTTGATATGCCCTGCCTGGCAGATATAGATGGGAGGCCTGCACTTTTTTGAAGGGAAGGAAAAGGGAATGGATGTAGGGGTGGATGGGAGGAAGGACTGGGAGCAGAGAAGGGAGGGAAGAGGAACTGTGATTGGGCTGAGAAAAATTAATTAATTGGTTAATTAAGAAAAATTTGGTGATGACACTAATTGTTATCAGAGACCCTTCATCCAGTAACTGATGGAAATGGATGCAGAGACCCACAGCCAAGCCAAGCTAGGGGAATCCCGCTAAAGAGAGGGAGGAAGGATTGTAGGTCAAGGACATCGCAAGAAGATTCACAGAAACAACTAACCGGGGTTCATAGGAACACAGAGTCTGAACCAACAACCAGGGAGCCTGCATGGGACTGACCCAGGCCCACATATATGTGACAGTTGTGTAGCTTGGTCTACTTGTGGGACTCCTAAGAGTAGGAGAAAGGGCTGTCCCTGATGCTCTGGCTGGCTCTTAGGAACTATTCCTCATATGGATTGCCTTGTCCAGCCTTAATATAAGAGGAGATGTTTAGTCTTGCTATAACTTGATACGCCATGCTTTGTTGATAATCATAGGAGGCTTGCCCCTTTCTGAACAGAAACAGAGTAGGAGTGGATTAGAAGGATGAGGGGAAAGGACCAAGGAAAAAAATGCCCAGTTCCTGACTAGACCTGAGACTTGGGTCAAGGAAAAACACCCTGACAGTTACTTGACCCCAAGACCAGGGCTCAAAATTCCCACCAATCCCTGAGCTTGCCCCAGGAGTCAGGCTGCAGAATCCCACCAATCTTTGATGTCCCTGAACACAGAATCCCACCAATCCCTAAGCTTGTCCCAGAATCCACCAATCCTGAGCCACCCTGGAAAGCTTGCCCTCCCCACCCCCTCTGCCCCACCCCGCCCAAGAAAGCTTATGTGCTCTGTACTCTGTTTATGTTGCTGCTGCTTCTCAGCGGAAGCAGTGACCCTCTTGGATTCTTCCTTCCCAATAAATTTCTTGAGTGGGGCTTGTTGTGTAGTGTGACATTCTCCCTGGAGTCGAACAACTGTAACAACCTTTGGGAGAGCTGAGTAGCGCCCTAGTGGAGCAGAGTTGTTGCACTCCATGGGACTTGAACAGAGCTGAAACACTTCTCTGGAGCAGTAAGAACTTCACTTGGGAAACCCTCCCTTGCCTAAGAGTTGTTACACTTGCATTAGGGAACCACTGGAGCAGAGCTGTAAATTGCTATGCTTTGTGGTATTCTTGACTCCACTTCTCCAGGATACCTTTCCATCCTAGTTGCAACCTTATGGGAGCAGGGGAGGGAATGGGAGGGAAGGAGGAAGGGAAAACTGAGGTAGAAATGTAAAGTAAATAAATGAATTATTTTTTAAAAAATCAATTGAACAAACAAGCTGACAAAATATCATTGACTTTGCATTCAGTATCTATCATTGTTTGTCTTGTCCTGGATTTTGGCTGAGATCTTCCTTTGAAAATGATAGAGCAGAGGGTGGTGGTGCACGCCTTTAATCCCAGCACTCAGGAGGCAGAGGCATGAGGATCTCTGTGAGTGTGAGGCCAGTCTAGTCTATAAGTGCTAATTCCAGGACAGGCCCCAAAGCTACAGAGAAACCCTGTCTCGGAAAGAAAGAAAGAGAGAAAGGGAGGGAGGGAGGAAGGGAGAGAGGGAGGGAGGGAGAGAGGGAAGGAGGGAGGGTGGGAGGGAGACAGGGAAAGAAAGAAAAGAAAACAATAGACAGAAAAAGCAAATCCATACTAGCCTGTGGGATTTCGTTCCACTTAATGTAGATAAGCACTAGCTATAACAACATAGTATTTAAACAGCCAAGAAAAAATCCCTTGTCATTTTCAATGATTCACAGTAAAGGTACTAAATTTCATGCAAGATATTTTGTTGATTAATTCAGGGGAATAGGTATTAGAAATTGGTCTTGCAGGGCAAAAATCTCTGACCTAGGAAGAGAGAAATTCAAGAGATTCATGTTCATTTTAAACCTCAGAGGGTGGCTAGCTATGAAAACTTGAGGTCCTGCGATTCTGATTAAAATTGATTTAGAAGTGGCCTTCCCCAAACCTGTGAAAACACAGAAATCCTCATTATCTCTCTCATGTGGCTGTTCCCCAATTAATTAACCCTTAATTGTTCCACGTAATATTTCTGTGACAGAAGGACCTGGTGCAGCTACTGTGGTCTTAATGAGAAGGAACGTGAAGCAATAGGGTGTGAAATGATCTCTTAAGTTGCAGGGGGAATCTATGTTGGAACTGAGAATACGACAAAGTTTTCTCTTCCATGCTTGGATGCTTCTCACCAACCACCAGGTGGCTGCTCTTTGCTCTCCTTCACAGTCAGCCTTTTAAAGCTTTTACATTTTTAATTGGCACTCAGCAAATGTACCTATTTATCGGGCTCAGTGTGACAGTCCAATGCATGCATACAATGTGTAATGATCAAATCAGGATAATCGGCTATGAGTCACCTCCAAAATTCTCCATACTAGCTGTTTAGAAGTACAATGAATTTTTGCTAACCATAGTTACCTTACTGTGCTAAGACTTTCAGCATTACTACCCCTATCCCACCGCCATTAGCCATCTTTATTCCACTTCTGCCCCTGCCACCCCCACCGCTTCCCAGACTTGTAATCACTATTCCACTTGTATGAAGTCAACTTTTAGCTTCTGTCTGAAGGGGAGAACAGGTAAAGATAGTGCCTTTCGGCACTCAGAGTCAGAGCTTTTAACTCAAAACAGGAGGAAGTTTCCATGCATCGAATTATCTGCTGATGTTCAAGACAAGTAGCTACATGACCACGTGATACCCAAACTTCAAAATCTTTAGCATTTAAGAAGGGTTTCGAAGGAAGAGAAGAACATGGTGGTGTGTGTGTGTGTGTGTGTGTGTGTGTGTGTGTGTTCACAGCTATATTCGTACAATGATCTTTATATTCTTAGGAAAGCCTATTTATTTATTTATTTATTTATTTATTTATTTATTTATTTTTTGGGTTTTTCGAGACAGGGTTTCTCTGCAGCTTTAGAGCCTGTCCTGGAGCTAGCTCTTGTAGACCAGGCTGGTCTCGAACTCACAGAGATCCGCCTGCCTCTGTCTTCCGAGTGCTGGGATTAAAGGCGTGCGCCACCACCGCATGGCTAGGGAAGCCTATTTCTGAACTCTTCATTTTGGGGCCTTCTAGGGGAATCAGGAAATTTGAAGTTGGAAACACCGTTTCCAGGTCTTATCCAGGCAAAGCTTTGTGGTTGCACAGCCATATGCATAGGTGCCCTTTTCAAGCATTTTAAAATGGTTTTCCTAAACTGTCCTGAGGGACTGAACTAAACTAATGTTTTGGTGACTAAATATACTACTGGGTTCTACAGCCCTTTATTTCAAGATTAAGAAGACTAAGAGAAAATACACTCAGAATAAATTTCGAAAGCTGGAAAGAGTAGGTGCTCTTCAAAAGCCAACCGTTAGAGCGTGAAATCCCATCTGAAGAGCAGGAACAACACAGCTCCTGAGCTTTATCCTCATTCAAATTCATGGGCGAATAAATCAACAGCATTTGAAGTGCCCCAGAGCAGGGATGAACGTGACTAATGCGGCAGGAACCTCGGAGGGCGTGGATTTAGCTTTGTGTGGCAGGGTTGCCGAAAGCCAGTTTATTTTCTTTTGAGCCATTCAGAAGGCAGAAAGGAAAAGTATATGCGTGCACATGTGTGTGTATGCTGAGCAGATACCCCCCTTTCAGCTGTGAGCAGACCCTCTGAGCAATGCGACGCCGATGCTCCAGTGGGTCCACGCAGCCATTCTTCGTTTCCGGTGCCTGATGGGTTGTTCAAACGTGAGCAGCCTGCCTCAGTGCTGCTTCCCCCGAGGATTCAAGGGTGCATCTTAAGAGCTTCCCCTTTCCGCGAATACGGACTTTGCTTGGGAAAAGAAAGTTTTTAGCTCCAACTTAGAGGGGTGAAGCTCAAGTCCCACAATAGTGATGGAGGAATCAAATTGTCTTCCCGGCTGTCATGAGAGAATTGTGTTCTATCCAAATTCATTTGCAGAAGCACTAACCCCACATGCTTCAGAATGTGACTGTCGTGGGAGATAGGACTCTTAAAAAGGCAATGAAATTAAAATGAGCTCGTTGGGCTCTGATCCAGCTTAATGAGTGACGTATAAGAAGAGACAATTAGGATACACACAGAAAGGGAGGCCAGGGATTGGATTCAAGCACAGAGGAAAAGCCCATGGGGGCACATTGAGAAAACAGCCACTTGCAAGCCAAAGAGAAGCCTTAGTAAAACCCACGAGTACCTAGATGTTGAGCCTCCAACCTCCAGAACCACGAGCAAATGAATTTCTACGGTTCAAGTAATTCATCTATTCTGAGCTGTTTTGCTGCGGCGTCCCTAGTAAACACACCCATCCATCATCAGCTCTTGACCCTACCTGTTCAGCGCACACCCTCTGGAATTGAACAGATTCCTCTGTTCCTGTGGTAGGAGTAATCAGTGGAGTAATGAACGGCTGGTCTCTGTGACAACTTTCCTTATTTCCTAAAATAGGCACTGTTATCACCAAGCTGCAGCTGAGAGGCCTGAAAAGACAGAGTTTGTGGCACGTAGGTAGTAAGAACCATACAAGTGCTTAGCCTCATGGTTTCTGCCATGAAGCTTCACGATGATTTGCCCAGTTTGGCGTTTTAACAGTAATTATCTTAAACTAGACGGTGAGATAGGGTCCTGAAAACCATTAGTATTTTATTTTATATAGGTTCAGGAAGACCTGGGCCATTTTTCTTTTGCCAGTATACCTAAATGGTTTTCATACCAGAAAAACCACCTAAGTCTAAGTAGATGGAATGGGATCCATTGCATATGGCTGATCTTGCAGTAGCAGGGTTGGGTTGTTTTATGGCAGGTCGGTGTTTTATTATGGGGTGGGAGTACTGGGTGGAAGGCATGAAATGATTTTTTTTTTTTACTTTCTGGAGCCCCTGCTAGTGCATTGGATTCAAAGTAGGCAGAACTCTGGCCAGGACAGATATCTGAGGGATGCGAAGGAGCAAAGTCAAGTTCCTATAACTTTAAGTGCAATAAGTAGGAGAATATTTGCAAATTTTAGCAGTTAGGCCACTATGGATCTGGCTTTACATTTCTCTGTTCAAGACTTTCCTTAGCTTCATGTGGTCACCACTAGTTCTTTCCCATCCTTTGGGAACAGTCTTTCATGCTGTAAAGCCCCCAAGTAAAGGGCAGAGAGCCAACTTCTGTGCTTTCTATATTTCATGACTGTGGAGCCAGCCTGCTGTATGCTCCATTAATCTCTCAAACCAACTTCAGAGTTAGCCAGTACTGAAAGGGTTTCCAATTTTAACCTGTCTGCCTTCCTCAAGGCTTTGTTTATGAAACTGGCACTCTCTCAGAGGGCCCCATGGCCTTTGCTGTCCCTGATGTCATTTCCATTTCCTCAATGCAGGATTCTTGAGTTTTCCAACTGTTGATTCTATGTACTTTTGCCCACATCCTGCAACCTCTGAAGGTCAGAAGCCTGTGGAGAGCTTGTCTGATATCTTCCATGCTTCCTGGAACCTTTGAGTGAAACCAGATTCACAGCAAAACTGGTCCCATGTCCACGTCTTCTTTCCAACCATCTGCCCATCTGTAATTCTTTTATTTTTTTCCCCTTGATTATTTCATTCTGAGACAAGAGAATTGGTGTCTATGCCATTGAGAAGAGCAGAGAGGAAAACTGGTTTAGTTTTTAATTCTGACGCATCATGCACCTCCAGAAACAGCCAACAGAGCATGGTCAGTTCTTAGGGGAGTGAGGAACACACCACACAAAGGTGCATGAACTCACATCAGCAGCCAAAAGAAGAGTTAAGGCAGATGTTGGTGAACGAAGAAAATGATGGTCATGTCACCCAGCCAATTCTCAGGCCTGCAAATAAAGAGTTCCTACCTATAAAGTCATTGACAAGGGAAGAGAAAGGGGAATAGTAGAATAAAAACAATGAGGACAAAATCTAGAAAGTACAACTGTAGTTTCTTTGCCTTCTACTCCTCGACAAAGATTTTTGGGTTCTGCTACATGATTGCCCTAGAACAACACAACAGACACACAGGTAGATGATTTCAGGTCGTATGCTACCCCAAATTCCTTCTCAGGCAAGAGGAATACTTTTTATGATGATCTAACATCCATAGGCTATTAGAGATAGAAAGAATTTTGGAGATTTTCCTAGAAATCTAAATTCTCTACTTTAGAGTGCCCAATTATTTACAGGAGTGTGAGCTTGCCATTCTTGCATTCATGTTAAAGTAAGAGTTTCATTAAAGTACAACAGACTCAGACAAAAACACATGGATCATAAATATGGCTTAGTTTGTAACTTGCAAAGTGCATCTATTGAACTCAGCTTGAAAAGTAAAATGTTCCATTGACCGCCCATGTCACTGGGCATCCTTATAGCACGCCTACAGGAAAGGCTAAAATGAAAAAGACATGAGTAACCACTGTTTTGACTTCTAAGAGGACAGACCAATTTCACCTGCTTTTGAAATTAATGTAAGTGAAGAGATACAGGAAGAGCTTCCGGATGATGTGCTCCTGTCACTCTCAGAGTTGTGCCTGTGAGATGCATTAATTCTGTCTGCGTGTGAAAATGTTCCGTTCGCTCTGTTGCTGTCATCACACGACATTCACTCGCATAAACATGATAAACTTGATGGACGTGGGTTCTCAGTTCGAGGCTGTCGTACATGTTGTCTTGAGGATCCTAGGGAATATTTTTGTGTTTTTTAAAAATATGAAAATGTACTTTTTTGAGTATAAAACTCAAGCAACACACACACACACACCCTCTGCTGAGTATATGTAGTGTTGTTCAAGCATACATGTAACAATAATAAAGAGGCTGTGAGTTAGAGAGAGAGTGGGAGAACATGAGAAGAGTTGGGGGCCTGGTAGGGTAGGTAGAAGCGATGCCAATACCATACTCACGCATACAATTCTTTTTTAAAATGTAGAAAATCCAGGTCATAAGATATCCTAACTACGGCTTTAGCTAATGAGTTTCAACATGCTTGTACAAATTCATGCACTTATCCACATTTGTCTCTGTAATTTTAGCCATTCTTGAGGGTATACTATAATTTATGTTTGAGACAAAAACACGGTTGAGCAACTTTTTTCCTAGCATTTAGTGAGACATTGGTATGGATGCCTCTTGAGTTTGCTGCCAGCGTGCTCTATTAGAGCCTTATCACCCTAGATACAGTGAATGTTTAAACCTGAATGATAGGGAATGAATAGGACGCAAGGATCTAACCTCAGAGAGTTCTTACTCAGTTTGGAAAGGCAAGGATCCTACAGGCGACATGAACAGGTCAGAAGCACTGAGGCATTGGCAACGAATGTTAAATGTTGGCTCACTGTCTGGTTAATGTTGGTCCTAACTGTTGAATGTAAACGTAGACTCAGTGCCCGCATACAAAGACAGGAAAGACGGCAGAGCATTGGTGCTGGGGAAAACTTTAGGAAGGAAACTGCCCTTCAGCTGGGCATCCAAAAGCCAGAGAATTGGAGGTGGAGAACCCTATAGTATTTCCTGTCATCTGCACTTACGGAGTGCGACACTAAGTGCATGTTTTAATATTGACAGTGACCTTAATTGCCATGTGTGCCACTCACGATGACAAACACAAGGTCGACCGACCAGTTCGTTGACTGTTGCAGAGAGTGGCTGTCATTGAACTTCCAGAACACCCTCGAATCTCTTGTGCTCGCTGCGTCTCTGGTTGTTTAGACCACAAGAATGAAATGTGTTCTAGTGGAATGTTGTCTGCTATTAGAGTGGAAAGTGAATTACACAAAATTTCTCTACTTCTGATTGCAAATCATTGAAATAAATCTCTCATTTCTTATAGTAAAGCGGAAAGAACAAGTAACACACAGTTATATATCACTAGAAAGGACTTTATGCCCCATTTACCTTAATGAGTATTTCTGGCAAGGTTCTACAGGGGAACAGAATCAATACCGTGTGTGTGCATGTGCGCACACGTGCGTGCATGCGTGTGTGCGTGTGCGTGTGCGTGTGTGTGTGTGTGATTACATAACACATGGAGATTTATTAGATTAGCTTGTATGACCAGGTTTGAGCAGTCCAGCACTGGCTATCTGAACACTGGAAAGAATGAAAATCTGAAACTGCCCAATTCATGAAGCTGGATGCTTCAGCATTCCCTTCTGCACTGAAGGCTCAGAGATTACTAGAGTCACTATGTTGACTCTGTGATGGAAAGCTGGAGGCTGCTGTTAGTGGAGGTGGTAGCGGCAGTGGTGGAAGCAGCAGCCATAGATGCACTGGCCCAGCAAGTGGAAGCTGAAAAGCACAGGTTTAACTGCTTTTCCTTAGCCCTCTTTGTATCCGGGCTGCCTGTTGGAAAGTGTTGCTCACTTTGAGGATATCTTACCCCTTTAGTGAAGCACTCTCGTGAATGTGCCCAGCTGTGTATCTCTAAAGTGATTCTAAATCTGGTCAAGTTAGAAATGAAGATTAGCAATCTCAGTGGCTATCCTTAAAATAAATCTTTTCAGTAGAAATTTGACATAGGAGACCTTGATTGTAAATATCACTTTGACTTTTTGTCTTTAGAAAACAAAACACTGAGCCAGGCAGTGTTGGCATAGACCTTTACACCTTTAATCCCCACATTTGAGAGGCAGAGACAGGCAGCTCTTTGTGAGATTGAGGCCAGCTTGTGAGATTGGTCTACTTGGTGAGTTCCAGAACAGGCTCCAAAGCTACACAGAGAAACCCTGTCTCAAGAAACATAAAAAAAAACCACTGGGAAAAGATACTAGAAGATACATTTCCTAGTACTGTTTGAAACTTGTTGAGCCCAAGTAACATAGTTATGATCCCCTCCTCCACCACCAACACACAACAAAAAAGAAAAAGAAAAAAGATAGAGATAGTAGTTCAGTTTGTTCCTCCTTCCTAGGGGCTGGAATATGGCTGAAATTCCAGGAGCCAACTCAGCTACTTTGTACTGTGAATGTAAGCAGAACAAGAATATATAAGAGAAAACTGAAGTAACTTTGAATTTGAGTAATTTGAGGAACTACCTTGGACTGTTGCTCTTCATTGGTCATACATGCTTATTTGTATGTTTGAGTTTATATGTATGTGTGTATTTGTATGGTCAGTGTCTTGTGTGTGGTGTAGGGCCTTAGAAAATCTACTCAATTGCTTTCCACCTTATCTCTTTGAGATAGTCTTTCACTAAACTTGAAACTATACTGATGTGCATCAAGTCCTAGCGTTCTCCTGTCTGTGTTCTGACCCTGCCCAGTGCTGAGCTTTGAGCTGTACAGAACCACATCTGGCTTCTTATGGGTGGATTCAAACTCAAGCCATGTGCTTACAAAGGAAGTTTTCTTATCCACTGGGTCATCTTCTCCTCGATCATCCTTTTTAAAATTATTGCTTTAATCTTTAATTGTGTATGAACATGGGTGTCTTCTGGCTATGTGTTCATACGAGTGAAGTTGTCCATGGAAATCAGAAGAGGGTATGGGATCCCCTAGAACTGGAGTTACTGGTAGTGTGAGCTGACTATCATGGGTACTGAGAACCGATCACAGGTCCTCTGCAAGAACAGTATGTTTTCTTAACCACTGAATCATTTCTCCAACCCCTTCAATTGTCTTTTATGTAATAAATATTTATGAGATTCAGTCACTCTATTGTTTATATTTAAGTCCAAATCCCAACTGGCATAGATGTATATCATCCATACTTTCCCAATCTATAGACTACTGACAACCAAGGGGTCCTGAGTACCTTGACTTGAGCTTGGCTTCCTGCTCTAACCCCCAAAGCACTATTGATTCGGTCTAAACATTCTCTTTTCCCTCCATTCTAGACTGATCTCCTCTTCTATAGGTATCTCAGACTTTGTTATAATGTCTACATCAGAGATATTGGTGGCACAATATAACTGAGACACTTTGAGAGGCTGTATGAAAATATTATTCCACCACCCAGAAATGTGACCAGCCCCTTGTTCTACAAATTACACATATTATATTACATTCCCCTAAAATATCCACATACTGTCTATGGTTCCATGGTAGCTTCCAGATACTATTCCATAAACAAGCACGGAGACGTCCTTCTAAATCTGGGTGGATCTTGGGCTGTCTTAATGATAGTACAACTGAGAAAGTACTACATGGTTTTCAAGACTGGCCATGCAAGGCTACACAACTTCTGTCTGGTACCTGGTACCCCAGCTGGGGACATGAATGTGACCAGCTCTGTGCTGCCATCTTGTAAGTCTGCTATGTTAAAGTCACCATGCTGGAAGACCACATGGACACAGATATTTCAGAATGGACATTCCCCAGCACTATAGCTGTTTAAGGTGTGCCAGTTCAAATACCAGACAGAGGAATAAGGAAGTGTTCATGTTTATCCTAACCCTAGCTTCTGTCTGACATGAGAAACCTGAGTCATCTCATAACAGGGATATAACAATACAAAGATTGTGATTTTAAGACATGAACTTATAGAAAACCACAGCTTATAGAAGAACAGATCACCCCAACAGGCTGAAGACCTGGGCTTTAGTATGGTCCACAATTGTAGTTGGTATTTTTACTCTTTGATCATTGATTGTTTGAAACAAGCCTGGCTTTAGTTTGACTTGTTTCTAGCCAGTTTTTCTTAAATTATCTCATCTACCTTTCACCTCTAGGCTTTTTACCTTTCTTTATTCTATATCTCTTTCTTTCCTCTTTACTTTGTGGCTGACTGTATTGTTGGGTGACTGGCCTCTGGCGTCCTTCTCTCCTCCTTTTTCTCTTATCTTTCACTCCCCTCTCTTCTCTCCTCCTCCTCCTCCTCCTCCTCCTCCTCCTCCTCCTCCTCCTCCTCCTCCTCCTCCTCCTCCTCCTCCTCCTCCTCCTCTTCTTCTTCTTCTTCTTCTTCTTCTTCTTCTTCTTCTTCTTCTCCTCCTCCTCTCTGCTTGACAACCCTGCATATTACTCTCTCCTGCTTTACTATTGGCTGTTCAGTTCATTAGACCAATCAGGTGTTTTAGACAGGCATAGTAACGTAGCTTCACAGACTTAAACAAATGCAGCATAAAAGTATGCAACACATCTTTGCATCATCAAAGAAATATTCCACAGCATAAACAAATGTAACACATCTTCAACTAATATTCCACAACACAAATCATTGTTTAGTTATGTACAAATCTCTGGAGAGCAGCTCTATTACATTGAGTGATGAGGACTTATTGTCCCGAAAGGCTTGTCATAGATTGCTTTAACTGTCAACTTAGCACAGCCTCTAGTCATCTGAGAACAGAGTCTCACTTGAGGGTCTGCCTAGATTGAATGGACCTGTGTGCATGTCAGTGAGGGTTTTTTGATTGTTAGTTAATATAAGCAGATCCAGCTCACTGTGGGTGGCTCTGCTTTTGGGTCAGATAATCCTTGGATGTATAGGAAAGCTAGCAAAGCATAATCTTATAATCAAGCATCATTAAACAATATTGCTCCATGGTTTCTGCTTCAATTCCGCATGTGAGACCTTGCCTTTTCTTCCTTCGGTGATGAACTGTAATTTGTATGCAGATTTTCCAACCATGAGCAGAAAGAAACCCTTTCTCTTTTCCTTAACCTTGCTTTTGGTAAGTGTTTTATGACAGCAACAGAAAGGGAAATATAAATAGCCTGGATACTCTTCAATCAACTCTTACGGAAGATCTTCTGTGAATTCCCTGTGGCATCTACTTGTGGGTCTTAGCCCAGCTCTCTGGACCAATTTGAATCAGTTCACCCTGCACCTCCACAAGTGAGTTCTCAGCTACTGGCAGCCTCTTTTTTGTTTTTTCTGAACTTCCTCTTCTCCAAATGCTGAGTATTGATTACTGCAGGAGAGGAAGACATCAATGACTACTTCTTGAGGGCCCTCTCCAGTGTAAAAAATAAGGGTAAGAAGCCAAAGGCTTTTTTGTAGAGAAGTCAAAAGCAGACTGTAATGCAGTAGAAGGTAAAAGAAAAAAATCAAAAATAAACTTGGATACTCAGTAGAACTATAATTATGTAAAATGAATATGATATAATTTAAAAGGATGTATGAAAATGATTTTTAAGGATGTACCAAAATGATGATATTTAAAACTTCTATTTTATAAATGCTATTAAGATACTTACATTTAATGCTCTTGAGAAATTTAAAACCAATCAAATTTGTCCATTGACAATTTCACATACATGTTTAATGAATTCTGTTCACTTTAATTCCCTACCCTATCATATCGTCCACCTCTGACAAAGCTCCCTCCTCCCTACAGGTTGTTTTTTTCCCCACACATTCATGGCTCTCTCTCTCTCTCTCTCTCTCTCTCTCTCTCTCTCTCTCTCTCTCTCTCTCTCTCTCTCTCTCTCTCTCTCTCTCTCTGTGTGTGTGTGAGAGAGAGAGGGGGGGGGGAGGGAGGGAGGGAGAGAGATGGGCTCACCAGTGTCTGTCCCTTCCTAAAATGTATCAGTATCCAATAGTTTCATAGGAAGGGTCCTATATGCCCCTCCCCAATCCATGCTTCACTGTTGACAGCCCAGTCAACACTCATGTTGTTCACAAAGAAATAAGATGATTGTATTTAGTGCCCAGTGAACCTGCTTAAGGTCAGACAGTCCACTTGACCTTTCAGCTAATGGTCAATAAATTGACTCTTCCAGCTGAAGAAAGCCAAGTGTTACTGTTCAAAAAATATTCTGTAGTTACTACACTTTTTCCTTTCTGCTATAAAACCTGTGTCAGCTTTGTTTCATTGACAGATCACACAGCATCTCCATTATAAGGGTCAATTTGCTTATAAAAACTAATCAAAATTGGAGTAGATTCTTTGACTTCTCTTACAACGAAGAGAAACATTTCAGTGCACTCCATGTTCTAGCATATAAGACAGAAGTTAAAGAGGGAGCTGAGGATGGAGCTCTGTTGATAAAGTGCTTGTATAGCACAAAGGGAGCCTTGGCTTAGACGTCTTGAAGTTTTCATGGCCAATAAATGGAAAAGGCAAGATTTTACTTTTTACCATTCTTAAGATTTGTTCTGAAAAGAGAGTTGCTGCTGATGACATGAAATGACTTATGAGCTATAAGCTATGCAGAAAACTATCAGTCAAAATTAGCTTTGGAATGACTAACCGATATAATTGTTTGGCTGATGAAAAGGATAAACATTACCAATGTTACTACGAAAGATAATGGATTTTTCCATAGACTTCAGTAACCAAGATTACAAAAAATGTATAAGACTTTTCCCAGCTTCCTCCTTTATGCACGTGAATATAGAGTTATAAGCCAGGAGCTGACAATCAATAGGAATGTTACTACTATACTTATTATTTTATTTTAATTTTAAAGCATCATGTACCCTGTTCAAAAGTTCCCATAAGTGTTGGGACAGAAGTAAATATTTTTTATTGGGATTTATGCTACATTGTGCTATACAAGAGCAAGATATGGCCTAGAGTGAGACCATTATAAACAGCTGTTCATTTAAAATAAAAACACCAAACCCCTTTGAAAGCAGCTTAATTACTTATGCACTAATGAGTATGTCTCTGAGCTTAGAGGCATGTAAGAGATGGCTTGTACCAGCTTGAGAGAGCCAATATTTGAATTTACATGATAATTTCAAGTCAACTGACCATGAGGAGAATATTCTCCAAATCAGGGTTTTCTTCTCTCCTACTCTTGAAAAGTTAGTTGTTAAACATACACCAGTATGTTATCAGCCTTGGCTTTTTCTCCTGAGGGTATGAATAGGGTCCTTTGGGCTTTGTACTGTTTTTCTCTTCTCTCTAGCCAGTATGATGAGCTTGCTTTTTGTCACTTAGCAGTGTCCCACAGCATAGAGGTCTTCAGATTTTTCTGGACCCTTAAGTCCCACCTACTTAACTGTCTGCTTAACATCTATACCTGAGAAGTTCACAATCAACTGAAGCTTAACTTATCTAAAAGAAAACACTGATTCACCATGTCCCTCTTCTAGATTGCTCTTGTTTCAACAGCATCCACTCCTACTCTCTAGGTTATGTGTCCTCAAAATCTGGAAGGAACTATTGATCATCCCTGTCTTTACCTCATATTGTGGGTTAAAATGTGCTCCTGCAGAAAGATGGAACCAGCACATGTGATCTTGTTAAGAAATATGGTATCACACACACACAATTAAAATGACATCATCCCACAGCAGGGTGTGGATCCTTGTTCTAATGTGACTTATGCCATTATAAGAGAAGGGAAACAAACACAGAAAACATTGTGTAATGTCACAGGTTAGAATGATGTGGCTGTAAGTCAAGGGATGACAAAAATTTCCAGCAATCCCCAGAAGCCAAGAGAAAGGCATAGTACAGATTCTTCCCTGCGGCTTTCAAAGAGGCTGTGGTCCAGTTGACACCTTGATCTCATCCTCTGGCCTTTAGAATTATGATGGAATAAATATATGTTTTAAGATATTAAGTTGGCTATAATTTGTTATAGTGACCCCAGAATTTAATATACTTCAAGCCCCTCACACCTTCTTTATTCAGCTCACCAAAAAGACTTATAAATCTTGGATTCAGACAGAATATAGTCCATCTAATTCATCACTGCCATAAATCCAGGTCACCTTTAGTACCAGTCTAGACACCATAATCATTTCTTAACCGGTTCAGGCTTGACCTGACAAGTCCATTCAGAAAGAGACATGTAAAAATCAGTTCTTGACATGTGGGTCATGACTCCTCTGGGGGTCACATATCAGATATCCTGCATCTCATATGATTACATTATGATTCATAACAGTAGCAATATTACAGTTATGGAATCATTTTATGATTGGGTGGTCACCACAACATGAGAACTCTACTAAAGCATTGAAGCATTAGGAAGGTTGAGACCCACTGGCCTAAAGCTTCAGGTTGCACTACTCCTGTATTTAAGAGTCTCATTTTTATTATGCATAGTTGCGCTCAATTGTCCTAGCTTGCCTGGTTTCTGAAACCTGCCTCATCTCAGGTTCTGACTCTTTCATGTGTCTCAGGTCTCTTTCTTTGCTTTTTTCTTCTTTCCTTTCTTATTTCAGCTCATCAGATCCAGCACATTACTTTCTATCTCACAGCCTTTGAAAGATTTAGCCATCTAGAGAATGTCCCACTGCTTTCCTTCTAGTCCCTACGTACACATGTACCCGCGGCTTTATCAATGCTTCCCTTCTGCCATGATCGTACGTACCTCCAACATGTGTCTATGGTATGATTTTGCTGCTCTTTTCTCAAGAACTGGAGTTCGGTTCCTTTTCCATTGAATGTGGACTAGCATTATCACACAACTGGAATCAAAGAATTTCCTGAAAGCTTTGTTGTATGACATCCCACATTAAATCTATATATGATGGTCAATTAATTTTCTCAGGAGAATTTGGCTACTGGATAATTGATTCAATCAGTCTGAAACACCAAGCTAGAAATTCCATGTGACTACGTTCCAGTTGACATCTCTGTCTGAACTCCATCTCTTAGCTATTCTTATCACCAAATGTGTGTGTGACAATGTTTGACTCTTGTGAGCCAGCCTTTTCATCAGCTGAGTTTTACTGGGTGACATGCAGTCTCTCTACAAGGAAAAACAAATTCCACCCTATCACTGTCTGACTGAATTCCCAATCCACAAGTCCACTAGACATTATTCAAGAGGTCCTATTTTGGACCACTAAGTTTGGGAGGGTAGGAGTTTGTGATACAGCATTAGTCATGGGAACATCTCTTCAGTAGTTATCCACAACTTACAAGTATGAACATGTTAATCTGACGTCCCATTGGGATCAGTTCTGTGTAAGAAGGTATTTTGTCTGTCTTTCTTGCTCATCCCCAGCAGCTAGCACAGTTTTCTATTCTGTGGGTACCCAATAAAACTTAGAGTGCCGTGGACTGCAGATGCAATTTAGTGATAGAAGCACTTGTCCAGTATAGGTTGAGGTTTGGGGCTCAATCTCCAATAAAAACCAAGACAAAAATAAAAGTCCCAAAGTTGTAATATGTTAAATCTTAGAATATGTAAAGCTTAGCAAGACACGAGGACTTCTGGGATACCTTAGGCTGAAGTAAGGGAGGAATGAGCTCTTCTAGTCCTGGCCACTCGTAATAGAACCTGGCATTCGCAGTTTCAGTCACAGTGAAATAACTCAGAACTAATTCCTCTCCGGCTTCCCAAATTGACCATTCTTATTCAGACCTCTACCAAGATGACAAAAAGTATCATGTTATATTACTATCTTTGGGGAGCTGAAGCAATTTAGTAACATTAAAGGTTAGAAAGTTGCTTCATATTAGAGATGGAAAAGCCCTCACGACTAAAGGAAGACTGTCTGATCTTAGTAAGACACAATACCACTTCTTGGTTTTTGCCATCAGTTTTAATAAACTCATTCACCCATGTGATGCTATTTCTGCCAGTTAATATTAGAGAAATCTGAAGGAGTTAAACTACCCCCACATTCACCTAAAGCAAAATAGAATTGGAAGTATCAGCCTCATTTGCATAATTGTTTTGGATTCCCTAGACAGAAATAATTTTCAGGGTTGTCCTGTCTGAACACAACTAAAATACAAAGCAAGGGCTTCAAAACTTTCTCACTCACCTCCTTTGTGAGAAGAATTCAGCCTGTCTCTGGATGTTAAATCGTGCCTGAAATGCTTTATACACATCCTGGGTCTTCTGTTGCCAGGTGATCTTATCAGTCTAAAACGAGAGTAGTAAAATAGTAGGGCAGCTATTTGCTTCTTCTGAAGGCTCTGCAGACCACTGACTCTCTTCTAAGTTTGGAAAAAGCATAATACATTATATATTATATAATGACATCTTATGCTGTTGGTGTCTCACTTATAATAGTTTGGCTTTAGTTGTTTCTTTTTTCAGCAATGCTACATTACTTGTACAGCTACTCTGCTTCTTACTGTTGGTATTCAGTGACATAAGATAATATTTCATTATGATCTTCCTTTACCATAGGGTGTCTTAAGCCCATTTAAGTTGGGCTGACCTAATTTATTATGTTCATTAAATGCATTTTGACTCAATATTTCAATTTTCAATGGGTTCATTAGGCTGCAACACTACTGTAACTGAAGACACATCCACGTAAGTATTCAATAAATAATGAATTCATTTTCACAGCAAAACCACTAAAATTGGATCTTGTAGTTATCAATCACTTGGATTTCTACTTTAAAAATTTATAGTCATCTCAGATCTATGCCCTGCTCATTATGTACTCAAAAGCAGTCATACATATCAGAATATATGGTTAGCTCTAATGCTGCAGAGATAATATCAAATATAAGAATACTACTAAATAATATCAAATGTAGAATACTAGTGTCTTAGTACATATCCTGTTACTATAACAAAATACCTAAAGTTGTGTAGTTCAAAAAGAATAAAAAGTTATTCAGTGCATTATTCCAGAGGCAGGGAGTCCAGATCACGGCATGAGCATCTGATGATGGGTTCCTTGCTACATCACAGAATGGCAGAAGGCAACATGGCAAAGCAGAACATGTATGCCAAAGAGAGTTCCTGTTAGAGCAAAGCCATTCTCAAGATAACCCATTAACCCACTGTAGTGATTTGAATGAAAATGGTCCCCATTATAAGAATAACTTATAGAGAACTTGCTTGGGTTATATAATATACCTTGTAAAACGATCATTTATTAAAGATATTAATATTAAAATTCATGGTGAGTTAAGCTATGAGTGCTTTAACAAACAACTCCTAAATTGCAATTAATTATTTCTGGTATATGTTACATGATCAGTTGAACTATTGATGGAGGATAGAAGAAGATGTTCTCCAATCATTAAAGTTACTCAGAGACCTAGGATAAACAGAAGTTATATTTTGGGATATGTTTCCAAGACAACAAAGACAAAAAGCAGTTGGCATTCTCTGTATTGGCTTTTTGTGTTTCAGCCTTGTCCCTCACCATCTGTGTTCCATATATACTGGTCTGTTACTACTGTATCCTCATATTTTTACACTTTTTATATGAAGAAAGTGCACGGCAATGCCAGGTTTTCAAAGTACAGAGTGTAGCACATGTCTTCTCTGAGCCTGGTATAAGAAAAGAATTGGATTTTTTTTGCACAATGTTAATGAGCACTATAATTAAGAAAGTAACAAGAACTCTTAAACAAGCAATCACTTGTTGAAGTGTATCAAAACTTCTAGACTTCTTCCTCTTAATATTCATTTTCCATTGTCCATTGGAAAGCATTTAAATGAATGACACAAGATAATTGGTACTGTGTTTGAAATCAATAGCTGTTATGTGTTTATATAAGAAGGTGGCTGCTATGGTTTGAACAGGGTTTCTCCCCTCCAAGTCTCATGCAGAAACTTCCCTAGTGCAGCAGTATTGAGAAGTGGGGTCTTTGGGAAGAAACTGTGTCATGGGAGCTCTGGATTAATCCACTAGTGGATGAATGGGTGTCTTAGTTACTTATCTATAACTGTGGTAAGAAATTGTAACCAAGTAAACTTATAGAAAAGTTTGGGGCTTATGGTTTCACAGTTCTAGAGCCCATGACAATCATGGCAGGGAACATGACAGCAGACAGGCAGGCATAGTTCTGGAGAAATAGCAGAGAGCTTACATTTTATCTGCCAGTAGAAAGCAGAGAGAGAAAAAGGCAGAGGCACTTACAGACAGAAATAGAGAAAGACAGACATAGACACAGAGAGCAAGATAGAGATAGACAGAGAAACAGGACACTGAAAATGGTGAGAGTCTTTTGAAACTTCCAAACCCACCCTCAGTGATGCACCTTTTCCCGCAACATCACAGCTCCTAATCTGGGGAACAAGTAATCAAATATATGAGCTTATAAGCGCTATTCTCCTTCAACCCACTGCAGTGGTCTAATAGAGGTTATCTTGGGAATGACTTTGCTAAAATAGAAACTCTCTCTGGCCTACATGCGTTGCCTTACCTTGTTGCCCTCTGCCATATTGTGATGCAGCAAGAAATCCCTCACCAGATGCTGATCAGGTGCTCATGTCATGCTCTGGACTCCCTGCCTCTGGAAGAATGAGCTGAATACATTTTTATTCTTTTTCCCCCCCGCTGTGTCAAAAGGCTTTATTTTTACTTGGTCCAAGACTTGAGAGGGCCTCCAGGGCATTACAAAGCTGCCTAGTGGCTTCTTGAGAGGTTCAGGTGAAGGTCCTGAGGCTGGCTGGTGCAGAGCAGAGGTGGAAGCCCCTTGAAAGGAGAGGCCTCTTAGTTATGCTTGAGAGTGAGCCGCTCAAAGAGGTACTCGCCTAGAGATGCCTGGGGCCCAGCCAGCCTGTGGAGGTTGGTGAGGTGGTTGCCCATCTTCTTGATGACCTTCATCTCTTCATCCAGGAATTGGTTTTCAATGAAGTAACAGAGATGAGGATCTGTGTGAGCAGAACCCAGGGAATGAAGATCCAAGAGGGCCTGGTTCAAGTTCTTCTCCAAGGCCAAGGCAGCTTCCATGGCCTCCCGAGTTTTACCCCACTCATCTTGACATGGCCTCTGAAAGAGTGCAAGGCCTCTGTGATCATCCTGTGACTTGAGGAGATGCTCGGTGTCCTCACCCTTCTCCTCAGCCAATTCACGGAAGAAGTGGCCTACACCCTCCAGAGCCGTGTCATCCCGATCAAAATAGTAGTCCTGTTCTAATCGCAATCATATTTTTAGCAAAATCTCTAGGAAAACTACATACATGTCAACATGAGGAGCACTAGATATGGACATCTGTACTTTGCCCACCAAATCAGTAAAGCATCATGCTTGAAATTAGAGAGTTGGGATCAATAAACATATAAAATATATTTTTAAAAAATTTAGATTTCAGCTAGTTACAGGACCTCAGAAATCCCAAGAATTCACAGTGGCGAGCCATAGAAAAAGCACAACTATCTATACTTACAAATTTTGTTCTGTATTTGAGACTAGGGCTCACTGTAGCCTGACTGGCCTGGAACTTGCTATGCAGACCAGACTGGCTTTGGAGTTATAGATTTCTGTCTGCCTCTGCTTCCAGAAGGCTGGATTAAAGGCATGTACCGCCACTTCAATTTTTATCCACACATCATTGAGTTTATTACCTAGGTCTGAATGACTCACATTACTGTCTGCGAGCGAGTTGTGTGGTGTTATTTCACTGAACTTCTGTGAGGACAGGCAATAGCATACTGTGCACAACCTACATGTCTCACAAAACAGAATAGCCAAGTGTTCTGATTTTCCCGTTGTCTTTCTTTGAACTGATTTTCAGATCTCCAAATCAAAAAACTCGTTTCCAAGCCTTATAGAATGTATGTATTCTCATAGCCTACCTAAATCCCACCCACCCCAGGGAGAAAGTATCATTTTGATACACATGGATGACACTGCATTGTAGCATCGACATAGCATTACATGTGAGTAACAGTCATTTCTGGCCTCCACTTATTCATTTGTCTGTACAAATAAGAGTGTGCTTATGAAGAATTTAAAAAGTAAGGGTGAAGTGCAATGGAAGGAAATTAATTGTACAAGTTTTTTTCCCTGAATAGAGAGAGGATTGCTTTTCAGTAAAATTTAGCTGAACATAATTTCAACCAGCTGAGAAAATGTAAACTTGATTTGATGCTCAACAATAATACCTAGGTTTGTTTAAAGCTTTTTGTGAAAATAATTCACTCTACATAAACTTTTTTTTTAGTGTAATTATCACCTGTAGGGGGAAAGAAGATACAAGCAAGTTGCCGTACATTTCCTGGCTCTAGCTAGCATAAATACGACAAAATATATCCAGTATAGTTTTATGGTGCCTTTTCCTGTAAGCACGTCCCGTTCCCAAAGTCACTGTTGCAAGATACTGAAAAACATTTAATGAGAACCATAAAACATGTGCAGATAAAGTAGCGAAAATATATGTGTATTGAGAGCCACTAAGACACAGTGCAGTCACCATCTTTATAATTTAGGTGTCATGACACAGTTTTATTCCCAACTTGTTGTAGTCATTTTTCTGCTGCCCCGAAAATAAGCAAATTTTATCGTTAGTAGATGCATGAAGCTTGTATATGGTGGTTATAATGTCGCCTCTGGGTTTAGTTTGATAAAAAACCTGTTCCATTGGAAAGTAAATCTTGTTGCCTAACAGAATTATGAGTCTAAGCTGAGCAGAACTTCAGGGAAACATATGTTCTCTTCTATTTGTTTCAAAAATGTGAGATTTTGACATCTAATTCCTAGTTTGGCCAGCAAGAGGTCAGAGGTTATAGGTTTCTTTACCATATAATCAAGTTCTTTTGCATTACATGGATATGTAACCAGTGTTTGGATAATATCACCTCCATAATGCTTGAGATATGGAATCAGTTGATTACAAGGTTTCTCAACGAACCAGGAAAACCCATTTCCCCCTCATTCCCTACCAGATCCAATCCCAATTCTTAGTTTCTCGGTCATTCAGAAAACCACTGAAGATCCATTCAGAAAAACCCAGAGTGGTTACTTATGGGTATGAAAATTTGCTGCCTCTTTGTAGATGAACCTGGAAAAAATCATGGAAACCATGGCCACCGAGCTGTCATTGGGCAATTTCTTCTTTGCAATGTAAAATGTACAGTAGCTGTGATTCAATTTTTGATAGACTAGGTTTCTGTGTCTTTAGATACTTTCCCCCAAAGCTATTTTCTTCCCAGGAGGAATGCCTTTGCATGTTTATAAATTTTCTTTTTTTAAAATAGCTATGAACTATTGGCCAAGTCAGTTTCTGTAACACAGTCAGACTACAGTTTATTTCAGGAAAAGCATCTGAGCTGCTCTCACTATCACTATCACCAAGCAGTTAATTCGTTGCTCAGACGTGCGTGTTAATGGGTGGACACCTCATTGCTCCTTAGCTCCTTAGAAATTATTTTTATATTTACTTGATGTTCTTTTGTTAAGAATATACTCAATATTCTTTTTACAAAACAGAGTGGTTTCTATATTTCTATAATTAAAGAACACTTTTCTATGGTTCTTTAACATCATTTCCTACACTAACAGGATCTCACTAGACATCACACTTGTTTATTGTGGCCCGATTTTCCCCAAACTTCATTCATTCGTCCAATGCATATTTACTGAGTATCAGTCATTCTTCTAAGGACTTCAGTGAACAAAGCAAAGTGACTACCCTCAAGACATTAGTTCCATGTTGCAACTTCAGGTGGTTTTAAAAAATAGAAACCTCAGCCGGGCGGTGGTGGCATGCGCCTTTAATGCCAGCACCCAGGAGGCAGAGGCAGGAGGATCGCGGTGAGTTCGCGGTCAGCCTGTCTACAAAAGCTAGGTTCCACGACAGGACCAAAGCGTCACAGAGAAACCCTGTTTCAAAAATTAATTAATTAATTTTTAAAAAAGAAAAGAAAACTTCAAGCTGATGAAATCAACCAATTTGGTCCCTACCCCAATTTTTAACCTAGGAAACTCGAGGCATTTTGTGAGGAAAGGAGAAAGTGGGCGGGTGGGAGGAAGTTAGTGGTTTCTGAGTGACTTTAGGCAAACGATCTATAGGTTGACTGTGTGATCCTGCAGCGAGGTGAGAGAACCAGTAAACACCAATACTATCTGCAGAGTGCTGGAGTGTTCCTTCAGACTTTCAGATATCTGAGACCCATTTCAGGGAGCGACCATGGCCATGCTTTTAAAAGGTGGTGTTAAGCCTAGTCGGCCATCACCCATTGAAAGGTTTGTCTACTTGCCTCTGATGACTGCTCCTGTAGAATTGTATCGCATCAATTAAAGTCGGGAAGCTTTGAAATTGCGGTAAAGGAAGAAGATTGCCTTCCCTTCCCTTCTCTCCTGTTCACAACTTGGACCCTGAATCCTTATTTGAGCCCATCCGGTTCCTCCCCTTTCGGCAGTATCCCTCCTTCCCGCCCTTCAGAGATGCGCGTGCGCAGAAAGATTAAGTCGCCCGCGGCCCGAGCCGGGAAACATCGATTGACTCGGTGCTCGGCTGGCTTCTCGACCTATCTGCGTTCGATTGAGGAGTGTGGCCGCGCTCTTCCGGCGCCAGGCAGCTCTTCCGGTTTGGTTTTCAAGCGGGACGGCGCAGGCTTCAGGTGGGTTTGTCGGGGTCCTCTTAGCCGTGGGTGCTGTCGAGGCTTGGCCGGATCCTCTCAGAAGGAACCGAGCCGGCGAGGGCGATGGTGTGGTCGGCTGCGTGGTCCCCTACTCGGCGGAAGATGCGACGGAAGGGAGGAAGGGACGGCGACCCAAGGGCTGGCGGGTCGAGGCCCGGCGTGGCAATCCGGGGTGATTGGGGTTTTAACGCCAGCGGGGCCCGCGTGCGGGGCAGATTGACCAGAGTGTGAATAGGCTCAAGCTGGCGCAAAGGAATTAGCCCTGGGGTAGGGAATGGCCCGTTGTTTGCTTGGGGGCATTTACGGTTCTCTGGACACTCAGCCCTCACCGCCCCCCAGCAGACTTTTCGGTGGGAGGGAGGATGGCATTTCGGGTTTCCTTGTGCTCTTTCAGTCCGCAGGAGCTACTGCCAGAGCTTCTGCTCTAGTCCTCTTCCCTCAGACCCCAGCCCTTCTCCAGGTTCCCATTTAGGGAGGCAGGTCTTTGATAAGCGTTCCTTATAAAATGTTATCTGCACAATACATGCCCTTCTTGGAAGTCATCCATCCCGGGATGTTCAGCACAGCATGTTGTGTGACGTTAAGACATTTAACGTGTCATAGCCATCAATGATAAAATAGTAACTTTAGGTACTTGCCGATGCAGACCGTTAGATATCTGTCTCATTTAGTCTTCTGGGCTCCTTTTGTTGATACTGTTACTATCCCCAACTTGTAATGAGGACCCAAGACATAAAGGACCTTGCCCCTCAACGAAGCAGATTGGAAAAGCATAAACAGAATTTAAATCCGCATCTCATTGGTGCCAGAATCGGAGCTCTTGACTATCATTCTAAATTGTTTTATGAGAGTATCATTCCTTTCAAATCTGTCAGAGGGAATCCCGAGGGCAGCCCTGTTGGTGATGTATATAAATTAAATACATTTGAGGGCTGTCAAGATGGCTTAGCAGGTAAAGGTGCTTTTTGCCAACCTTGAACACTTTTTGAGTTGGGCCTCTGAGACCCATGCGGTGGAAGGAGAGAACCTAGCCTTGAAAGGTTCTCTGACCCCAGCGTTTGCGGTGACACTCACACACACACAAATGTTCAGATAAATAGGTTTGTGAGTGACCTGTGAACTGCGTTGGAAATTTTGTTATTCTATTAAAATAATTTTTACATTGATTTTTTAAAATAAGTATATGTTTACTAGTTTCTTACATAAATGTTTAAATCATTTCACCAAAAAAAATTTCCAGTGAATATGATCAAAATACATTGTATGACATTCTCAAAAGAATTAGTAAATTGCTTTTAAAAAGTTATTTCATTATGTAGATGGAAAGACAGTACCATTTATTTGGTGGTTAAAAAAAGTAGTACCTTGAATAAAATATTTCTAAATCTATGTATTGGTGTTCTACCAAGTTTTAATCTTGAGAACTATTTTCCATTTGTCTAAAAAGCCCCAGTAGGGTCTAGGGAGAAATTATTGTCTACTGCCAGCTGACATTTTTCTGACATCTAGGTTAGAAAAATAATTTACCAGTAATGGTTCTTGTCTTTTGGCATGACATACACCTATATGACTCAACATTCCTTGCTAATAACAGATTATTTATTTCTTTTAGGCTATTTGAAGGTTTTTTCCAAACATGGATATCAGGCCAAATCACACGATTTATATCAACAATATGAATGATAAAATTAAAAAAGAAGGTATGTTCTTTTAAAAACATTTCTTCACAGCTAAAATGTGTTTATTTACTTGTGTCTTGAGGCTGTGTTTTAATGTCTCATCAAATCCTCTTTCATAGTGCTCTATAATGCTTTATCTCATTTGTACACAACTCTAATGTTTTTAATATAAGAATATGCAGGCATTAAAGTGTTTTTGAATTGTTTTAACTCATAAATGGTTTCACATAACTATTTAAATTAGGTAGCTAATGAGAATAGTGTATTGTGTTCTTTCAAATTATTAAATTAATGAAAGAAGTGGTCATTGTTATTTTATGAAGAACTTAGTCATTCAGAACCCTCATTCAGAAATTGTTTTCCCTCTTATTTGTACAGAATTGAAGAGATCCCTGTATGCACTGTTTTCTCAGTTTGGACACGTGGTAGATATTGTGGCTTTAAAGACCATGAAGATGAGGGGGCAGGCTTTTGTTATATTTAAGGAACTGGGCTCATCCACAAATGCTTTGAGACAGTTACAAGGATTTCCTTTTTATGGTAAACCAATGGTGAGCTAATCCTATTTTTTCTGCTTTAATTACTATTATTGAGTGGTACAATAGGTTTTTAAGTATGAACTTGATACTAGGCTTTCTGGTTTTTTGTTTGTTTAGAGAAATTTGTTTGTTTTTTACATAGGTATTTTGTTTGTTTTGAACCAGAGTCTCTTAGTAACCTAGGCTAGCCTTAAACTTGTTATGTAGCCAATGCTTAGTTCTCCTTATTCCCGCAAGTTCTGGGATAATAGGTGCAAACTACCACAGAAGGGTATACATAATTTTATTAAAATACACTCCTAGAGCTGTATTTATTATTAATTTATTGCAGTTAAAATAACCAAAACTAAAATATATTACACACAGACAAGATTCTTTAAACCATTAGAAATTAGGTAGGCATCGTGGGACATGCGTGGATTCTCAGCTCTTGGGAGTGAAGGCAGGAAGGTCAGAAGTTCAATGATATCCCAGGCTACAAGAGACTCTGTCTCAAACAACCAAGTAGGAGGGGATGGTCCAGAGAGCATGTATGGACCTCAATTAGGAGGCAGGCCCCTGGGTGTAAGACTGGATGATAGCTGATTGG
Organism: Arvicola amphibius; assembly: GCF_903992535.2. Taxonomy (NCBI): domain Eukaryota; kingdom Metazoa; phylum Chordata; class Mammalia; order Rodentia; family Cricetidae; genus Arvicola; species Arvicola amphibius. The sequence goes on from NC_052051.1 coordinate 33,578,262, forward strand.
AAGTATTGAGTCTTAAGTGTGAATGCATATACTATACCCTGACTATAGATTCATCTTGTCTTACTGCTGGTATTGGAAAATCATGTAAAGAAGTCTTAGAGAGCCAAGGCCTGTAGCTTAGAGGATCTGAACCTTCATTCATGTTCAGCCATTAGCAGATTCTGCATCTCTGTTTACTTCTACCGCCACTAAAATATGAACAAATTGAATCATTGGTTTAATCTGGACATCAGCAGAAATTCTAAAGGACTAGATATATATTGCTGACCACATAGTTTTTGATACCTGTTGTTTTGTTTACGTGTTTTGAACCTTTTTAAGTTGTGTTAAAATAATTGTTAACTCACAAGGTGTACAAAAACAAATCATGATCTGGATTTGACCTAAAGGCTGTAATACATGCTGATGTTCTAGCCCCTGCATATCATGGAGAAGGACTGGGCATGAGGCTATCTTGTTCATTTAGGGTGTATTCCTGTAGCCAGTGATAGCATCAGTGCTCAGACTAATAACATCTAAGCTTACCATGCTTTTTATCTGCTAGGAGGGAGCATATTTTCTAATACAGTCAGGTTGTAAGATTGCAGGCCTCACTAGCCATATGCTCCTTTATTGTAGCTCTTTACTTAGACATCAGTGAAAGCTATACATACCCAGGCGAATGTGTGTGGTTGTCTCCAGCCAGACATAGTGATAACTGTCAGCAGCAGTTTGGAGCCTCTGTCCTGTATCGTACTCTTCCTTGAGTTTCAGTAAGGTGAAGTTTCCTGTTACTATTACTTAATATGAAGACTTTACATAATCTAGATCTCATGTGCTTGGAGCACAATTTGCCTGAATTGAATTGCAAGTTGGCATGTGCCTGGTTAGCTGGATACAAGAAAGGAAGAAATATTTGCTGTGTTTGGCACTAGACACACCTTCCAACTTATTATTATTTTTTTTTTAATGAAGGCAAAATATCCTTTGGTCTGATTTCCCACTGAAGGTATTTTAGAGGTTTGCTCTCTGTCTGCCTTGAGGAAGCTTGGCAGGAGCGACCAGATCTCCAACATCTTGACAGGATAATAATGCTTTGAGCTGCTGTGCTTGCATTTAAGTGCTTTCAGGTGAGATCACCAGAGAGCAGAATTTGCTTCAATTTCTAACTCAGAACAAAATGACCTCAGGAAAGTAGAGCTGCTGTCCTGAGGGCTTCTATCATGAGCCTTTTGGAATAAATGTAAATTTTGTTCTTTGCTGTCTTTTGATGAGTTGTATTTTATTTCTATGTCTAGAGTTTATTAGTAATGGCAATCTAGGACTTTTAGTGTTCACTAGGATGTTTAGCAGAATCCTTGGCCTTACCCACCAGAAGTTAAAAGCATCTGGTTAGCAGTATCTCTAGAGAGTGCTGAGTGTCCCTGAACAGGATAGGCTACAGTATGTCCTGTTAGAGCCTTTGTTGAGATCAGATACTTAGGTGACTGTTCCAGTGGCGGACAAGTCAGGTACCTGAGATCTGTTCAAGTCAGGAACAGAGTTGAAGACTCCAGAGAACTGAGTTCATCTGACTGGTAGAATTTGAGTTTCAGCCCATCTTGTCTGTTAGAACATGATAGGAAGGTTAGCAGAGCTGATCTATGCAATAGAATGGTCTGCACTGGCCAGGCAAAGCCTGGGGTTCTGAGGGATGTGTCCTGCTTGCCTCTTCCCCTGGTGTATTCTTAGCTGAAGGAGGAGAAAGAGAATTGCTTTGGTTAAGAAAGTCTTGCCTTTTGATCCACACTACTTTAAAATGCTTTTGCATCTTTTCAGACGAAGATCAAATTCTTGGGATAGGAATACTTTGTAGGATTACTGTGTGTTTTCTGTCATCTGAGAAATGTTGACGCTTTGAGCTCTAGAGATGTGTTTGGTTGAATGGAAATTGTAACTTGCAGACAGAATACCCTAGGTCATTGTACAGAACTGTACAGGTCATTGGCAGAAATATTAGGCTGTTTTTTCAATGATGAATTTAGCCATGTGGCAAAATTAGTCTGTCTAAGGCCCCACTCCTACAAGCTCAGCATCATTCTCTTTGTGCTTGCAAAAAGCATAGACTCTGAAGCTTTACCTAGATTTTCTGTGTCCGGCTCTTCCAGCTGTTAGATTGTACACTATAGTTGGCAAAGCCCTAAGCGCAGGCCAGTGTTTCTTAGTGCTCACTGGTCTCAGGTGCCTGTCATTTTACTGGTTCTGCCTGGTATAAGAAGATTAAGCCCAGTCATAGCAACTGATAGTCTTCTGTTTCCTCCCACTTCAACATTTAAGTTATTGAATTCATTTTTTAAAAATGGTAGATTCAAAGGAAAGTCCTTTACAGATTTCAGTATTTTCAGTCACTGTAAGGAAATACCATGATACATCCCACAGCTGATTGACACATATTGACCCTTTTGTGAGTTATTGATAAGTCATTTTCGTTATTATTAAGTCAAAAGAAGCAGTAGTGAAGCTTCTTCAGCCTTGGTCTTACCATATGCAGTCCTGTCTAGTTGTGTTCTATTTGTTTTTGTGATGGTGGTGGGAATTGAACTTGGGACTTCATATATGATAGACAAGTACTTTCCTACTTAGCTGTATCTTTACCTTTTATTTTGGAATAGTCTAAGTTTTTCAGACTGGCCTTGAACTTGATCTGAATCCAGGCAGGCCTCTTGATTCCACCTCCTGAGTAGCTAAGGTTACAGGTCTGAGCCACTCAGCTCAGTTTGTCCTTTAATAAAGACAGTTGAGTCTAAGTTTGCCTTACTTGTGACTTTGGGCCACTACTTATTTCCACTAATTTCTTTCACTGATTCCTTAAAGATGTGTTTAAAATTAGTTTTCAGTGTATTTATGTACTGGCTTTTAAAAGGTTAGCAACAATTGTAAACAGCCTTCCACAAAGTGATGTATTTTTTTTCCTAAAACTAAAACAGCGAATTCAGTACGCAAAAACAGATTCTGATATAATATCTAAAATGCGTGGGACTTTTGCTGACAAAGAAAAGAAAAAGGAAAAGAAGAAAGCTAAAACAATGGAACAGGCTGCAGCAGCTGCAAACAAAAAGCCTGGCCAGGTGAGACAGAAAAGTGTGTGTGTGTGTGTGTGTGTGTGAGAGAGTGTGTGTGAACACTGGATTGGGTTTTTTCTGTGTAACTACCATGACTTTCTTGGAATTTGTTCTGTGGACCAGTCTGGCCTTGAACTCACAGAGATTCACCAGTCTGCCTCTCCAGTGCTGGGATTAAAGGCGTGCACCACCACGGTCCAGCTAAAGGTGAAATTTTAAGAAGCTGGGATAACTAAACTTTAAAACTCTAGTGTTTCAACTTAAGCAACAATTTAGAATATAGGCCTTTACACATGGAGATTTGCAGTAAACAGTTTTAATCTGATTTATCTACTGTTTAATGACATCTTCATCTAAGACATACCTGCTGCCATTTTTCTTAAATTCTGTAATCTCTTCATCATGATTATCCTACTCAGCTTCTTTGAACAATTAGAGGCAAAACTTGAAATCTAATAAAAGTGTAATTATATGAAAAAGTAGTTACTTCTGAGTTAAAAAATATTTGAATGTTTGACTCTGTATGATACTTATATGGAATTGTTTTTAAGAAGTAAGACTGCTCCTTTTCTCTATCATTATGTTTTTAATGTAAGAGCTTTTGTAGCCTAGATGGAGTCTATTCAGCCTGTGACCCTCCCGCCTCAACCTCACAGCACTCTTGGTAGCTGTTAAAGCCAGGTGTGGTGGGGCACACCTTTAATCCCAGCACTGGGGAGGCAGAGGCAAGTAGCCTGTCTACATAGTAAATTCCAAGATAGCTGATATAGAGTGAGACCCTGTCTAAAAGAAAAGAGGAGAGGGCAGAGGAGAAAGAAAGGTGTTCAAATGTTGTGTTTTATGTTATGGTCTATAGTGTAGAGAGACACATTTCAGAAATAATTGGGAAAAATTGGTAAATAGTTAAGACATAGGATCTTAAATGGAATAAGGTATATTTTACATTTAATTTAATGTTCCTTTATGCTATGTTTATTTTATAAATTGCCTTTGCTTTTTTTAGCATGACTGAAATTTAACCATTTCTTTTTTGTTTTGTTTTGTTTTGTTTCGAGGCAGGGTTTCTCTGTGTAACAGCCCCACCTGTCCTAGAACTCACTCTTGTAGACCAGGCTGGCCTTGAACTCACAGAGATCTGCCTACCTCTGCTTCCTGGGTGCTGGGATGATTAAAGTCATGTGCCACTACCGCCTGACCAGAAATTTAACCATTTTTTTTTTTAATCCCAATTTTATTTTATTTTTTGTAGGGAACACCAAATTCAGCTAATCCTCAAGGAAACGCAGCACCAAATCCTCAGGTAATGTTTTCCTCCATGGGGTGTTTACCCTAAGATCATAAAAAATTATGGCAATATAAAATAGCGTGCATGACTGCCAAAGTAAGTAAATCTTTTCTCAAGACATAATTGCCTGTCTTTTTAAGAAATTTCTCTTCAAAATATCTAAATTTCCCTATGATGAAAATAAAACCTGGCCTGATTTCTATTTTGCATGAATTGGTGACAAATCAAGAAGACAAGGGTTGTGAGGGCCAAGAAAGGGCTTTTGTTTTGGGTAAGGCGCATGCCAGGGTTTCACAGATACGTAGTCCGAGGACTTTGTGAGGGACTCTTTTGATCCCAGTGACTGACACACTGCCCTGTCTTTCTCAGGTTCGGGTTGGGCAATGGTGTTCGCAGTCACCCTTGTTTCCACTTCTCCAGCACAAATATTCAATCTTTTTAAAGTTTCCTGCTTTGAGTAGAGTTTAAATTATAAACTCTGACATGATCCACCTCTTCTCTGTACCACTAAGAAAGTTACAGTGTTAGAGTACACAACTGTATTAGAGTATAAAAGCACACACTTTTGATTTTTCTTCTCCTTTGTTGTTGGGTACTGAATCTGAGCTGCCTAGTACCCTCAGTCCCCCTGAGACAGTCTTGATGTTACTCTTACAGCTCTCCATCCTCCTGTCTCAGCCTCCTGAGTGCTAAAATTACAGATGGCTGTCACCATACCTGACCCTCTGCGTTCGTTTATGATCTTTCTGCTCTTGGAACTCTTTCAGAACTCGAGGTCACAGACCAGCACGTCATTCTCTATCTTGAGCTGTTCACCAGTTGTTTTTACACTTGATCTTTTCTGTCCATGACAGTAGCAAGTAGACAGTGTCTTCTTACATATAAATCCTTTATGCAGTCTGTAGTATATAAAGTATCCTGTTTCAGACTGGGGTACCAAGCATGTGACTTAATATCTAATATTCTGCTTGTTTTATATAAGTAGATGCAGAACATGCCATTTACTGTGTGCATGCGTGAACAGGAACACACAGCAGGCTGTGGTTGGTAATAGTAATGTTTTAGTTCTTAATTTTCTCATGGTCTGGTAATAAGGAGGAATCACATGGTGGAGTGTTAGCTGAGTCGAGTGATGAGCTGAGGAGCTCAGTGTTGCTGCCTTTTCTGGTCTTTAGACTTTGAATTCTGAATTCCAGGTGACATCATTCCCCGGTTACAACTGACCTACAAGTGTTTCATCTATAAATACTGTTTTCACAGATTCATAACCTTCCAGATTTGGGGTGTCTTAACTTGAATGTTGGCTTTCCCCGGTGTTAGGTTTTTATCTGTATCTCTGTTTTCAGCTTTTGTTCAGTGTGTTAAGATTTCACAGACCCCTTTAAGCTGCAGTGTAGTTCTCTGAAGATGAGTTTTCATGTTTCTTACAACCTTGCAGTACAGTTGATATTCACAAGCTAACTTTGCCTTTTGTTTCCAATAGGTCCCCGATTACCCTCCAAACTATATCCTATTCCTTAATAATTTGCCAGAAGAGACGAATGAGATGATGTTATCCATGCTGTTCAATCAGTAAGTTCTTTACTAAACAGATCTGTGTGGGGCTTCCTGACAGGACAGGTAGCCCTTCTGTGGACGGAGTTCATTTGTCACCCACAGCAGTAGTACTCTGTAAGGTCACGAGGAGGTCTGGGCGAATAATGGATTGAAGCCTGTCTCCAAGCTTAGCAAGTAAAGTATAGATTTGCTCTGTTAGAGTTGTTCTAATCGATGGATAAGACTAGAAACAAACTGACACAACGACAGGTGTGAATTAGCGTGACCTCTTACAGTCCCTTTATGGTGAAATTTCATGTCAGGTGCTTCCACCCTAATTGGGATTCTTGATTGAATGTGATTAGTTTTCTGATGTGGGAGTCCCCTCTGTGTGCTGTGATTAGCATTAATGAATAAAGAAATTGCCTTGGCCTGTTGATAGGGCAGAACTTAGGTAGATGGGGAAAACTAAATGGCATGCTGGGAGGAAGAAGGCAGAGTCAGAGAGACTCCAGGGATCCATGGCCGGAGATAGACACGCTAAAACTTTGTTGGTAGGCCATGACCTCGTGATGATACACAGATTGATAAAAATGGGTTAAATTAAGATGTAGAAGTTAGCCAATAAAAAGTTAGAGCTAATGGGCCAAGCAGTGTTTTAATTAATATACTTTCTGTGTGGTTATTTTGGTTCTGGGAGGCCAGATGAACAAGTGGCTTCCTCCTCCTAGTTTTCCTAGAGTAATAGCGAGAAGTTGTTCAACAAATTTACACATACATTTGCCTATATTTACTGCTTTTATTTTTGTCTAGGTTCCCTGGTTTCAAAGAAGTTCGCTTGGTACCTGGGAGGCATGACATTGCATTTGTAGAATTTGAAAATGATGGACAGGCTGGAGCTGCCAGAGATGCTTTGCAAGGGTTTAAGATCACACCATCTCATGCAATGAAGATTACCTATGCCAAGAAATAACCTTTGGAATGGCCGGTTTGAAAGGACTTGGTATTATTTATAGTGTTTGTTTTGATTACATTCGGTCAAGTCATTTTAATGGTTGGAAGTGAAATTGAAGTTTGGGGGATAGAGTCACCTAATTTTTTTTTTAGTTTTGGTGACCTGTGAAATCTGAAGCCTTAATTTTGTACAATAAACTTTTATTTGTATTCTGTGCACTGTTTACTGGTCTGTTGTTCAACCATCAAATGCTTATTTCAGTATAGAACACATCTGAAAGTGTGTAAAACTCCATAATGGAAGTTGGTGTTATTTTGGAGCAGCAAATGATACAGAAGTTGAAAGAGCAGATTGCAGCATCTAATGAACAGCATGTTAACGGTAAAATGATCAGCCTGCTGTTAGAAAACCAGACATGTGTCTCCTCCAGCCTGCTGAGCATAGTGGATTCATACTGTATTAAATTATGGCTGTTTGATAGCAGCTGCTCACTGTTCTCTAGAAAAACAAAAGACTGCTGCCTTCAGTGGAACATTTTACTTTTTTCCTTCTTATAGAAGGTTAGTATCTATGCTCAATACTGAATGGCTTTCAAGGGTTCCAGGCTTGGTAGTACCTGCCTGCGGTTCCAGCACTATGGATGCAGAGACCCAAGGATCACTGCAAGTTCAAGACTAGCTTTAGCTGTTCAGTGAGACCTGCTTCAAAATAAATAGATAAATAAAATGAATAAATAGCTTCCAAAGGGAATCTCTAGTCTTTCCTAAAACAGTTAATCTTCCTCCTTTGTGATGGTGAGGATGTGCATAGGTTAGATGTTAAGCATGAAGTCTAGCCTCGCGTCCCCTGCCCGTTGTTTAGGGCTGTTTCTTTGTTTTGAGATAATAATAGTTTTCAATGTAGTTAGTTCAGGCTAATGCCAAATTCTCACCCATGTGTTGGGATTACAGGCACATGCCCAAATTGCAAGCTCTTTGTAATTGTTAAACAGTTACAGATTTCCAAAAGCTACTTCTCTGATTTTGCTTTATACTTAATGGCCCAATTTCCTCCTACGAATGAAGACATCTTTAGAAGTTTACTTTATTTTTCAAATATTGCATATAATGAAAATACTATTTTTGATATTCTTGTTTTAGTATTTCCTTAAAATACCCTTATCACTTAAAGTTTTTCTTATATACCTACAAAAAGGTCATTTTTAGATTTAGAGACCTTTTATTACTCATACATGTATTAAGAGGAGATCAACAAAATGAATTATTCCTAAAACTACTATATCAAAGACTTATTTTTTTCCAAATACAAATAAAATTTATCCAAACAGTGAAACTATTATGATAGATAACTGGTTGCTTAGGACTGAAGTGTCTGGGATGAGAGAATACTGTAAACAATTATGACTATGCATGCTTGTAAACTGTTGCCCAGACTCACAGACGGAACAGTAAAATGGGCAGATTTTACTGTAAGCATGATCTGTCTGTGTTGGATGCAACAATTTGTAACATCAGTAGATAGACATTTGTGTATTAGGAATAAAAGGGCTGTGAACATACAGGCAGGTGTTCACACATGTGTCTATGTTAGGTTTTGAACACAAGGATAACATCTAATTTTAACCATTCCTGTTTTATATTTAAAAAATGCAGAAATAGTACATAGAACTCCCATAAGGACTTCTAGCAACCCAGTAACTGGCAGTTCTCAAGCGTTGGAGAGTGCACCTCTGTTAACTTTTAAAGAATCTTATGTCTATTTTCCCTCTTTAATAACATGAGTCTTTGGATCACAAATACTACATTTCAGCAAGATTTTGCTAAAATAACAGATCTGAACAGAAAACTATCTTATTATAAGCATTAAAAATAAGGAAAATAGGCAGAGCCAAATTTCTATGTATAATCCAGGTTGTTATAACTTAGATGGGAAAGATAATCTGCCCTCTGATTCTAGCTTAGGACAGGAAAGGGGGTGGAGAGAGTACACAGTGCAGGAGCCTGGAGACACTCATTTGGGTCCAGTAGTGGCAGGCTGGACCCAGAGAAATCCTTACAATGTTTTCTTTTTGCTGGAGAGCTAGCTAGCTGGAAGTCAACTGAATGTGTGAACCAATGGATCCGTACGTCACAGGATCATTCACCAGTATTGGTCCTGGTGACCAGGCCTTTCCTAGAAGCACCTACAGTGAGCATCTCTAACTGTCCCCCAGTGGACCTGTTCCCACATTGAGTGACCTTCCTTCCCAACCAGAAACAATGGAAAGCTATGGAGGTGGGGGTGGGAGGTAGGCTTGGTTTCGAAGGACTCCAGGAACATTTTCAAATTACCTTACTCTCCTTTTTAATGATAATAGCAATTGTACTTTAATTTCATTCCCCACTGAATTTGGAGTTGGTCAGTGTTCGATTAGTAAAGCAGACTCACCCATAGAATTATATCTTCTGAATTAGGATCCAGTTTACAGATTTAACAGATGTCAGGGCTATACTTCAAGTCCCTGAATTCTGAACATGGTAAGATCCAATTGAAGCATGATATTAAATTTTAATATTTGGTGTAGGAGGTCCTTCTTTCTATGTGTTGCTTGTATTGGTTAATTAATAAAACTGCTTTGGGCCCTTGATAGGGCAGGACTTAGGTAGGCGGAGAAGACAGAACTGAATTCTGGGAGGAAGAAAGCAGAGAAACCATGGAGTCACCCCAGAATCAGACATGCCGAATCTTTCCTGGTAAGCCACTGCCACATGGCGATACATAGATTAATAGAAGCAGGCTAAATCAAGGTGTAAGAGTTAGCCAATAAGAAGCTAGAGCTAATGGGCCAAGCAGTGATTTAATGAACACAGTGTGTGATTATTTGGGGGCTAAGCTAGCCACACAGCTAGGATGAACAAGCGGGCCCTCTCTCTACAACACCCATTCTCAAGTCAGAGTGCACATCACCCAGGTAGGGTTATATTATCAAGGATGATCAAGATGTCTGTTTCTTAGCTTGGGGTTGAAGGGATTTAAACACACACACATTCATATGTATGTGTGTGTGTATACACATGATGTAACCAAGGGGTGAGTCTGACTGGTTGAGTCCTCATCTAAGAGAAACACGGATAGGGTGTGAGGAGATGAGATGAAAGATGTCCTTTAGTTTTCCTGATCCGTATGACTGGATGAGGCATCCATCCACCAGGATGTCTCAGTTTATTGACCTTGTATTTCACACTGTGCTCTTAAGATGAGGGAGCTGAGCCTGGGATGCAGTTCCTGAAACAGGACATCTTATCAACTATTGGTGTATTGTACTGGTGACTGAATCAGTACTTTGTGCACACTAGACAACCTTGACACGGAATTGTATCCCAGCCATTTCTGTGTTTCTTTTTTGAGACAGAGTCTCAGTAAGGGTGAGCAGATATGCAGTGAGCAACAGACTACACACTAGTAGTAGATCAAACTCCTGACCTAGCCTGGGTATTCTCCCTGAATGATTATTTAAAAGGAAATAAGGGTGGCGGGGGAGGAAGAAATAAAGAAAATCTCAAGACAATTATAGACTGAAGAGTGAGACATTGGTGGAGAACAGAGGTCTGTGAGCTGTTGGAACCTAACCATCAGAGCAAGGATGCTCTCAGGCAGAGTGTTTCTTGATGAAAAGAATCCACTGGTGAGACACAGTTTAGCATAAGTTTATTTAGCAAAGCAAAGCAGACGAAAGAGCAAGGTGATAGTAGTCTGAGGTCAATCCCTGATTGATGCCTTAGCATCTAACCTGGGCAGGATGCTAACCGAAGGGGCAGCTACTAAGCCACAGCTGCAGTTCTTGCTCCCGCACACCTAACTCCAGTGTCAGCTCCACGTGCTGCAACCTGTCCTTAGACTTCAGTGGAGCCACAGGCTCCTTAGAAGAAGGTCAATCCGAACATGTAATTTAAAGATGAAAGGACCGGAGAACATACGTGAAAACCCCAAAAAAGGAGGCACTGGGCTCTGGTCAGAACTCACACGGCTTCTCCAGTGGCTGCAGTATCTCTGACGTGGCATTAGGCACAATTGCTTGCATCTGAGTTGTCCTAAATCTAACTAAATTCATATTTGCCCACTGCAAATACTGAAATAACCCATGCCTTCCCCAGGTCATAGTGCTGAAAAAGACTTCGCATGGCCTTTGTTTCTTCAGCTTTCCAAAACCAACCCAAACGTGACATTATTTGTTATCTGTGTGTTTTCCGTGATAGCTCAGAGTGGTTAACTCACACTCTGCTGTGGAGTTTGTGCACGGTGTGGCAGGCCTGAGTTTGCCAGCCCTGTTTCTTGAAGTAGCTCTAAAATGGAAATTGTCTTTTAAAAGCCTGTGTAGGCAGCTAGTTTGGGACTGGAACCGTCTGAAGACAGTTGTCCTGTCAGAACTAAGAGTTAATCAGTGTTTGCATCTTCCCACAGATGCTTTTAGACCTGTGGATTAAAGGAAGAAAACTGAAACAAAACCCACCCTGCCGTTCCACTTTCCATGGTGGTTTCTAATTCATCCTCTCCTTGATGTGAAGCAGGAAAGAGGATTGAAAATCCATTTTAATTTAAAATTGATAAGAGGCGGTAGCTGTGGATCATAGTCCCTCTGAGTGACCTGTGGATAAGGTGGTCAACAAAGGGCAGTTTGGCCCTTGTGGGCTTTACTTCTATCATCTCTAATAAAGATACTGAATAAAAGAGTTTTCCAAATCAGGCAAACTGTATACAGAGTCCTTCCCTGAAAACACCCCCATACCCTAAAAACCTTATATGAACACCAACAAAACAGTGAACCTTGTACACACGTGCTCATATCTACGCATGCGTCTACCCCAAATAAGAAAACTTTTTTATTGTAAGTATAGTTTTCATTACCAACTTAACCTTTAGAACAAGTATACTACACAAAATTGCTTAATTAAATTCTTGTCCCTCTTATTGGGTCTCTGAAGCCACGTGGTCAGCCGAATTGAAGAGGACAGACTGTCAGGGAGCTCTAGTCAAGAAATAGTAGATTTGGGGGGCAGGGTTTCCCCTGATCAGGGAGATGCCTATCTCAAGCACCCTATAAAAGGCAGCTGCATACTGTCTTGTCTCCCCTGGTAAATGGTAAGCTGTTTGGACCGAGGCTGTTTTCATTCAGTATTAGATCCCACATGCTGGCATATAGTACATGCTCAGCAAATCTTTACCAAACACAGAGAGCTGTGTATTGGTGGCTTCTAAAATGCTGCTTTTCTAGTGCAAGGGTTTCCTAGCAGTCAGGAACCAAGGAATACCATAAAGTCACACAATGCAACAAAACTTCACACAAGAGACCCTTTGGGGGAGAAACAGAATGGTGGCTCTCTGAGTGGGAACAGAGACAACAGCAGGCTGGGAGGAGAGAGTGGGCTCTATAGGGTTTTTGGAACAGTGAGCTGGTGGAAGAGTACATTGTGACATGAAGTGTTGCTTGGCCATTAACCATGAGTCGTGAGGGTGAGAATTTCCAACTCCCAGCCCCTGGACAAGCCAGGGGAGGGAGATTTTCCACTGGCCTGCTATACCGTTCAGTTCCATTTCCTATGGGAGAGATGCTTAAATGCAGGGATAACTGTCTTAGTGTTTCTATTGCTGGGAAGGGTCACCATGGCCATGGCAATTCTTATAAAGGGAAACAATAAATTGGTCTGACTTACAGTTCAGAGGTTTGGTCTAATATTGTCATAGGGGACAATATGGTGACATGCAGACAGACAAGATGATGGAAAGGTAGCGGAGAGTTCTACATCTGGTTCTGCAGGCAGCAGGAGGAATGAGAGATGCTATATCTGGCTTAGGCTTCTGAAACCCCAAAGTCCACCCCCAGTGACACACTTTCTCCAGCAAGACCACAGCTCCCAATAATATGACTCCCTATGTGCCTATGGGGGATGATTTTATTCCAACTGCCACAGTAACAAACCTCAAATTTCATTCTCTGTGGCCAATCATGGCATTTACAGACTAAATACCTGACCTGAGTGGAAGTTACTACAGTTTTGATCTTGAATATCCCTGAAAAGCCCATATGTTAAACATGTGCTCCCCAGACTGAAGCAGTTGGGAGGAAGCAGCGCCTTTGAGAAGGGAGACCTACTGAGAGGTGCAGTGTCTTTGGGGTGACCCAGACAGGATCACAGAGCCTCACTGGCTGTTTTCTCCCTATCTTCTGTTTGCTTGTCAGAAGGTCAGTGGGGTTCTCTGCTACTGGCTTCCATCAAGATATGCCTCAGACCCGAATCAATGGGAGCAGGGATCATGGCTCTAAACTTCCAGAATAAACTGTAATTCAGAATAAACTATTTATCGGTTGATTGTCCCAAGCATGTGTTGTAGAGAGGGAAGGCAAATATACCCAGAAATAAAGGCGGAGTTGCCACCAGTTCCTCACAGGCTTATCTCTTGTCTCCACATTGGTAGGATCTGGTTGTGGTGTGTTATACAATCCACCAGTGGCCCAGGCTAAACATGTCTCCTAAGAAACCTGTCACAGAAGATTGGTATAAGATTACTTTACTTATTATGTAAATCAGGAATTTTAGTAGATTTACTAAAAATTAATTTTATACTCATGACATTTTTACTTTTTAAGGGGTTTATGTGTATGGCATGGTGTGTGTGTATGTTGTTTACATATATATGGATGCATATGAGTTCCTGAAGAGGCCTGAAGTTGACATTGGGTGTCTTCCTCAATTTTCCTCCACTTTATTTATTGATATTCTTGTTGAACCCAGAGCTTGCTGGTTCCCGTTAGTCTAGCCAGGCAGCTTACCTCAAGGATGTCTATATCTGTCTCTAGAGAGCTGGGGAAACAGGTGGGCCACCCTGCCTGATCAGTATTTGTGTGGGTTCTGGGGTTCTGAACCCTATTCTTGAGACCTGCACAGCTGTGATCCACTGAGCTGTCCTCCCAGCCCATTTTACATCTTGAACAGGTTTCTGTCTTCAACAAATGTTTGCTCACAAACCGAAGGATGGGAGGGCAAAACAGCAAAGTAAACAATGGTTGGTGTTCTCGCATCATCACTGTGGAACACCGGCTTGGCATTTGACTTTCTGAAAAAAGAAATGCTAAAAAGCCTCTGGAATCCAGGAGCACGCGTTATGAAAGCAGGGGGTGGAGGGGTGGCCCCTTTCTATTGGCTGAGTATTTACCCTGGGGGTCTGGCTTTCAAATAAAAGAGCCGCTGAAGTCAGGCAAAGAGTGCTAGTACAAAGAGCGAAAGGGGAAGATGGCAAGAATATGGATTCTTTTGCTTGGGGGCCTGGTGGCTCTGTGTGCAGGGCATGGAGTATTTATGGATAAACTTTCTTCTAAGAAGTTGTGTGCAGATGAGGAGTGTGTCTGTAAGGAGTTGTTCATGGTTCAGTTTTCATTATCTTCCTATTGCATGATTGAAACAATGTCTGGATAAAGCCGGATTTTACTTTGTAGTGAATCTTAAATGTGTGTGTTCTCATCACTGTGTCTTGTGGCCTGCGTTTGGTGTCTAACTGTGGAGAATTCATTTACCTTAGATTTTGTTGCAGCTTTTAATCTTCAGGCTTTCTCTGTCTGTCTGAAACCCAGCTGGACATTCATGCATTGCTCAGATGCTTTGCCTTTTTACTCCTAGGACAACCGGTCACTTTGGATTTGTTTGTTTGTTTGTTTTCTTCCAGATACTATTTCTCTGGCTAAAGCACAGGAAGATTACAATGCCCCTGACTGTAGGTTCATCAATATCAAGAAAGGGCAGCAGATCTATGTTTATTCCAAGCTGGTAAAAGAAAATGGAGCTGGAGAGTTTTGGGCTGGCAGTGTAAGATGAAATTGTTTAAACATGTGTATTTCTTACCTGTGCGGCTTTTAACCCTTCCTGGTTTTCCTACCTTCAGCCCCTCTACTGCCTAATAGTAACTAAGACAACGTGAGGAATGGAGACGGAAACACAAAAATTCAGATTCATTTTCTGTTACTGTATTTAAAGGAAAGATATCATAACAAAATTGAAGTTAATTCAAAATGATGTTTTGAGAAGCAAAGAGCCATGCATGCTGAGGCTTCTACATCACACAGAAGTGGAATCTCGTTCAAAAAAAATGTCTGAGAGGGTTTGCTGAGAGAAAGGGTTGCATGTTAGCGGTCTTTCTAAATGAGAATGTTCCTTTATGAAAAGTTAGAACCCTCTTTGATTCTTCCGGAGCTGCTTTCCCGAGTTAAAATGTACCCACAGACCCCGCAGAGCCCAGGGGAGAATGAAGCATGCTTCTTGTTATCCCAAGGATGCATCCAAAATTGAGGAAGGATTCAATCAGAATGTATTCAGTGGATGTCCCTAAGAATTGTTAAGGAGTGGGAAGTATACAATACTTTAAAATGAGTGTCTTTTGCTTTAAAATTTTTATTGACCTTAATTTTTTTTATAGCATCTGGAAGATCTCAGGCAAGTCAGAGACTGCAGAAAGCAAAGCAATGTTCAAGTAGTGAGACAAATCAGATCTGCCCCCCAAAAGACAGACACACAAATCCTGGTGCTGCCAGTGACTTTCAGATTTGCCCTGAATTCCCTGGGATGCACAACGAAAAGGAAGCTCTGGCTCATGGAATTTTCATTATGAGGAAAGAAGTTTCTCAAATCCCCTGACATCAACTTATCCCTGATTGTTGCTGTTCTGGGCACACAGGTTTACAGTGACCACCAGGATGAGATGGGAATTGTGGGTTATTTCCCCAGCAACTTAGTTAAAGAGCAGCGTGTCTACCAGAAGGCCACCAAGGAAGTCCCAACCACGGTAAGCATCTCAGCGGTGGCTGGAGGATGACTCAGATCTTGGGGGTAATATAAACAGGTCCCAAAAGAAGGAGTATGTTCTTCAGCTTACAGTATATGCTGCATGACACAGGTGCCCACGGTGGCTTTATGAGAGAGTGACGTTTAAGATGTACATACTGACTATCAGCCTTATGAGGATGGCACACTTCCTTCACACCCTACAATCACCCTGAGTTTAGTTCTTACATGTTTCAACTTTTAAAGACTGTATTTTATCTTTATCATGGATATAACTGACCAGAAAAATTATTTATTTATATGTACAACTTGATGCTTTGACATCATAAACTGATCATCCCACCGAAGCTGATTCACGATTCCCACCTGCTACCTCATACAATTACCCTCCCTTCCTCCCCTCCCCCACCCCCGTCGCATGTGTGTATAGCAATGGAGACTGACCTAGCATGTTTCAGTTATACAGCACAATTCTCTTTCTGTTTTAAATGCAAGTTATCCTGGAAAGGTATCTCTGGCATAAAGAAAGAAACTACAAAATCACTAAGCTGTTCTCCCTGATGGCTTTGTGAAAGGTAGATTTATTTATGAAAGGTAGATTGAAGGAAAAAAAATATTAGCACCTGTTTTTGAGAAAATAAAAATATTCTAGAAAATCCTTTGAGTCTTATTTTTGTGGCAGATAGACTCTACTTATGCATGAAATAAAATCCCGCTCCTCCCTCTGCCCTGGGGCCCTGTAAACTGTGGCAGGGGAAAAAAAAAAACAGTGGCAGAAATAAAAGATCCTTTCTGAGCTCCTTTGCAAGACGGTTATTTTGAAGTAAGTTTCCCAAGCTGATGGCTGTGCTTCAGACATAGTCCAGCTTAACAGACGGGGCTCACCTGTCACCGTGACACTGCACTGCCTTCTCCCTGTCAACTACGAACCTGAGGTAGACTTGAAGACCTTCGTTTTAAATGGTATTTGACTAGAAGTGATAATTCTTTCAAATCCTTAGGTTTTCAGCCTTGACTGATCATGAATCCAAAGTTCTCTGTTATTAAATCTGATTTTAAATCAAAAATCTATATGTGCATTTTTTTTTTTTTTGTCCAGCCTGAAAGTTCAATCTTTTCCCCTTCCCAGGAGATTGACTTCTTCTGTGAATAAGAAATTAGCTAACACTGCAGATAAAATGGAACACCAATGATGAAAACAAGAAATGGAAATAACCAGTCTGGTGTCTCTGTGCCTTCCTGGCTTTGCTTGATGGCAGGAGGACGGATCTAGAAGGAGGCAGTCTATGGGAATTGTCAACTCGGCCTGCTTTGCTTGCCCCGGTCTTCCATGGGTGGCCACGGAGTACTGTTCGGATCACATCCGTCATTTATAACTAGAGACTCAATTTGCGGTGAAGAGAATCTTCAATCACTCAGTGTGCACACATAAGGTGCTCTATGTGTAGTTAGTTTTAAATGGTCATTCTTCCCAGCTTTGGCTTCAGGCTCATAAGCTCCATGAGTTGTAAGTCTGACTTTTGAACGTGTTTTCTGTTATTTGTCTCTCTGGGCATCTAAAGTCTTAATACTGTACTTGTCAGGGTATTCTAGTATTGTTACTTCTTATATTTGATACCCTTGGATATGAGGATGTTAAGTTAAAAAAAAAACTTTTGGACTCGTAAATATTTGAACTATGTCTCTGGATTTTTTTAAAAAAAAATATGTCACAAGCTATTTCATGTGGGGGATAGCTTTACATTCTAAAAGATCCATTTGTGTTTAAATCGGTCTGTGTGTGTGTGCTGGGATGGAAATCTTAGGAAGCTCTTTTGGTGGCACAGTTTCCTTTGGCTCTGTTGCCTGTCTGGGTCTTTTTTAAGCTTTTAGTCAGCAAAGGGATAGCCAAATCCAGGTCTGAAGACTTTTTCCTCCAATTCTGTCTCTTTCCATACAAATCCTGCTCAGCAAGTGTATGCATTAAGAAGTTACCTTGGAGTATTACCAAGAAGCCAAGAGTTCCCTTTTCAGCTGTTTGTAAGTGAATAGCTGAAATTCCTGATGCCTGTCATACCAAACACCGGAGAATAGAAACAGGAAATGAATTTAAGCTGGATTTTATTCGGAGAGCTGGAAATCTGGGAAGACAGAGTTAATGCCCCCAAATCTGCTATTCTCTCCCCATCTACAGCTGCAGCTAGCAGTGACATCTGCAAAGTTCAGTCTTAGTTCTCTGGTATGGGTCAGCTTTGCCTGTGAGGGTCTGCCCTTATTATCCCCTACTATGTTCCCGTGCTTTATCAACTTTCTTTGTGCTTCTGCACCCCCAGGCCACTGAGCCTTCACAGAGGCACCACTGGGTTACATGTCTAGGTGAAAGGTCAACTCTGATCAAACTGTTAGCGTTGTGTGCCGGGCTCATCACAGTGTGGACATGCAGATTCCTTTCTACAAGAAGGATCCAGTGTGCTGCTGTAACACATGAGCATGTCCCTATCCTTTCCCACCGCCTTTGTAGGTTCCCAGTCTCAGCGATCTGAAAAATTTAAAACAGACCCAGAAGAAAACTTCCAGCAGCTTCTGGGAGGAGGGAGTGAGTAAGAGGAAGAGAGGAAGCCATGTTTTCTGAGGTGGTGCTCTCTTGTCAGAGGAACGGGGTGCTCTTTAGAGAATGGGTGCTCTTTAGAGAATGGGTGCTCTTTCTTGTCTTTCTTTTTTTTTTTTTTTTTTTTTTTGGTTTTTCGAGACAGGGTTTCTCTGCAGCTTTAGAGCCTATCCTGGAGCTAGCTCTTGTAGACCAGACTGGTCTCGAACTCACAGAGATCCGCCTGCCTCTGCCTCCCGAGTGCTGGGACTAAAGGCGTGCACCACCACCGCCCGGCTGGGTGCTCTTTCTTTAGAGAATGGGAATGCCCAACATGCCAGGGTAAGAGGGCTAGGATTTGGGCTAGCAGTTGAAAAAGAGACAGAAAGTGGAGGAAGGGAAGATTATGTTTTATTTGTTTGTTTGTTTTTTAAATTAGAACTCAGAGAGCAGGCTAAGCAGTGAGGATCTATAAGCAACTGCGTGGAGAGAAGGACATCGAGGGTGTCTAGCTCATTGGGGGTACTTTCCCTCCAATCTTTTGAATGTGTCTTCAGTTTTAACAGATAGTTTTCTTCAGTGGTGGTTTTTGTCTAGGTGACTGACAGGCCCATTTAGATTAACACTTAAGGAAGGATACAATAGCTTATTTTTGTTATATATGTATATGTATGTATATGTGTGTGTGTCTGAGAGAGAGAGAGAGAGAGAGAGAGAGAGAGTAGTAGTAGTAGTAGTAGTAGTAGTAGTAAAGGCATCCTGAGCCCTACTCCTGTTTTTTTGAAATCTTAGAATCTTTTGAGCAGTTGAGATGCTATGTTTCTACCTAGAGTCAGAGATGCAATTCACTTACGTTTCTTGTGATAAAAGATTATGTAACTTGACCTTTGCACTCATGAGTTCCCAGCAGCTATGGTCGCCTGCATGAGATGAAGCCAGTTGATATTGCAGCACGGAGCTGGGGAGGGACTGCCCCCAACCGAGGAGCTATTATTGACAACTTACGGCTACTAGATGGGAGAATCAGTTTACTTTATGGGTGTGGTCCATGGTAGGTTGATAGCCCAGTGGATGACCCCACACCCCCACACCTACGATGAAGCTAGCACTAATTGGACTCTGTGGGCTATTTTAAAAGGGGAGGAGTCATGATGTTGGAAGAGGGATGTAGGGGTATATCTGGGTGGAATTTGGGGGTGAATATGACCAAAACATACTGTGTAATTTTTTTTAAAGAATAAATAAAATATGACATTAAAATTATGTAATGATATATTAAAGAGAATTAAAGAAAAAGTCTACCACCACACTTTACCAGGAGGAAATGGCTTTCCCTTAGTGAGCCAGCTGTTCCTTGGCTCTACTACCTCCACCCAAAGGTGATACTCCTTTTCTTTCTTATGATATTTTAAATTCTAAGGAGGTCATTTACGCTATTCCCCCTTTCTTAAAATTAGAGTGTTCCCAGTAAACCTGGCAGGTGGGACTGAAAGTTGGCTGTGAACGCAAGGGTTCAGTGGCTTCCAAGTCCACTGCTCCTGCCGTGCTGCCTGGCATGGGGTGTCCACAAGGTTTTCTATGTTTAACTGAAGGTCTGCATTGTCTGTGCAAAGCTAATGTCATTTTTCTGATATGCTCATGAATTTCTATTTTTTTAACTTATAATTAGAATATTTATGCTGTGCCACCACCAAAGGAGAGACTTTTATATTTTCTAAGTTCTTCTTTCTTTAGTCATGTTAACTTTTGGGTGGAGATAGTGCTGAGGAATTGAAGTGAGGGTGGGCATCCAGTTTTCTGGGGTCTGGTTATCTTGTAACTATGAGGAAGGAAGAAAAGAGGATTCTTAGGGCAAGGCATGGACTTGGGTCTTTTTTTTCTGCTTCAGGTGAATATTATTTTTACCAAGTTTTTATGGAGCACATACAAGTAAAACCAAAACCAAGATATCAATACTAAAACCAAACCAACACCATGCTTTATTTTAGCTCAGTTTATGTCATGAAAGGTTACTTTTCAGGCAGCACCTATGACTTGGACAAATTTTAAGATAATTTCCACTAACTCATTCTATAATTCCTCTTAATTGCTGGCCTACTTATCCCAGACCTCATCTCCCTCGAAGATACGTAGCGTACCTCTCTCACCATCGTTTGGTATCAGGATTCTGACCTCACTCCCCCAGCTGAGGTCTTTTGTAGCAGACTCCTGCATGCTCCAATAAGTTCTTATCCTCAGGCCTGATCTCATCCAGGAGCAGGGAAGGCACTGTTCGGTATCAGTCTTCTGGGGGCCGCATCTATATGAAAATAAGCCACACAACCTGATGGTATGACCACACCACCTCATGGTATTTTTGCAGTTCTAAAATTCTTGTGACCACAACCCTAAGTAAATGCATTGTGCTCTCTTGAGAATAATTACTTCACCTGCTTACACTTCCTCTTTCCAATTATATCGTTGACTGAAGCAATTGTTTCAATAATGTATATAAAGACCTCATAATAAACACGCAGCATGCAGATGCAGTTGCAATTACTGCTTTTGCTCTGCAAAAAGAAAAAAGAAAAAAAAAAGGAAAAAAAAGAAAATAAAAAGAGTTTGTCATGCAAGGCATTAATAATCCTGTCTACCCTCTGATGCAAAATGCAACTCTGGGAACAGGTTATAGTACAGATCTCAGGGCCCTGGAAAACCTTCCAAATCAGAATCTGTTTTTCCATGTGACCTCCAGGGGTTGCTGTGCATAGAAGAGAGGCTGGTTTTTGTGTCTTTCCCTCACCTTACGGAAGAATATTTTAAAAGCTAGTGAACATGAGTGATGAGACAACCCTCCCAAGGTTCAGAAAAACTTCAACATTCTTGACTTTCTTTATCATCCTATCCTGTATCCAGATCAAAGTCCACCAGTCTCAATCATCCCATCCTGTATGCACATCATAGTCCACCAGTCTTTAGAGAAATGAGTGGTGGTAAAAATCATTCTGGTCCCACTTTCTGTTGGGGAATTCTTCTTTCCTCGCTAAGAGCAATGGCATTTTAGCATCTTTAATGGGTAGTACATTCTGTTGTGCAATAGTGTCTTCTGGACAAGACAGGGATGTTATTCCCAGGAACTGTCAGCAATATGGCTGCCTGCATAAGACTTGAAAAGAGTACAATTGGCATGGCAACACGGATGAAGGAAAATTTCACAAAACTCTTCTGATGTAGGAGTGTCATATATATATATATATATATATATATATATATATATATATATATTGTTTCACTGGTTAATTAATAAAGAAACTTCTTGGCCTGATAGGTCAGAACATAGGTGGGTGGAGTAGACAGAACAGAATGCCGGGAAGAAGGCAGTGAGGCAGACACTTCAGGCAGTTGCCATGACTCTCCTCTCCGAGATGGATGCAGGCTAGAATCTTCCCGGTAAGCCACCACCTTGTGGTGCTACACAGATTACTAAATATGGATTAATCAAGATGTGAGAGTTAGCCAGTAAGAGGCTAGAGCTAATGGGCCAATCAGTGTTTAAATGAGTACAATTTGTGTGTTGTTATTTCAGGTATAAAGCTAGCCATGTGGGAGCCGGGCAGGACAAAAAGCAGGCCTGCTCGTCTCTCACTACACTCTTCCCCTAGATGAAGAGCTACAGGCAGTCAGTCAGTCAATGGCTGCTGCTGACAGAGGGAGAGAGCCACTTTTCTATGTTTCTTTGTTTCTTTTTCCTCCCTTTCTTTCTCTCTTTCTTGAGACTCTGATCCTAAGGAACCAGCCCCAACACATAAAATAAGGACAGTGTTAATTACATATATATATTATATATATACACACATATATGCATATATTTAATAAAAATAAGTATAAAGAAGAGATCATGAATTTGAATGTGTTTGGGGGGACATGAAAAGAGTTGGAAGGGGAAGAGAAGGGAGTGGGGAGGTTGCAAAATATAATACTCAACTTGAAAAAATGGCACGAAAAGTGGTTGTCAGTGAATTATAGTCATAGAAGAAATGAGAACTGCTATGGTGTCTTAGGAGGTGAGGATGCCTCCTGCCAGTCCTGAAAGCCCGAGTTCGAGCCTTGTGACCCACATGACAGCAGGAAAGAACTGGCTCCTTCAAGTTGTCCTCAGACCTCTCCATATATCACTTGCAATTTAGCAGGCAGGCATCTCAACCCGCATCCACGCACACACACCAAACAGAAGATACTTGCGTGGAGGCAGGTGGGACAAGCCTATACTTCTAGCACCTTTGGAGGATCTCAAGTGCAAGGGCTGATGGGCAACTTAGTGAAACCCTATTTTGAGATAACAAATTCAAAAGATGCTGTGGCTACAGGCCAACAGCAGGGTGGTTGCCTTTCAAGTCTGCAGGGGGCCGTGGCTCAATAAAATAAGATAATTTTAAAAATAGAGTCTGTGATAGCTCGAGGTTAATTATTGTTACATCACACTGCGTAAGTCGTTTGCTTTACCGCATTAATTATGTGCTGGGGTAACCTAGCACCTGAGTGACAGTTAGCATGTCCATACTCGATTCTGGTCATTCTCTGTTAGCCAAGACACAGCTAATTTCTCCCCCCTCTATTTCTCAATTCTTGTGGCCCATGATGACCACAGGTTGATTAAACAAGATGAAACTAAGCAGGGGCATGGCTACCACTGTCTCTCAGGTGTGGCACAGTTGACTCAGTTTAGAAAGAATTGAACTTTTGCTGTGCATCTTGTACTGGATCCTTGTAGGGGAAAAAAGGTTATTTAATCCCCAATCTCTGACCTCACAGAATGGGAAGCACAGACTTCTCCCCGTAGAAGCACAAGGAAACAGTGCATGGCTGTAGATTCAGGGTCTGCATAGGACAGGAGGTAGACTTTGCTGGAAGGTTAGCATCTGAAATTGTGGGTGCAATCTCATCTGGGGTCCTATAATCAAATGCAGCAATCATAAAAAGTTCCTGAGTGCACAATGACCTAAAACAGTACTTACATTCATGTATCAAGGAAGCAGCTCACAACATATGAATTCCCTATGCATAGTAGACTCTATTTTTAAAATGATTTATTTTCATTTATTAAACTCAGGGCCTCCACATGCTTGAAAGGCAAATTAAGAATCATATTAATCAAATGAAGCATGTTAAGAGCCAATAATTCTGACAGTTACTACCTGTGTTACAGAGTACCTTGGTTCTAAACACACAAGTGCCCTTGCCATTGCAAGTGCCCCCTACCGCCAACAAACACCAACTGACACCAAGGCTCAGATTTGAGACTACAGGCTCTGGACTGTGGTGCTTTATTCGGGACACGAAGCTGCCTTCTCTTACAGAAAGGCAACGTACTAATTCTGGAAAGTGGATTTTCAGCGTTTCCTATCATTAGTCCTAGGTATGCATCCGATCAGTGTACTTTTGGGTTGCACTGTGTTAGAACATTTGACTTTAAAGATTTGTCGTCATCGCTGACCCAAGTTTCATAAAATATGTTTAATTAATTTTGGCTTGTGATTAGGACAGAATTTGAAGCGATTTCTGAAATGGCCCTAAACGTGCTTGTGCCATATTTCAGTGCATATTTATGTGAACTGGAACTCTCAGCAATGACAAACAGAAATGGTAATATTGATCACCTCTGAAAAATACTGATGACGCTTTAATTCCTACACTGCCAAATATTTAGACAAGATTTCTTAAAAAATTCTTTTGTTTGAGAGAGAGAAAGAGAGAGAGAGAGAGAGAGAGAGAGAGGGAGAGTGAACACAAAGGTACATATGTGGAGGTCAGAGGACAATCTCAGGAGTCAGCTCTCTCCTGCTACCTTGTGGGATCTCGGGCTAGAACTCATGACATGAAGCTCACACGCAAGTGCCCTTACCCACTGAACCTTGCCACCAGCCCAGGAGATTTCTTTATGCAAAGATAAATAAGCATAGCTATCTCAGTCAAAGCATATTTTGATTAATATAATTTTTGTCTTTAATAAATAAGAGTATTTTATACATACCAAAGAATTTTTTCTAATATAAATTGATTTATGATTTAGTATCACTAGATGTTTGATTTGTATATCTGTTTTATGTACGCATGTACTCAAGATTGTGTAAAAGCTTCTTGGATACGAAGGGTTTGTGACGGGGGAATAATCTAAGAAGTACTGCTGAAAGTAATTACAGTGAAGTTACAGAAACTGACGAGAGACAAGAGGAGCTGGAACACCGTACAGTGTCTAAGCAGTATACTAGATTTCTTAGAAATCTGTGGGGGTTGGGAGACAGCTTGGTCAGTCCTGAGGACCTGAGTTCGGTCCCCAGCACCGAGGCGCGAAAGCAAACAATACAAACCACAACTGTGATGGAGAACACTTGTAATCCCACAGCTAGTGGAGGCAGGTGGATTCCTGATGGCCACTGTTTAGCTAGCTGAGTCTAATCAGAGTCCTAAATTCCTGTGAGAGAGTCTGTATCAACCAGGAAGCTCGACATTCAGAGATGACCTCTGCCCTTGGCTGCGCTCCCTACATGCGCATGCGCACTCACCACCTCTTTGATACCAAATTTGCCGGGTAGTTTGGAGGTTTGGAGAAGGTGCTGGTGGATAGAGTAGAAAGCCCAGGCTTTGTAAGAAGTAATGCTTGCTGCCAGCTTCTGGCCACGCGTGCTTGGATAAAGGTTCCAATTCCTTTAAACCTCCGTCTTAGCGACTTCTCGCAGATTAGCATCACCTCCATGGCTGGGCTGTAGCAAGAGTTACCTATTGCTTACATGCATGATCCAGACACAGGAGAGTCTTTAAGTGGGGAGTGGCATTCAGGCTTCTGTTGTTGATGTAACAATTGTCTTGCTTCTCAATTCATTCATTCTCAAAGTGGGAATAACAATAGTTTTAGGGCAGTCATAATTAACTTGGAGCATGAGTATGAAAATTGAGGTAGGTGAGACATTCTGCACAAAACAGCTCCATGTAGTATACAATACATCACATATACAAATAAATAGCAATGGGATAACATTTAAAGTGAGAGTTTTTTTTTTAACATGTGTGAAACATTTGAGGAAACTGTGTTTTTTTTTTAAGTGAATTAATCTTAAAGATCTATTCTTTCCAGAAACCCATGATTTTATGCTTAGATTTTTTTCTGAAGTTGTCTTTGAGGAATGTTGCAAATAATTAGCACACTGTGCACACACGCATGCACACACACATACATACTTACATTCAAGGTTCACAAACATTATTCTTAATGTCTATGGTAGTATATATATTTTGTCTTCATTTTTAGGAAAATGTTCCAATAAAGGCTTTTTGTTTGTTTTGTTCTCTCTCTCTCTCTCTCTCTCTCTCTCTCTCTCTCTCTCTCTCTCTCTCTCTCTCTCTCTGTGTGTGTGTGTGTGTGTGTGTGTGTGTGTGTGTGAGAGAGAGAGAGAGAGAGAGAGAGAGAGAGAGAGAGAGAGAGAGAGCGAGCATGTGTGCAGGGTAAACAAACTAGGGAGTTACAATGCATTAAAACTTCTAGTATGCCTATTTCTGGGTCCTCAAATCAAGCTGCAATCGAAACAAGCAAACAAACAAAAAACCCTCCTCCCCCTCCCTGCTGTCCTATACCTAGTCACCAGTGATCTCACTTTGACATTTCCTTTGAGTGTTTGTCATTAGGGTTGTGGGCGAAGGGTCCTTTAGAACATTAGTCTTATGATTCCATGGAAACAATAACATGAACCTAATTGATAAGTCTGTGGATAAACAATCCCATCTCTCATTCTCGAACACATTTTATGACTATTTCCTGAGAACAAGCAAATGTAAAATAAAAATGCTTTTTAATAAAAAATAATTTAAGGCAGTTTTATTGTTGTAGTTGTCTTGGTTTTTGTTTGTTTTTCTTTTGCTAAACATCCTGGGGTCATGCCTGTAGACCTGGCTGCATAGTCCTGCTATTATAGTGTGTCTTTTTGTAGAAGCTGTCCTTCTTGGTGCCAGGGGCCAGGGTCAAGGCTCAGTGGAAGACTTCATGCTCAGCATGTTTCAGGCCTTAGTTTTAAAATTAGCTACACATATACACACACACCAGAGGAAGGAGGAGAAAAGGAAAAACAAAGAAAGAAATAAGGAAAGAAACCAACAAGTAAAAAGCCACCTCTTGCTCAGGAGATCAGTGATTGAGACAACTGCTTTTACTTCCTATAAAACTGTCCAAGGGGGCTGGAGAGATGGCTCAGTGGTTAAGAGCATTGCCTGCTCTTCCAAAGGTCCTGAGTTCAATTCCCAGCAACCACATGGTGGCTCACAACCATCTGTAATGGGATATGGTGCCCTCTTCTGGCCTGCAGGTATACACACAGACAGAATATTGTATACATAATAAATAAATAAATATAAAACAACAAGAACAACAAAAAAATAAAACTGTCCAAGGTAAATCACAGATTAGAATGTCTGTCAGATACTAAAATCAGAATCCTGTCCCTCAGCTTTCTGACTATAAATTCAGAAGACCATGTCCGCACTTGGCCTAGTAAGGCCTCAGACTTACAGTGTGGCGTCGCAGCACGGAATGACTACATGAATTAACTGTCAGAGTTAGCAATTTAAAGACCAACTTAGAGTTGGCTATGATAATCTTAATACTGAAGAGGGAGGCTGAAGCAGGAGGATTGCCATGAGTTCACGGTCAGCCTGGGCTACACAGTGAATTCCTGGGTAACCTGAACTATGGTATGCAGCCATATTTTTATTTAAAAAAATAACCCTCAGAAATAATCTTTTACTAGAAATGATGACAGAGATGCCTTCATCCCACCCACTGCTTCCCAGACACGTCGATGAAGACATTCTTTGTGACTTAGTTCATTGTTCACAGGAAACAACGAGACTGCACCCAGCAATGGGCTTTGGGAGCAATAAAGTTGAAACTCCAGCTATTCTGTAAGTGTGGGAGAAAGGTAACTGTTAGCATCGCCTGCGCCCGACCTTAGATAAATGCAGCCTGTCACTGCTGCTCATGCTTGTTGAGTTTACCCTCGTGGATCAATTCAATACGGGGAAACAGGGACGTAAATGTGCTCGTGTAGTATTTAAGCAAATCTCTGGAGGAGGGAGCAAGTGTGTCAGCTCTGAGTGGAGACAGCAAAGGAGCCGGCACGAGGAAGAAGCACAATTTCTCCAACAGTCAACCTCATCTATCTAAAAATATGAGGCGGGGAGATAAAAAGAAATTACCCCAGCTTCCACTCCTCCTTATTTACCCTTGAACCACAATTTCAGGTCTCCAGATACCTCCTCAAGTTGCATCCCTACAAATCCCCCAGTCCACCAGCAATTTAATCAGGAAAATGGTATATTGATCCATAGGCTTTATATGCTGTACTCTCCATGTAATCTAGCCCGTTATTAACTAAGACAGAGAAGGCTCCCCACTCCTGATTTGAATATTTCTCTAAATGGAAATGACTTTTCTGTCACATGTGAGCAATCGCTTTAATCACTTTTCTCAAGTGTGCACCATGCTAAAGTCAGCACGTTTCAGGAGTGAGAGCTGAGAGGTTGCTGTGAAGTACCTCACCACCTCCCACCTCTGCCTTTCCTCTTCGCGTCCCTTCTCCTGCAGCATGCAAAGTTATTCCAGCCAAGTGAATTCATCAAGATCAGGATGTTATTTTGCTTAAGAAATGTTATGTTGATCTGGGAAAATTAATGTCAATGTGAGTGTTTAGGTTCTACCCACCAAAGGCAAAATACTCAAGCCTTGGCCAGTTGGGTGCCCATGTCACTGGACTTGGGCCACCTGTGGTTTGCCCACCTTGTTGCGGGAGCTCCTTCCGCTCCTTCAGCCAATAGCTGCTGAGATACCAGCCCATTGAGGCGTGGTCTCTCCTTCTTTAAAAAAGCAGCAACTGTCTGGCTTTCTGCTCCGCTTCCGGCGACTAGGCTCCCTTCCTGATTGCGCAGAGGGCTGTTGTCTGGGACGGTGATCTGTAAGTTTTTCCCCTTTAAATAAATAACCATTCTAGTAATCATAATTCCAAACTGGGGTGGGATTGTTTATAATTTACGCCTTCACCCATTCTCTTCTGACTTCCTCTCCTTTGCCTTCCCTCAATCAATCCAAAATGATTTGAGGGACTTTAAACATTAACTTTAAGTATTTCTCTAGATAGAATTACTGTTGTATTGGGAAACCAAGCCCAGGGTCTCAGGGACGCTAGGCAAGTCCCTCCCTCTGAGCTCTACTCCCAGTGCCTTTCTGGGCTTTAAATCATTCTGCTAGTGACCCCTTAGATAGATGGACACACTGAGTTTGGTTCTCAGGAAGAATCTTCTCCCATGCTCTGGACAGTAGACAGAAGAGACATCAGTTGAAACCTGCTATAACCCAGGAATAGGCATTTCCCAGTCCTGCAGGAAAATGCCACAGGAATGCTGGGGGAGGGGGATTCTAAAAGGTTGCATTCACAAACTCCAGCGCCACATACAGCAGCCAGGTAATGACCAGGCATGAAGGAATCAACATGTATGAGCACTGATGACATACTGTTGTGTTGGGTGTGGTTCCTCAGAAGTAGGCCCAAAGATGGAGACTTATGGATAGTTATTTATCAAAGGCTTCAAGGGGAAATGGGTAGCTTGGGGCAAAAGGGCAGGAAAAGGATGAACTCAGCCACAGGGCCACCTCAGGTAAAGTCATGGAATTGTATCCCTGACAAGAAGTGTAAGCTAGGATCTATTTCTCTTTTCTCTGGAGTGCTCATTTGCCCTTCTACTATGCTATAAAGCAACAAGGAATGCCTTAATTAGATGCTGAGGCCACAGTCTTGGACTCCCCAGCTTTGAGAACCATGGGCCAAATAAAATTCAGTTTCAAACTATCTGCCTATGATAACATAAAGAATCAGAAAAGACAGTGAGCCAAAGGAACATGGAGTTATACCAAAGAAGTGAAAATCTATTATTACTAGATTATCTAGGATAACAGAGCCAATAGAATGTACATGTGCGTGCACATGTGCACATGCACACACACATATATGTATGTATGTATGTATGTATGTCCATACATATATGGGATTTATGGGATTGGCTTATAGGATAAGAGCTGAGTAGTCCAGTAACTGTCTTCTGCATACTAGAAAGGGTAAGAACATTTGAACACCAAAGAAGATAGGTTCCAATGTCAGCAAAAGATGGCAGTCCAGCAGCAACAACAGCAATGACAGGAGGATAGGTTCAGTCACCAGCAAGAAATGAAGCCAGGCAAGCAAGCAGCACTGTTTTTCTAGGGACTGCTTTGTGTCTGGGTCACCTCAGAAAGGTGCTCAGCACCGGGGGAAAGTCTTCTGCCCTCAGCTAGGCCTTCTTTGAAATGCCCTCACAGACCCACCCAGAGACATGTCTTTTTGTTGATTCCAGATTCAATCAATTTGGTATCGAGTTTAACCATCATACCTATGGAGACATAGGCTGCTATAAAATGTACAGTAGCTTGATAGGTTCTTCTAGCCCTAAGGAAGCAACAGTGGAATTGGGGAGCATCTGGGCATGGCGAGCCACAGGTTGGGACACTGCCAATAAGATGATCTTCTTACCCTTCCACCTCTCTGAAGGTCTAGCAGGTGCTTACTTAGTCTCTCTTAGTCAAAGAATCAGAACTGAAGTTGGCACCTGAGAAGGGAAGTCAGGAGAATATTCTAGAGATGAGTAGTGGAAACTTCCTTCCACCCGGAAAATGGCCCATCCTGCGATCCCAGAGGATGTAGCCAGCCTTTTGTTACTGTAACAAATACCTAAGATAATCAACTTCCAGAGGAAAAAAGTCCCCTTTATTCAATTGTTGTTGCAGTTTTCAGTCCTGCACCCTATTGCTGTGGGATTTGAGAAGGCGGGAACACATGGAAGAGCAAAACTTTTCACCTCATCAAGGCCAAGGAGTAAAAAGGCAATAAAGGTCGGTCTAGGATCCCACAATCCCCATGTAGGACATAACCCCAAACACTTAAAATACCAAACACTAGATCTGACCTCTCAAAGGCTCCACATGCTCCCAAGAGTGCCTGTGACCAAGCATTTAACACATGGACTGCGAGGATTAGTCTTAGAGCAAGTCCTCAAGAGAGCAGGAGTTGTCTTCCTGCGAACCAGTGTGCTCAGCTGCTTGCACATCCAGTGTAGAACGCAAGCCACCCAGGTCAGATGATGTCACACCCTCAACTCACTGCTTCTTTTTCTTCATGGCCTCATGATAGAACAGCGTTAATTGTTCTGAAGGAAGAAACCAACAGAGTATACTAGAAATTTTCCATTATATATTGGGAGAAAATATCTTAATTTTGAAATACAATGAGGTCTTTTTGGAAATACGGTCTTTAAAGAATTCTGAGTTTTGATGGTCAAATCAACTGTCCATCCCTTACTACTTAAATGAACACAGTGAAGCAAACCTGTCACCCTTGCTGGCACGCATCTGATTCCGTCAGCCTGTCCCCACATGCTAAACCTTCTGTTACCTGTGCAGACCTCTTCCCTCAGCTTAGGGCCTTTGTGCCTGCCAGTGTCGCTCTCTGGGTTTTCCTTTTCTTTGACTCGATCCATAGTGGTTACTTTCTGTCACTGGGTCTTAACTCTAGTGTCACATCCTTCAAGATGCTTTCTGCCGCTACATCCCTAAAGTAACCTCTACCCTACTTGCTCACAACCTCCTTTCTTATTCTTCCTGTTGGAGTTTCCTTCTGAATTTATCCTGTTCTGTGTGTTTGAAATTTCATGTGTTTTCACTATACAATAGATCCAAAGGAGCAAGAGTCCTGTTTGCCTTGTCATATGCAAAACCGTCAGAGCCTAGAAGGATTTCTGGCATTAAGTGAACACTATATAATTATGTGTTAGCATGGAGAAATGAATGATTTCTGGTAACAACTAACCAGCACTCTCCCAAAGTCAATTTATCTGGTGTTTGGGAAGAATGCCAACCCTCTTTGTCATCCAGATTTACCTCCAAATGTTTAGCTAATTTCTGAGGAAATTTCATCAACCGAGGAAATATAATAGAAGTAGAGGCAGAAATAAAAAAAGAATAAATATGTAAACAAGAAGGAATCCCCAAAATTTTATGACTTGCGAATACTGTTAACCCACTAGACCATAGGACAGAAGTGAATGAGCTGTAAACGTTGAACTTTAAGAAGTAAACAATCTTTTGGAATTGAAATCCGACTCCACGAGACAGTGCCATAAATGACCAAAAAATTACTGAGTCCTTGGAGTAGAACCTACTACTAAGATTCTGCTAAATGGACATATTATTAAATATCCCCATAAGTTTTTATTTTTATTACCTATAAATTAGTGCATTTCTCAACCCTCGTCAGAGAAATTTCTTTTAGCAGTAGATGACAGTTAGCACAGAGACCCATGACTAGCCAAAGCACAGAGACTGTGGATTGCTCATCCCTAAAGGGGACATCTGTATGTATCACATCCCCTCCTGAGTCTCAGGGATCACAGGGAAGAGGTATTGGGAAGGTTTTACGAGTCAGAAGGAGTGGGTGTTTGCCTGTAAGAAAACGAGGTTGTTGTGCACATGACCTCACTGCGACTTTACGGATTGTACAAGACCTGCACAAGATCCAGCCCAAATCCCAGCATGAGCGGGAGAGGGGCGCATGAAGTCCCATCCCTAGCTCAGCAACTATTGGTAACTGATGGCTGCTGGGGGAGGGAGAGTCAGTTATTTCAGGGAATTAGCCACCTGAGAGTTGATCCAAGCTCCAGTAGGTCCTACACATGTACTGGCAGCACTAAGTGAATTCAGTAAGGTTTTTTTGTTTTGTTTTGTTTTTGTTTTTTTTTAAAGAGTACATGAAGCTGAGAGGGAAAAGTGGTTGGGGGGAGGATAGGGGAGGAACTGAAGGATGTGGAAAGGAAATATATTTGATTATGGACATGTATAAAATTCTCAAACAATAAAAACTGATTAAAATTGTATATATAACATATTGCATATATCCTAAATGGAATATTAGTTAGTCAAAACAAGATAAAATTCTCTACCTTACAGAGTCATGGATATAATGCGGGCATTGTGTAAAGTAATTAAGCCAAAAGTAAGAATTTTGGTGTCAAAGAAGCAGAGAGCAGGAAAGAGTTCATTGGAGGTTGGAAAGGATAGAAGAGAGAAGAGTGGATACATGTACCAAAATGTTACTAGAGTCTCTGGTGTTCTCTTGTATACCAAGGTACCATAGTCTACAAAAATAGCTATGTAAAGGTATTCAAAGTAACTGAGTAAAGATTTGAAGGTTCTCATCACTGGAAATAACATGTGAGGACACAGAACTGCTGAGTAGTCTGACCCCACCATTCACATAATATACCTATTATTGAACTATCCCCAAATTGTTACAGATAGGTACAAGTACTACATGTCAAGAAAATAATAAAATTAAATAAAACAATATACAAGCTTTAGTTGATGACACCACTTTGTCCTGGTCTCACATACTATCATCTATCTCCTCTTAGACTCAAGCTCTGTCTTCCTTCTCCCATCTGCAAATGTATACATTCTCCAGTCCCAGCACATAGATAGCCTTTGTGTGTGTGTGTGTGTGTGTGTGTGTGTGTGTACTTGTACCTCAGAGTTCTCATTGACTTCATTAGCCTTGCCCACCACTTTTTGTTGGCTTTGAAAAACCCCAATGTCCTCATCTTCGTAATGGGGATATCAAAGATACCTACAACATAACACCTGTCAGTACAAGGCATAATTTCTCAAAACTGTCGATTAAAAGGGTGCTGAAAAAATAAAGACCTTAAGGAATGTTAAAGAGTTTTTTAAAGGCACTTGGAGATGCACAGTTGGGTGATAAAAACCCTAAAGTGTTTATTATGAAAATCAGATTAGACATTTTTACACTCACATTTTCTCAAACAGTTACAAGATGAAAGCACCCAAGTGTCCATGGACAGATAAATGGACAAGTGAAGTGTGAAAATATGTTTTCAATGGACCATTATTCAGCCTTATTAAGGAAATTCTGGCATATGTTACAACATGGAAGAACCTTAAAGCCATTATTTAAGTGAATAAGACAGTCACAAAAGAAGAAATAGCTAGCAATTCCATTTACACTCACTGCCAGAAGACAGAGAGAGGAATGACGGTTGACAGAGGCTGGCGGGAGGACTTTGAGTTTAGAACAATGCAGTTCTGGGGATGGACAGGTGTGATGTACAGAGTGTGAATGTACTTAATTCCACTAAATTCTAAAACCAGCATCATTATTACACACATATTATTATGACAATAATAAAGCCCAGAGTAAGCTAGCACAGTGGCCTGTGTCTCTAGTCCTGGCTATTGTGGAGTCTGAGGCAGGTAGATTAGAAGACTTAAGGCGTTTGAAGAGAGCCTGAATAATGTAGCCAGGGGGGAACCCATTTCCCCCAGAGTCAACATAATAGTTTTGTTTGGGAAGTGTTATAATATAACCTTTTGTTTTACAATATGAAGATGTGTTTCTCTCATTGGTTTAATAAAGAGCTCAATGGCCAATAGTTAGGCAGTAGGAGGTTAGGTGGGGCTTGCAGCATGGTGAGAGCTGGGATGAAGAAGGGTAGAGTGAAGCACACTTAAAAGCTCAGGGTCGGAAACTGGAGTTCAACCTGAAGATCTGAAAAGCAAAATAGCCAGCCACTGGCTCTCATCTGGACCTCAGTCTGAAATGGTGATCCTGCTTTCCGGAATCTCAGAAGGAGACTGTCTGAGAGCTGTTTCCTCCCATTTTATAATTCTCTCTAGGGCTGGGATTAAAGGTGTACACCACCCAGTTTCTATGGCAACCAGTGTGGCTACTGGGATTAAAGGTGTGTGTTACTGTAATCTGGTCTGTAAGGTTACCCAGTGGGACTATTTTACTCTCAGATCTTCAGGCAGTCTTTATTTATTAAAATATATTTGAAATGCCACTACAGCAGAGTTGCCAGGAGACACAGGGAGAAGCAACTTGGACATGCCATGTTGAAGTAAGTTACCGAACCACGTGGTAGAAATGTAGATAAGAAATATGGGTTTATTTAAGTTGTAAGAGTTAGTTAGTAACAAGCCTAAGTTATAAACCGAGTATTTATAATTAATAATAAGTCTCTGTGTGGCTATTTGGGAGCTGGCAGGTGGGATGGAAATTATGCCTACAGGGAAACTAGTGGGCCCAGATAAGAAACACAAAGAATGTTCTAGAGTGGCTAATTAGGCCTGACTCTGCTTAGTGTTTAGAACCAGTGTCTTATGCTAATTTGTTTTAATTTTTTACAACTATTTTTATTATAAAGTAATAACTTTTTAAAAATAAGGAAAAATAAAACACAGAATAGTTCATGACACATAGAAAGGCTTTATAGGGAGTAGCTATTGTTGCTGTTATTGTATCCTGACCTGCATCTGTTCACCCCATCATCTCTGTCATCTAGCATAATTCTTACCTGCTGAATGTGATGGTAATGATGAGCCCAGAAAGACTGTTGCCAAGATGCTAAGGGTTCCTAAAAGAGGCAAAAACACTATCTCTGACTTAAAAGCCTGAAGCTCAAATATGATCATCGCTGTGATGGGGTAGCAGCATTCTTCTTTCTGGGGAGTCAGGTGAGTCCAGACCTATTCTGAACAGAGGGTTCAGGTTCAGCTTTAGTCTGTGCTCATTCCTGCTGTAGAGACTCATGCTCAGCTTGGTCCCATTTAGATGAGAATTGATAACCGTAGTGCGCCTGATGATCAAGCGTATCAGACTGTAATCGCCAGGTGTTTAGGGTAAAAGGAAGTACTCTTGAAATACGAATAAGGTTTAGAAAGGCAACAGGAAGACAGAAGTGAAGTTTACTTTGAAGCGCTAAGAGGCAGAGGTTTGGGATACCTTCTGGGATACACTTGAGACATACCAGAGCCAGTGAGACGCATGGGGAAAATAGTAGGAAACTGGCTTGGACGGGTCGCTGAGAGCCAGGTGTAGTGTGTCTTTGGAGACAGAGACATGCACATTTGTAACGATGGGGAATAGAGAGTCATTGTTGAACCAAGGCAGTGAAGGATTTATTCCTTCAGTCACAGCAGCGAGGATGGATAGAGGCTGCTGCAGCAACTGCACGGATCTCGGGAGACTCCGGATGATACCCTGAGGCCAAATGAAGGTTTGATTTGAAAGGACAATCCACAGGACTCAGCCCCTGCCTGACTATGGGGAATGTGAGATAAAATATCTCAAGCCTGGAGTAAGGAAGAGAGGGTGCTGTCTTTTGCAAGGATGGCAGGCTGCTTGTTTTCCCTGGGTTTTAGGTAATCTCAGTTCTGCAGCATTGAATCGCCTTTTTAAAATGCAGATGATTCCGTCGGGGATGGGAGTTCTGCATTTTTAACAAGTTCCTGTGTGATGCTGAAGTTGCTGGCCCTCGGACTCAAGCAAGCACTTTGAATAGGAAGATTCTAAAGTAGGGGTTTCCAACTTGCTCACTGGTGAAAGTCTATTCAAAATCCAAATGCTTCTGGCAGATCCGAATCATATGCTCTGGGATGGGACAGAGGCGTTGGGATTATTCGAACAATGTAGGTGCATATTAGCCTGTAATATACTTGAGTTCAGAGTCTGCAGACTGTATTTTAGTTTTCAAAAATTTCTAAGGAATGGCTTCCTCAAGTTTGCTTTTTTCACAGCCTAATAGGATTTAGCCTCTCATGAAATTCTGTGTACCCAGTTACTAACGACAAAAATCAAATTGTTTCTTAAGGTACCTGAGCAAAACAATGCAGAAGATCCTTTATGGTGCTTCAGCAGGTCCATTTTTTTTTTCTGCATAGCAGGAGCCGTCTTGCAGCGCTGTGAGACTGTGAGTCTTGTTGATTTATGAGGACGGGTGCAGTGTGTGGAAGCTGCTGACTTGCCTCAGCTCATCAAAGAAACTTCTCCAGAGTTCTTTTGAAGACCTCCTGCTGTGTCCTCCGTTCCAGTTCCTATTTCTGTAAATCCATCTTTAAATGATCTGGGCCTTCTACTCGGCCCGCTCCCCTCTCCGCCAGCCCCCCAAGGTGCCTGGATTCAGCCTCCTGCTCCTTGTTAATCTTCACCATGCTAGAAAAACACACAGGCAAATCCTACGCTGAGTAGCAATTAAAGTATTTTACTGCAGACTGCAAACCGTGGTTGTAAAAAGAGCCCGTTCCTCCCAGGCTTTTCCCTGGTGCCTGGAATTTATAGCCTTCGGCCTTCACTCTATTGAGTATTAGAAGTGCACAATGTCTGCACTAGGCAGAGAAATTTAGGAGGCAGTGTGTGTATACCCTTACCCTCTGACCAAATGCACGGCTTTTCTGAATCTGGTGTCTGGGATGCTTGGTCAGCTTATCCACATATAAGCTTATCCTTTGCTTATCCGTGTGTGGAAAGGCATGTTTGTATAATGTAAAGAATCCAGGAATCAAGGGACCCAGTTACTCTAGGAGTCTCCAGTTTGGGTTGTGAGTATTTATGGGTTTGGCAGCCTATGCTTACTTACACCTATCCTTCAAGGGGCCTTTGTGGTGGGGATTTGTTGATAAATGTTTAACAAGTAGTCCTTTGGGAGAAAACGTGACCCAGCAGAACCTTATTGTATTTTTTGTCTGTTTCCATGGTTTAAGTACTCATCCCATGGACTGTTCGGAACTGCCAATGTGACATTACCAGACCAGGAGCTAGGAAAAGTTACAGTCACACACCACCATGACACATTTC
This sequence comes from Arvicola amphibius, assembly GCF_903992535.2. NCBI lineage: Eukaryota > Metazoa > Chordata > Mammalia > Rodentia > Cricetidae > Arvicola > Arvicola amphibius. The sequence goes on from NC_052051.1 coordinate 33,615,249, forward strand.
CACCATATAATACAACAAACAACAACAATCTAAAGAACACAGGAAACATTAAAATAACCAAGAACCAATGATCTTGGAGTATTACCTTGTTGTTGTATTAATTTGTTGTTAAGATCATTTATTTTACATGAGAATGGCCTAATTTTTTTAAAACAACTGTTTTATAAACCAGCACACAAATTTCCAAAAACTAAGATTGTCTCTCCTTACTCGGTAGAAGCTGGCTGTGACGCTCTGAAGAAACAGCACACAAAGCCAGAGAGCTGGCTCCGCTGCAAAAGGCACTTGCAGTCAAACCTGATGACCTGAGTTCGGTCCTTTCTGAATCCCCGAATTCAATCCCTGCAAACCACCTAATAGGATGGAAGAACTGACTTCCCCGGGTTGCTCTCTGACCTTCATATGTGCAGTGTAGTACTTCATACCCAACACACGCAAACAGCTAAGTAAATGTCACAAAAGGGAAGAAAAGAAAGAACTTGCGACACCACAGCACACGTTCGTTAGGCTTGTGTGAGCTTGTGCTACAATAAAGTGACAGACTGGGTAGCTTTGAGGAGTTTCTTTCCTGTACTTTGGGGTAATACAAGTCTGCAATCAGGGTGCTGGAGAGGCTGCTATGTCCCCTGCAGCCTCTCTCCTTGACATTTTGAAGGCTGCCTTCTTGCTGCATGCATGGGCATCTGGATAATTCTTGTCGCTAGATGAGGAGCTTTAAAGATGTAAGCAGTAATTAAACAAATCCAGTTGTCACCTGTGTGGGTTGCCGAAATTGTTTCGTCATTCTTTTGTAGTTCTAGAGTCTGTGTTTTTTTGTTGTGTTTAAACTATTCTTATTGCCATTAACAGTCTACAAGCATTATTTATTTCAGTTGGAGCGATCACATCCTTTCTGTTTTCAGGGCTGCTTTCTCAGAGGGGTCTCAAGAGATCATCTATCCTCCTAAGCACTTAGACAGGAAGCTATTTAATTCGTGAGCACAGAAGCGCATATGTTGAGCTAGTGACATAGCTCAGTGAACAAAAGCGCCTTCCAGATAATTCTGAAAACCATGTAAACATAACAAGAGAGAGCCAATTTCATAAAGTTATCCTTTGACCCCCCCCCCATGGCACACACATGCACCCCCTCAAAAATAATAAATGAAAATTTAAACATAAAGAGTAATTCAACCACTTCATTCTATAAATGTAGAAGTTGAGGCTTGGGAGGCAAATAGGACTCGCTAGAGATTAAATTATGTCAATGCCAAAGAAAACGTCAGAATTGAATTATCCTAGGAGGCAGCAAAGACAAGGGAACGGGAAAAAGACCATGAACTGTGAAGCATTTTATCCCAACAAATGCTGGTATTTCAGAATATGTTGGGCTGTCTTAGCAGGAACCCCTTAAAATTCAAACACTACGGAAGACTTCCTTCCACCGTCCTGTCCAGAGCTCCAGACTCCTGCTGCAGGAAAAAGAGAAAAAGCAACTGAAACCAAGATGAAAGGGAAGTTTTATTATGTCCTCTAGAAGTCGTGTGGAAACGCAGTTGCTGTCATGCTAGTATTAAGATGTATGACCTTGAAGCGGTAATTAAGCCACAGGGCTCCGGCTAGTTGAATGAACGAATGCTGCTATCACAGGAGTGAGTTCTTTACCGTGAGAGCTCCTGATAGGATAATTTTGATCCCCATCCTCTCTTTTTCACACGTCTGCTTGTCCATCTGTCTTCTGCCGGGGTGTAGTGTACGCAAGCCTTCAGCAGACACAGGGACCTTAATATTGATCATTTCAGCTTCCAACATTATAAGAACTATTTTTTTTTTCTTTACAGATTACCTAGCAGCAGCAAATGGACTGAAACAAGAAAGGCAAGGAGGTGGTTACCGAGGTGACCATAAGCAACCACGGTCACGTGTTTGCTCACGGAGGGTGTGAGAGAGCAACAAGCAGGCCAGGTTCCACGTGTGAACGAGGTGCTGTGTCCCAGGTCCGCAGCCTGAAATATGACATCTTCACATTCCTTGGCTGAGACAACATTAAGAAGTTTGTTAAGAACGTATTTGTGGAACTGCAAGAAGGTAAGCTAACAACAATGAGAGCAGGAATCTCTGTGGAGAGGTGTCTGAAACATAGCTCATTTAGAAAGACCCACCAATTAGACAAACTATAATTATCGATTCCATGCTATTGTAGCGAAGATTAGCAATAAAGCATTTTGCCTGGAGGCAAATTCCATACTTGGTAGCTGCGACTTCTCCATCCCTCTGGCATTGTACCCTCCAAGCTGCAGAGTCTGACTTTTCCAAGGAACTCACAATGTCTCTACTAAAGATTGGTTCTCAGACTCACCCGGGCTTTTGGAACCACCTCACGAGTTAATACTTGCTGGTGTCTGGGCCTTCTCACTCCCGTGGTTGTGGTGTGTATCTTGGGAACCAACTGGCCTCAAAGAACAGCTTATTCCATGATTTCAAATGCTTAAGTGTAAAACTGAGGCCGTTCATTCGGTGGGTGTTTGTTTCATTGTTCAGTTCAACTCTGCGTTTCTTGCATGCATTTTGTATGAAAGTGTTACTTTGGTTGCACCTTCAGCATGGCCTGAGCCAGAGGTGCCCCAATCATCTCCTCCTCATCGTTCTCATCTTCATATTTATGTTCAGAGACACCGGGAGTTGGTTAAGAAAACCCAGAAATCAAATTTTGCCTCGACTCGTTTCATGGTGGGCAATACAGACAAGCTGTTTCTCTCTTCAGCACAGCGATTTCTCTTTTTGCACCGAGTGATGCATAGCAATTGTGGTCCTTTTCAAAGCGTGGCTGCGGGGATAGCTACACACGAGGGCTCAAGCTTTAGGGGACTTTGCTAATTGAATGCTATTCAGGAATAGAAATGAAAAAATGTCTAAAGTTATTAATTAGTAAATATACAATGCTGAGACCCGAGCTCCCAGATTACAAGATAATGAACAACGGGGTCTTGTGGGTTATCTTTCTCTACCCAGCATGACTTCCTTCTTCAACCCCATTATAGATTTCTGCCATTTGATTTGGACAAGTTAGGCTAACTCCTAGCTTTTTTTTTTTTTTTTTTTAAAAAAAGCAGCCGCTGGCTAAGATGTTGTCAACTTGAGGGCATCACAAAGTTCACCAGGTGATGATGATGATGTGAAATATACCAGGAAAGTGCCAGCTGTATGAGAAACGCTCAAGACATTGCTATTCCATATACAGATGTAGACAGATTGTTATTCTAGAGGTGTGTAGAGGGCTCCCCTATTACTATTCAAAGAGCACTTTCTCATTTGAAGTTGAGAAAATCAATATGCCATAGTGACTGAAGCATTCAAAGGCTCAAGACACAATAAAGAATGAGCCTCCCTCCCCTGCTCAAATCCGCAGATCAAAATCAAAAGCTCCGACCCTGCTTGTAAGAGTAGAAACTAGAAAATACATTGGGAGCATAGCTGCATTCCCCAGAAAGAATAGATGCCCTGATTGTTTCAGGGAATGAGGGAGCCCGTCAGAAAGTTTGAAAATAAACACTTGGAGTTTAGAGTATCTGTCTAAAGTCCATGGTGCTTTTTAGAATGGCACATCATTTAGCTCTGTGGGGAGGGGCCAGGGGTGTCAGTGTGTATACGTGCATCTCATATTAACAGTGCCTGCTACAGCCCAAATCAGCTACACATAATTTTTACTGACTTTTGATTTTGAAATAACATTTAAACTGGATATGGGAATATAAAAGGATGAGCTGGCATCAGATTGTTTCTTAAAAATCCACTTATTTACTTTATTTGGGCATTAGAAAACATGTATAATATTTATTGCTCTTTATTTTTAGCAGAAAATTGAGTCATTTCTTTGAGTTCCTGCTATTAACAGGATCTTGTGGTATGGGCTGTGAATGAAGTATATCTTTACTACTCTGATGTCCAATTCAGTCCAACCCATGAAAGCAGATATTTGCTGGGCACCCAGGTAGCCAATTATGGCAGTTTAGGACTGTCCTGATTAGGGTACTAGACATCCTCTCTTAAAGAAATCTTTCTACTGGGCACTGAAGAAATCACCCAGGAAAGAAATTTTCATAACTTAACACATTATTTAATTGGATAAAAAAAGAAATCTATGCATTAAACTGGCAGAGTCATCAAAGACTCTAATTAACAACACAAACTTACTGTGTGACTAGCTGTTAACACACACACACACACGAAAAGGTCTATGGAGGTCTTATTTTTTTTTAAAAAAAGTGTTTCTAAGGAAGGAGATAAAGGTTTGCTTCGAAGTTTGTGGAATTTTCAAGCATTCAAATTTTATTGAGAGATAAGCATAGTGCTGAGCAGGGTGTGCAGTGTCACACGTCTGCCTGAAATTTGACTGCTATTTGTTTGTTTGTTTGTTTGTTTGTTTGTTTTTCGAGATAGGGTTTCTCTGTGTAGCTTTGGAGCCAGTCCTGGATACATATATATTGGATTACAATATTAGCATTAACTTCTTGTCTACTTCATAGGGTTGTTGGGATGAACATATGAGACTGGTAGTATAGATAAAACCATTTTGAAAACTATAGAATGCACCACAAATGTAATGTGATATAGGACACCGCTAATGCTGCTGGACAAAGATAAATCCAATGTAATGTCTGCAGTCTTAAACTGTTGGCTAATTTGTTAGTCACTGATTACTATTTTATGTTTTAATGAATTAATTTAAATTGCATTTTCTTTAAAGTTCTTTGGTTCTTCTAGCCATATTTCAAGCACTCAGAGACTACCAGTGATAGAGACTAGCCAGTGGCTACCACAGTGGATAACACAGGTAACATTCCTATTAGCACACAGTGCTTTCTTGTGTAGTGATAGTTCATACATTGGCAAGTGAGATTGTTTTTGAACATTATAGCAAACTGTCTTTAATGTAAGGTTGTTTCTATAGATAATAAGATGCATAACAAAGACACTAAAGATGTACCACCTTAACCCAGGCTGTGGTAGCTAATTACTGGGACTCATTTTATATTCTGGTTCTTTTTCTTCTGGGCATGGGCTAACATTGCATTCCCTAGCCTTTTTCTGGTTAGTGGAGATCAGAGGACCAGTATTAGTCCAAGAGCTAAGAGGACAGATGATTTATGTCACTTTAAGGCTGAACACCTCATCATTGATGGGAAGAGATCCAGGACTCTCTTCATTTTTCTATAGTTAATCAAAATATACAAGGTAATGGCCTTTGATCAGCTGAGGTCCCGCGGGGAGAACTACACATTTTGGTTTCCAGGAGATACTGATGCACATATGGAAGAAGCAAGGAGTCGGCCTTTCTTGTCATAGATGATAAAAATTTAGGGCTATTTGGGTTGTTTGTTTGTTTGTTTGTATTTGGCAGAGTAGGGTAGGTTATTAACCTTGAAGTAAAGGCCAGAAAAAGAGAGACCAGGCAAGTGTGTAATCTTAGTTACTCTCCTGCTCTGTCCATTCTCCAAAGACAAACACATGTGAAGCCCCACATGCGCATGTGCTACTACTAGGATAGAGCAAAAAAGACATTGTAGATCGTCCTATGCACTGAATGTGTTCCCCAAATTTCATGTGTCGGAAAATCGATTCACGGACATATGGCCATGGTGTTTGTGAGAAGTTGGAGGTGACGGAATCACAAGGAATCTGTTTTAAGGACTGGATTGGTCCATTAGCTAATTTATTAGCAGGTTACTTGGTCATAGAAATGAAATCTCTCTATTCAGCTTGCTCTGTTTCCTCATGTGATGTTCTGAGACACCTCAGGACTCTGAAGAGAGCCTCTGTAAGAAAGAAAGGTTTCAGAAGATGAACACACTCAACCTTGATTTCCCAAGCTCCAGCAAATCTTTATTCCCCTGAAAATTGCCCAGTGTCTGTCATCCAGGTATTGAAACAGAAAATAAACTAAAATTCCTCACTACCCACAAATTCATTCAAGATGTTCTATTTCCTCAACAAGAGAAGAGTCAAAGCCATGTGCAACTCATTTAACAGAACCCAGTTTGGAAACAAAGTACAATGCTTTCTTTTATGAAGGCCTGACTACTAACGCCTCAAGAGGACCAGAGTTGGTGAAACTGGAACCAGGATTTGACCAGAAGGGACTCAGACATTGTTTAACTGAATGTGCTTCCAACTATAACATGGGAGAAACATGAAGAAAAGCCATCTCATCCGTGAATAAAATCTGGACTATCTTGAGCTAATGCCTGGACGTATTTAGTTTTTGAAGAATGCAAGGAAATAGGAGGAAGCAGATTGTTTGTATTCTGCTGTGTATTCCAAAAACCAGGATTCTATTTTAAAACACCAGTAACAATGTTGCTTCTGAAACACAGTAATCTTATTTTTTTAGGGAGTGGGGGTTATGAGTTTTACATTTATATGTGAATATATCTCAGAAAATATGTAAACAGTACTGATGCTTTCATCACTGTTAACATTGTTGGTTCAGGTCTACCAAGTCTGCCACTAACTCACACCCAGCCAGTCACACCACCTGGTCCTCTAAACAGAGAGCTTGTCTGATGGGTGTCTGCTCTCATAGCCATAGCATGTCTATATGGATAGAAACTTAACACACCACACACGCGGGCGCGCGCGCACACACACACACACAGGGTGGGGGTGGTGGAGGAAACAGACAGACAAACAGAGACAGAGGCAGACACACAGAGAGAGGCAGAGAGAGAGAGACAGACAGACAGACAGACAGACAGACAGACAGACCGACAGACAGAGATATCAAGTGCCCAATTGGGATGCTGTATGTCAGGCATCTTCCTTTCAAATCAGCCCTTGCACCTTCTTCAGAGCCCTGACAAACAGCTTGTGCTGTGTCTTCTTTTCATGCGAAAGAAACCCAAACTTGGAGCCATCTGCTGACCTGTTTGGGACTAAGTCACCATTGATGGAGCCCCATTCTCTGTAGAGTTACGGCTTCTTTCCAGCCAGCACCTGCTGCCTCTCCACCTTGGCTAGACTTCTTCCCTGTCTCACTTCAGACTCCCAAGACAGGGCTTTCTAAGAGTTGCCTTTCCACGAGCTGCTCTGAAAAATTATCTGCATCGTTATCAGAAAGAGCTTGGCACAAAACAATGTCATTAAGTTCATACTGTAACACAATTAACTAATCCTAAGTCAATACTGTGGTCCCCATATCTGTGGTGTTAGTTTCCAATGTTTCAGTTACATGTGGAGGATAATGACAGTTTAAAAATATCAAGTTGTCTTGACTCCTTCAAGGGAGAAGCCCCAGCCACATAAATCTCATCGCACTGTATTTATATAACTCCTCTATTCATTACAAGTGATTGTTATCAAGCGCATCCTGTAAGTGGTTGGTAACTTTGATTGCCATCATGGTTAGCTAAGATGGCTTAGGACATTACTAAAGCAGTGTTGAGTGCATCTGCAAGCATGTTTCTAGAAGGGGAAAAGTCTGCCCCATAGGTGGGCAGTGCTAACCCAGGGTTGAGGGCTGAAAGTGAATAAAAACAGAGTTTAGAAAAGGAAGCTCGCCAAGTTTTCATCAGATCGATCTGCTGCTTCTTGGGTCAAATTTGAAGAGCTACAAGCTCAGGCTTCCATTGCTATGAACTCTGCCATGTCTTGCACACCATCGTGGCCTTCATCCCTTTCAACCACAAACTAAAATAAAATATTTCTCTTTTAAGTTTCTTCTTGTCAGATATTTGGCCACAGTGATGAGAAAAGCAGCTAATGTACTGACCTGACTTATAGATTAAGTGCAGACAAGTATGTACATAAAAAACATAATAGACCGTGCATGGGGCTGAGTAGAGCCTGAGGTTGTAGGCATCCAGGGAGAACTGGGAATATAACCCTGCAGATAAAGAGCAACTACAGTACTGAGATTTGTCTGACTCTGATTTCTGTATCAGTGTCCAGATGTCTCTTGGCCCTCGTCAGCACCCCAGAGATGAGAAGATTAAAGCATAGAAGTACCGCGTTCACAGCTCACTGCTGCTCTCCAGTGCCCTGGCGGCATCCACCTCGGAACTCTTCTTCAGGATGACTGCTCTATCATCTGAGATGGGGAGTGCAATAATGGACATATCCCTTCCTAAGAAACCCAAGAAGAGTTTGGCAGAAAATTTTCCATAAACGAAAACATGAGGCATCGTGACATCTCAGCATGCAGCCTGAGAAGCCATATTTATAAATAGCCTGCAGTTCTGGGGATGAGAATCTGCTCTGCTGTTTTCACTGTAGTCAGAATGATTCCATGATCAGCACGGGCAGTCGCATCTCCATTTGCCCACCCTGATCATGTCCCGATTACTGTGCATGGGAACTCCTAGCATTTCAAAGTTCCCTCTGTATCAGTTACATCAAGCTGCTTTGGTAAGATCTTCACCCAGACTGTGGAAGTGTCCCTCACTATAGTTTTTACTGTTGATACATTGCCTGGTTTAAGCTGACTTAGCTCCTTGATTTGAGTGCTGCGGTCCACGCCAGGTTGAGAATGTCTTTGCTAACACTATACCACATCAGAGAATGGAAATGAGCAGTCTAGTCTGTGGAGAGGTGAGCTCCTGTTTTGCATAGCCTGGGACAGTGGGTAGGAAGCTCATAAGCAACGATAAGGAAAACTGAGTCGTGGATTTAAGAAAAGAAAATGAATGAATGAAGGCTAGGTGACATGGTTTTAAAATAAGAGATAGTAAAAAAGAGAAGATGGGTATAAACATGTCAAAGAATTTTAGCACCCCAAAATGAGGAACCCGAAGTGACTGCTTAACCTGTTCTGGCTCCTAGCTTTCCAGAGTTACCCTTTCTTTCTATTATCCAACAGGCTGTGCAGTTTGAAGACTTTCCCTTGGTCCACTGTAGATAAAGATAACAACCGCTAGGAATGGAAATATACTAATTATGTTAAATACATGAGCTCATAATAATTTTGAAAAGAGTTAAATAATAGATAAATTCATAGTGATTGATGGAACCCACTAGATGGTATGAGTGAGCAAACCCATCGTCTTGAAAACTGCTCAATAAGTGTATTAAGTCAATAAAACAGGTATAAAAAAGTCCTGTGCCCCATTCTCTGAGTTAGCAGCGACCCATACCCTGAGCAATAACACCTGAGCAGTGAGTGGTAAGAGGTGTTTGTTCCAACACGGTCCATCTGCTTCTCCTTCCCCAGCTTTGCTCCTCCTAACTCCCACTGGTCCCTTTTTCCGTCCTCATCATTTCAGTTCATGTTCGAAGCAACCTGTTTCTTCTTTCTTCCTCTAAATGCTGAGTTCACAAGCTAGTTACGTTTGGAAGAGTTTGACTGAACTCTTGGCCAGGATGGGAGAAAATGGCAGAAAGACACACAGAAAATAACTTCAAATGTAATAATAACTTTTTGTTTTTAAAGTTTTTTGACCCTGACCTATTCTTCTTGGGATAAAACTGCATTTCTGCAGTCTCTCTGCCACTATCCATGCAGCCTGTTGTGATATTTTGATTGTGTTCTGACAAATAAACCTTGCCCAGATAACTTGATAACTGTTTTGCTACATGTAATTTTACTATGTTAAAGTTAAAACCTTCCTTTTTGATTAGACAGGAAAAAGGGAAATGCTATGGGATGTCTTTTTGTGTGCTGTGAATATGTGTTTCTCTCATTGGTTGATAAATAGAGCTGCTTTGGCCTATGGCAATGCAGGATAGAGCCTGTCAGGAAATCCAAGCAGAGATACAGGTGAAGAAGGATAAAGTCTGGGAGATGCCAGCGGCTGCCCAAGGAGCAACAGGCCAGAGTACCACTGGTAAACCACGGGGCACATGGTAATACACAGATTAATAGAAAGGGGTTGATTTAAATGTAAGAGCTAGCTAGTAATAAGGCTGAGCTACTGGCCAAGCATTTAGAAGTAACATTAAGTCTCTGGGTGGTTATTTGGGACCTGGCAGGCAGGAGAAAGATGTCCAGGAACAGCCTGTCGTTCCCCTTCTTTTACCTTCTTTCTAAAGCTCTTCCATAAACTTTACCAGTCCCCTCAAGCTTTCTAAAGCTTTCTATCTTTTGTAACAAGCAAATGCTTGAGCTTCTCCCAGACCAAATCAATACATATACTAGATCTGCCTAGAAGAACTAATTTATATGTATGCCCCTTTAAGTTGTCTTTCTTAAACAAAAGAGACATCTTTCACTAATTGGAATTCTAGTTTCATGTTGACTTATCTGACCCAGACTCTAATCAGATATTTTTAATCTCCTCATAATAATGAAAACCCTTTACAAATTTTTCAGACTTAATTTCAAGTGTTCGTCAGGGCTATTAATCAAAGACATATTATGTATACATTTCAAACAAACTCTATTAATCAGTTTGCCAATTATTTTTCATTTTATGGGATCTGTTTTCCCCACAGGCAGCTGCCATCAGGTATTTTTCATGAAATGTTCTGGTTTTTCAGCCTTGGTCACTGTGGTATTAGTCTGTGACCTTCGAAAGCAAACTACTGCTTTGTTTGGGAGTAAAAAAAGAATCTAATTACAGTAGTTAAATGAACTGGAATTAATTAACTTGTGGATACTTGACATTTATAGCTAATTGGTCATATCTATCATAGAAAGAGAACCTGGGCCTTTTATCTCTGTTTTATCAACCATGTTGAAAATCAATAGACTCTCAAAGAGCAAGGCAGCCAAGGCTCCCAGCAGCATGCTCGACTCGGAAGAAATCACAAGATGTCATTAAGTTATGAATAGAAATTTCTCAGTCTTCTGGGATACTTTTATGAGAAAACATATCCCAGGCCACTGTATTGTCAGACTGTGGAGATATCCTGACCTGGGGGCCTCCAAAGAGAAAACCCTCTCAGTGAAGGAAAGGGTCTTTCCTAGCACTTCTCTGTGAGTCTCCAGCCACTCTTCAGCATCGCCTCACATGTGCTTCATGGCAGCCAGGGAGCAAGGTCCTAAGGCAGTGGTTCTCAGCCTTCCTCATGTTATGACTCTTTAATACAGTTCCTCACGTTGTAGTGACCCCAACCATAAAATTACTTTTGTTGCTACATCATATCTGTAAGTTTGCTACTGTTATGGATCATAATGTAAATATCTGTGTTTTCTGGTGGTCTTAGGTGGCCCCTGAAAAAGGGTCATTCAATCACCCAAAGAGGTCATGACCCACAGGTTGAGAACCACTGTTCTAAGGGCTTGGAGATAACCCGTGTGGAAGCTACACAAAATTCATTATTCTTTGGCCTCCCTGATCCATTCCCAGTGCGGAGAGAGATCATGTAAAAGGACATGATTTTATAGGGCTGTCATATATGCATTCACTTGACAGAGTGAAAAGAAATATGAAAGCATGAGGAATGGTGGATTTTATTTTTGTGATCCCATACATAGCTTTAAGCTGGCTCATGTCATGTTTCTATCAGGGATTCATGAGATTTTGCTTTTCATGAGATTTATCTTGTTGGTTTAGCTCTTCTTTTCTGTTTTCCAATCTGATTGGTACAGTGCCTTATTGTTAGGTTAATTCATATTTCCCCAGTGAAAAGTATTTTTCATATGTCTGTTAACCCTTTGACAACACTCATTAAACTATAAGGTGTGTGTGTGTGTCTGTGTGTGTGTGTGTGTGTGTGTGTGTGTGTGTGTGTGTGTGAGAGAGAGAGAGAGAGAGAGAGAGAGAGAGAGAGAGAGAAAGAGAGAGAGAGAGAATAGGATCTTGCTATGAATCCAGGTTAGTCTTGAACTTATGATTTATCTGTCACAGCCTCTTGAGTGTTAGGATTACAGGTATGTGTCACCATGCCCAGCACTAAACTATATATTCTAAAAAATCTTTTTATTGCATTCATTTACTGTGTGTACGTGCAGGTTTGCTCACATCCCATAGCAAGTGAGTGGGAGTCAGGGAACAGTTTATGGGAATCATTTCTTTCTTTCCATCTTGTGGTTCCCAGGGATAGAACTCAGGTCATTAAACTTGCCAGAAAATACCTTTACTTGGTGACCTGTGCCTGCAGCTAATTATGTATTCTACATATGTCAATTCCACTCTCCAAAATACATCCTGAATAAATAAGTCCATGATGTATAAAGATATTTATATAGCAAGATTATTCATAACTAAAACCCTGATACAAAGCTACTTACCATTATCATAAAAATGATTTGCTAAATTATGATATACCCATGTTGTATTAAATTTCTTCAGGAAAATACAACCAATAGATATATGTACTTATGGTGTATATATGATATGTAGATGATAGAAACATAGATAGATAGATAGATAGATAGATAGATAGATAGATAGATCAATAGATAGATGACAGATTCATGGATAAACAGATAGGTTTATACACAGACTACAGGAGTTGACTCATAAAATTATGAAGGCAAACAAGCCCAACAACCTGCCATCTGCAAGCTAGAGACCCAGGAAAGCTAGTGGCATCATCCTAGTTTGAGTCTTAAGTCCCAAGGAGCAGCAAAAACAATGTATAGTGTACAGAAACCCCAGTCAAAATCTGAAGGCCCAGGGATGAGGAGGGTAGACAGTGTAGGACTCAATTTGAGGGCAGGGGAAATCCAGTACTGCAGTCAATGATAGTCCTGGTCTTTAGGGATCAGGAGAGGGGGAAGAAAGCCAAGAGCTACAATAGGAGTGATGATGACGTGTATATCTATGTGTGCAATTATGTGTATTGTTTATAAAGAAAGAGCAGTCAGAGGGTGGACTCTCATGACTCCTCCTTTATTATTTAGACCTCTAATACTGGATGAAGCCCTCCCATACTGCAGAAGGCAAGTTGCTTCATTCAAACTGAAGGTTCAAACAGTCTCATTTCAGAAACACCCAGAAAAATGTTTAGCCAAGTATATGGATACTTCCATCAAGTTAACACTAACCACCACTTGTACAAGTTATTTATACCTGGAAAAGGGTAGGGATTTTGCTGTGTTGGTAAAATGAGTGAGGAGAAAGAAGAACATAGGTACAATGAAATCTCATTGTGGAAGTGATGTGTTTTAGGGTGTGGTTGGCTCTGGGAGATGCCTTCCTTGCAATTTCTTGCAAGGTGGGCATCAGAATACAAGAAATAAAAGACAATAAATTCAAGGCTCCAGTAGGTCAGATGCCTTCGTAGGGTACATTTTGTTGTTGTTGTTATTGTTTGTCCTTAGGTTGTTTTATTTTAGATTCTGTATGTTAACAACTACTAAGCAGCCTTCATCTTCTGATGTTTCTTACATGGGCAGGCCAGCAATCTCTGTCCTCTTTGGTAGCAGGAGCACCTCCTGCCCCTCTACATTATATATTCCCTAGACTGATGGTTTCATCCCAGACAATTCAAAGGATTAAATGCTGTTACAAGACCTCCAGAGGTACAAGGTTTATATGCAACCCCTTATAAAAGATAAAATAGGAAGGAAGAGACTCTCTTCCTATAGAACTCATAAGATGCTTTTATTTAAGAGAGCCCACTAAATTTGGCTAAGGTAATGACATTTGGGTTACTAAATAGAGATACTTTAGAATTTTTCCCTTCTAATCCATTAAGAGGTATCTGATTCTGACCACTACACTAAGTAGGTCTGGCAACAGGAAAACTTACAGCTTTGAGTGTGTCTTGGGATCGCCCCCATCCAGCATGGCCATCAAGTTCTGAGAATGAATGTCCTACAGGCACATGTATACAAGACACAGAAATATCCAGTCCTAGAATCCACACAACGTTCCCCCTGTCACACTTTACTCAGTAAGCAGGTGCCAGCCCAGAGTTCAGGCAGCAGGTATTGTGCCAGCCCAGAGTTCAGGCAGCAGGTATTGTGCCAGCCCAGAGTTCAGGCAGAGGAGAATATATTCTCCTCTCAATGAGGAGTGTAAAGAGCATCATCATCAACAATCTACCATGAAACACAAAGCCAGACACAAAAGAAGCCAGGTTATCTTTCAGATCTAGAAAGTCTAGGAAAGAGAAGCAATATAGGCTTGGCCTGTGAGTGAAACTGTGCCACAGTTTGATGCTAATAATATCCTTCCCATCTGCTTAGAAAAGAGCATTTGACTGTCTACCTTAATCCATGCTTTTATCAGGTGGGCTAATGGGTGTGTGGTTGTTCAGTAGTCATTTTGGGATTTCTGTGAATGCTTTTATCACCAGGTCTTTTGGGAAACAAGCCAAGTTTCCAGTGACGCATGTGATTAACTTCCTTCCAACTGTCCCACCTTCTTCCATCTGGAATGCCTATTTGTCTCACTTAGGCCTCACAGCTGGCCTCTGAATCTTTCTTCTCTTTGCGATTTCCATTTCTGTCGTGTCTTTTCTGTTCTGAAAGAAAGCTTGCTCGTACCACATCTCTTTGGCCACTAATTGAGTTGTTGGCAGTGACCAGTCTCTATTTATTTATTGCGGTGGGAGTAGAGGAGTCACACATAACATAAAAGACCCTTGCCTATAGTATGTTGGAGTGTATGTACACTTGTGTATGCATAAACATGTACATGTCCTTCCACGTATTATGACATGTTATCAGGCCAGCACATTCCTCCCTTGTGGGTATTAGGCCAAGCCCTTCAAAACTAATTACAGGTTCTCAACATGCTTTTAATGTAATTAACATTAATGATTGATGTTCTCACGTCAATCAGGGTGTCTTAGAGATTTATCAGGTAAGAACAAAGCAAGTATTTTCCCCTCATAATCAATATCATTTGCAATATTCAAAAAGTAATAATGTAATAGAAATGAAAGATAAAAATAGTTATGATTTACAAAGTATCCTACATGTGCTGTGGAGATTAATCCCCCATGGATTTTCCACACTGTGATTCTGCCTACAATGATTCATCTGAACAAATGACCTGTCATGTTTCTTGAATTCTAAGACTAGAAGGAAAAGGAGGGGCTCACCTAGAAACTGTCTCAGAAGTTTTTACTCTGATACAGTAAGAATTTTAATTCTGTAAAACCGTGTTTAAAATTATCCTTGAGGTGGGGGAGCAGAAAGGAGTCAACGTTCCTTTCCTGGTCCACTATCTATTTCATCCTGTTCATCCTCCATCCTCCACCCATGCTTGAACCTTTGCTTCCGACCCCAACTCCTACTACTGAGAAGGCTAAGAAGGAAGGGTCTTACTTCCAGAATCCGTACTGTCTGGCTTGGTTAGGTTCCCTAGCCACCTCCTCCTCAAACTGTGGAGGGAGCTTCCATGGTTTGTAAGAGGCTTCCCATCTGTACTAGGGCAAGCCTCCTACCAACTGGCCTCCCAGGAAGCCCTTTCTCAGTTTCTACATCCAGAGACACACCTTAAACTACATCTCCCTAAAGCTGATGTATTTTATGGAAGACTTGACCCCAAGGCAATCGCCACTCAGGACAATCATTTCTGTGTATGTGTGCTGCTCCCTTCTGCTTGCTGCTTTCTGGAAATAGCCACTGGAGTCATTTAAAATCGAGCAGAAAGCTACAACTTGTGCCTTCAGCCTTCATATTCTCACGGGAGGACACATGGCTACTCTGACAAAGCAGCTGAGGTTAAGGTCTACAGTGAACTAGTAAGTTGTCACTGTCTCTTATCGGCTTTGACATAGTGCGTGGAAACTAGTCAGGAGTAGTGACATCTATCACAGCATTTTCAGCATATTAAAGAAGTAGGTTTTGTCTTCATAGTTTGAGGCTTCCCTTTTAATCCATACACGAACATATTTGTTGAGACCACACTGCCTTCTTACTTCAGGGACCTGTGGATCACCATCAGTGACTTTGTAAGTATAGTTGCTTGTTGCCTTCCTGGTGCCTCCAAGGCCATCATGGTGGATGAGATTTGTAGAAGCACCCTTGTACAAATCAGCATCATTTTCCTCTTGCTCTTTTAATTTAGTTGTGTGCAATGCCTATTGCTTGTTCATTTTAAATATAAGAGGATGGAAAGATGTCTTAGCAGTAAAGAGCATTTACTTGATGCTCTTGCACAGCTCAGTTCACATCTACCCACAAATCCATTGTAGGGGATCTGACACTCTTACCCTGGGTAGCCTGCAAGCTTCTGCAGGTAAGTCCTTGCTGTCTACAACCCTCCATTCAGCTTGCGGCAAAGGCTCTACTTCCAGAGACACTTGAGAGAAGGGGCTCCTATAATGCTCTAAAGTGTGACAAGCAGACAGGAAGGATGGCCCTAATGAGATCCACAGCTTCTCTCCAGAAACATGGTGCCTAGCATTAAGAAGTGGGGTGCTAACGCACACAGCCCTGTTGTGAATACAAGTGTCATGGAACCATGAAGACTTGAGGAGCTTACTTTCTGTGCTGAGAATTTCTTGGCAATTGATTCTTCCAACTGTTTTGTGTCTGACACCATTTCTGTGATTGATTATCCAAATTAGCTTACCATAACGTACGCTGACTCTAGCTATGATTGCTACATATATCGACTCTGACACTCACATTTCTAAACTACCTGTAAATTTTGTAGATTTATAAACTAGGGTACCCTGAGGTGGGTGATAATAGTATATGGGGAATAGGCTACTCTGATATGCTGTCAGAGAGATGAGCCATAAGCAGGGCTTAAATTCGTAGTTCAAATGCTTATAACCCTCACACCGCAGATTTTGAGTTCTCAGAGAGTCTTCTCAGTACCATTCCCTCTAGGCTAGGGATAGGAGAAAACAGTAAATTCCTTTTCTGCAAGGTGTTGTTGAAAGATAAAGAAGAAAAATGTTGCTAAATGCCCTTTATACCTAAGAGGTGGATGTTAGCTGTATTGTCAACTGATTTCTTTGCATGGCTGACTCAGAAACTCATCAGGAAAGGTATTTAAAAAAATACAGTCTCTCTTGCTTTGTTTGGCCTTGTTGGATATTTGATACAAAAATATCAATTTATAGCCTTTAAATATTGCTGTTTTGGTCAATTATGAAGACACAATTTGCAAAGAGAAAAATCTACTCCTATTACATTTGCAAAATCAATAAAACATAAACAAGCACTAGATATATTTCAGAATTATAGAGAATATACTTATCTTGAAGACCTAGAGGCTCATCGGCACTGCCGTTAACAAGGGGCATGACTAACATTGTTTTAATAAACCAGTGTTGCTTGTAGTTGTTTGGGAAGAGAATAAGAAGAGAAATTGTCTTTCATTGTCTTTCTGCTGAGATTCCTACAATAATGAGGAAAAATAAAGTTAAGGGTCCAAAGACTCTTTGTAGCTTCCGGTGAAATGAACTCACCTTCTCAAGTAACACCTTCTCATCTTGTCCCTCTCTTGCTCATCTAGATTCCAATGTCTAGCTGGTTCTTGATATACAACCTTAAGTGTGATTGATAGCTGCGGATTGACCTTGGGTGTCTTAGTCTCTCTTAATTACTGGTTAGAGATTTGCCACCTGCCTCTGTTGCATCTTTATCACCTGGAGCAGCCGCAGTCAATAACCCCATCTCGCGCTGTAATTGCTCACAAGTGTGTTTCCTCCACTTCTGATGCTATAAGTGATATTTGATTTGGTGACTCTAGACACTTGGAATATTTGTACACCTGGAATATGACTTAACTTAAACAATAAAGCATTTTACTTATTTTTGGCTTCATTTCAAATTAGCATTTAACAAATTTACCAATAACACAATAAAAGAAACTCAGAGTGGATTTCTATCCTCTGAGCTAATCATTACCTTAGTGAAAACTACAGTAATTAAGTGCATATAGATCTGTCAGAGCATGGTGAAACAGGAACACTGATAAAATCAGAATCTCCCATATTCTTGAGAAAGTCAATGTAATTTTAGGACATTTATTAAAATGTAAATTCTGGAATAACTTAACTTGGTCTTATAGAAATAAAATTCTACAAAGCAAGCATGCTTTCAGTCAAATTTCCCTATTTTCTTATAGTCACATATAGACTCCTTACAAGAGAAGACCAGGCAGTGACGTGAGAGGTAGACTGACGAGTTACCTGCGACCGACTTTGTGATCTACCAAGTCCCAAGATAAGTAGCTTTCATCCCAGAAATTCTGATTGCATGTTGTCTGAACGGTTTGTTTGTTATGAATTAATTCATAAAGAAACCAAATATATATGATGTTATGAATTAAAAGAAGCAAACATCATATGGTGCTATGATAAAGTAGCTTTGACTCAATAATCATTTTTCATTTTACACACATGAAGTTTCCTGAGGTGGGTGTTCCTCTCCAGTCTAAATGATTACATCATTTAGACTTTGCCTGCTTTCCATTACCAAGGATTCTGGGGAAATGGGTGGCATTTAATTTGAAGAAGGAAATGAAAATACACAATACCTTTGTGTCATATAAAATTCTTTTTAAATATGTCTTTGTGTCCACGCGTGGCATTTCTATCAAAACTAGGTGCATTGCACTTTGCTTGCAGTTCTAACAACTCACCACAAGGAGCGAGTTGTAACTAGAGACACTAAATGGAAAATGTGATTTTTTTCTGTGACTTATTTTTTTTTTTTATTCACAGCAGCCTCCGTGCTCTTCTCTTTGCCTAGCACCCTTTAATAATACACTTTAAAATGTTTTCTAAAACTACGGTTTTCTTTTAAGAAGAAATTCCATAGCACACTTCAAGGTGCTGGAGTAGAAATGAAACCAAAAATAACTAAAACTTCAATCTTGTTCATAAAAGCAAATCTTTCATAGATCATAGTTCACAGACAATAAAAATCTAAGTGTGGGGGCTGGAGAGATGGCTCAGAGGTTGAGAGCTCTGCCTGCTCTTCCAAAGGTCCTGAGTTCAATTCCCGGAAACCACATGGTGGCTCACAACCATCTGTAATGGGGTCTGGTGCCCTCTTCTGGCCTGCAGGCATACACACAGACAGAATATTGTATGCATAATAAATAAATAAATATTTTAAAAAAATCTAAGTGTGGGTGAAATACTTCAGACTTGGAAGTGTCTCAGTAGCCCTGGGTTTAATCTTCAGTTCTACAAAAACAAACAAGCAAACATGAACAACAGGAAAAAAAAAGACTAAGTACAAACACACCTGTATGGAAAAAAATCAAAGTAGTCAGAGAGACCAAGATAAAAAAGCCAATCAGGAACAACTTCTGAAATATGCCATAATAACACATTTTGATCTGAGGTAACTCGAGGAAGAGCATGTAAGAGAAGGGCAGCATTCCTTCCATCCTGCCCATATGGACGCCACCTTCCACTGCAGCAGAAAGGGCAGATCATTCTCATTACCAGAGACTGTAGTCTGCACCAAAATAGATCTGTGCAAACAAATCTACAAAATTCATTGTCAGAGGCTGTGGCAGTTGCAGCAGGTAACTAGTGGTCAGATGTCAACCCATCAGAGGAATGATTCTTTAATGGAGGAGAATCCCATCCAGGCAAAACTGTTGCTCTTATATGTAATGTCACATAGGCAAAAGCAGCTATGGTGTCTCCCTAATACTGCAGTGTAGTATGTAATCTCATGTGATGTGTATACATAATCTCATGGTTACATCTCAATCCTATGGGCACATATACCTGTGGGAGATCAAGAAGATGACTTTTCATTAATGTGTATGATTTTGAGATATAGAAAATATAGTAGAATGCTTCATAACTAGATCTAGTGTCCCGTGAGGACTGTGAGACCCTTAAAAGCCTGCTTTGTTTCTTTTACTCAGACTGACACAAGAAAACAACAATTTCTCCCCAGTCTAAGACAAGCTACACCCAATTAGCTCGTTTTCACTCCAGAGCAAGATCAAACTAGAATCAATGTTTCTGTATAAGGATCATAAAAGTTAAAAACTATATAGATAGGCACAAGGTCAGAGTTGCAGATGTCTATTAAGGTTATTAACACAAAGCGACCTAAAAAAATCAGGCCAATTCTTTGCTTGCCAAGTCTGGCTGATAAGACCTGACTCTCTGTACAGAACTCTCTGCAACTTGTCTCACTGGCGCTCTGACTACGCCCCTGGTCACAGTCTTACCCCTGGAACCTTGCAACTTTGTGTTTGCCACGGCAAATGGCTCAGCTCCTTATTGTTTCCTCAGGGAATATGCTATGACCATGGTGTAAGATGTAACTCTTGTAACTTTTTTCTTTTTGCCTTAAGCCTCCTGTAAAAAAAAAATGTATTTAAGCTAGGTGAATAGAAAATCAAGAGAGAACTGGAACAGAGAATTGAAGCAAAGGAGAATTAGAAAAAAAAAGAGAACTTAGAAGAAAATTAAAGGACAGAAAACTAGACAGAAGAATAAAGAGCATGGCTCAAACAGCACGTGTATAAATTTATTCTGTAACCCCTCAGATTAGAAAGCTCTTAAGCTCGGTTTCACTCCACTGTTAATTCATTCTTGGCTTTTTGAGATAAGGTCTTGTGTAGCCCAAGTGGCCTCATATTTGCTGCATAGCCAAGAATGACCTTGAGTTTCCTCTCCTTGTTCATCTATGTCTCAAGTGCTGGATTTACAGGCATGCGCCACCATGACAGGTCCTCCCATATATTTTCTAATTGCCGTCCCACTTGACCTTGTCATTTCTCTGCCACGTGTATCCATTTAGAGCTTTCAGTCCTGACTGTCTCTATGGGTCTTTATTGTTCTCTCCCCAGGTACATGTGCAATAATTTCGGCTCCACGCTCATTCATCTATCTTATGTCATGTTAATTCTCAGGCCCAGTACTAGAACCCAGGAAAGTAAGGGAAGTTTTTCCTCTCCTACAATGAAAGAAGACCAATAACAACTGGCCAATCTATCCTTAGTCACAACTAGCTCAGGATCTGGGTCTCGCCTGGTAAAAATTTGATGTCTATTAACTTTGGAGGAATCCATAACTTTTCATTTCCCATGGAAACAAAACCACAACCTCCCCCCCCTCCAATGAAACACATTGTCTGACTTCCATTCTGAAGCCAAAACATCCCTAAAGTATATAGGCTGGTTTAATTCAGCAGTAACTTTCCAAAATCCAGCGTCTCTCAGCAGCTGTTGTTTTCTGTTCATTGGCATTTAAAAATTTTTAAATTAACAAAACACCATATAATGTTCAAACTTTTTGTATTATAATATTTTCCATCTTTATGTGGCTTATTTTTCATATTACTTTACTCTCTTTTTAAAGACTTCATTATTTCAAATTATTTTTTCTATAATGGCCTGTCCTTTTTTTCCTTTGGCATCTAAGCACATTTTAAAGCATACTCTGTTGTTTAGAGGTTTTCTCAGTCTGGACCTGACTTTTTCTGAATCTGCAGTGTTTCTCTGACTGCTTGAATCAAACATTAATCTGTTAGGCAGTGGTTAACCTCTCTGCCCTGTGTCTCTAGCAGCTGGTTCCACCTCCTTTAGGTTGTTGAGAACAGAGCCTCATGCCTGCGGGTCACAGTCATGTAGATGGTCTATCTGCCCCAGCTCTGGTTAGCTCTTCTACCCAGCCTCCTGCTACCACACAGCCCACTGCTCTTAAACCAATTCAAGTGCTCAGTAGCAGGGTCTCTTAAAAGATGCATGCTTTTGTACACTGAGCCTATATGAGATACTGCTCTCTCAGGCCCTATGTTATTTTCAGATCTCATGTTTAGGCACCATATATAGTGAGTCTTTCTCTCTCACACCAGTCAGCTTCCAAATAGCTACATGGAGACTTCATATTAAATCTGAAAACACAGCCTTCACTTAGGCTTGTTTCTAACTAGCTCTTTTTTTTTTTTTTTTTGGTTTTTCGAGACAGGGTTTCTCTGTGGCTTTGAAGCCTGTCCTGGAACTAGCTCTTGTAGACCAGGCTGGCCTCGAACTCACAGAGATCCGCCTGCCTCTGCCTCCCGAGTGCTGGGATTAAAGGCGTGCGCCACCGCCGCCCGGCTTCTAACTAGCTCTTATAATTTAAATTAACCCATTTATATTAATCTATGTGTTGCCACATGGTTCATAGCTTTTACCTCTCCAACTAAAACTCCTTCCTAGCTATTAGCCATTTATCTTTTTATTAAACCAATCACAGTGACATATCTTTACATAGTGTCATCAAATATTTTCAATAGCTGGGGGTGCAGCTGTAACAATTCTGTCTGCAGCATCTGAGCCATTAGAGTGATCTCAGGTTATATTGGGGAGTTGAGGACCATCATTAATATTAATTAGCAAGTTCTGATATCCTAGAAGTGACCTTAAAGCTGTTGTCTTTTACATCATCTCTCACTGGCACGCCTCATGTAGATGTTTATTAAAGCAACACTGAAATTAATAGAGCCATGTGTCAGACTCTCCATATTCTCCACATCCCATCTAATCTCAATGATAAGAATAGACCTAAATGAAAATGAGGGACAACGATTTTGAACAAAGAGGCATTTGAAACAAAATTATAATAAAATGCATGGAAGGATATATATATGTATATATATACATACATACACACATACATATACATATACATATACATACATACATACATATATATATATATATATATATATATATATATATATATATATATGCAGAGTCTCTGGCAGCTGGGGACAGTAGGTAGAATACAGCTTATCAGCTCAGCCCTAGCAGAGCAGAGTGAGAGGGACTCACTACAGTTTCATTTGCTTTAGTTTTGTGTTATTCTCATTCCTTAGACTCATTTTCCTTCTGCTCAGCTGTTCCAAAAGGAACTGTGTTTATTTTACATCAAGAAGCATGACCCCTTGGCTTCTTTCTTACTTTGAGCAGCAGGAAAACCAAAAAGGAATGAATTTAGAACACCGAGAAAACAGATGGGAGGAAATACACTGGAGACGGTGTTCAAGAAGAGTTTATTCAAGTAAGGCTGGAGCCTTTATAATCCTGCCAAGGCCAATGAATCCTGTGGTGTCTCCACGTAGATCAGCATTGGAGCCACCATCCAGTGGAGCCTTCTTCACCGTCCAGTCTGAGCAGGAAGCTTCTGCTCCAGTCCTGTCTTGCTGTTCAAAGGCTTATTATTCAGCTCCCTGGCTTCTTCCTCCACTCCTCCCCACCTGTCTACAGTTATTTGGCCATTTTGCTGCTTGCTGGCATTGCTGTCAGAAGGTGGGAAGCAGAGGAAATTGAAGGAGCTAAACTATGAACCAGGCTTTGTTGCTACTGCCACACAGATTTGATAAGTGATTGTGCGAAAAAAAGAGGTGGAAATGTGTGTCCCAAGTGAAGATTAAGGCTATTTTAAGTATCTTACAGCTCATCCCATCACAGTCTAGCATGAAAATTTTGGCCATTGATGATGCTCAGATCAGAAAAGAGGCAAAACTAAGAACTCAAGCAGTTAAAAAAAATCTTAAATTCATCCAGACTGATTGCTTTGGGAATTTGAGTCAGGGACTAAAGAAAGAGGAAGAATGGGAAAGTGTTGGTTGGGGCTTTGGGAGGGTGTCCACTTCTAGAACACTATCTATGGCTCCCACATGCTAAAGCAGTCAAATGATTTCTTATTATATGACCCTCTCTTACCAGCACCACATGGATGAGCCCAACAGAAGCCATCTGACATAATGCCTTCTAATTCAGGGCACAGGTTTGATGTGAAGCCATGAATTATGATTGAGAGTTTAAATTAAGAAAACTGGGAGCATACTTTCTTTAGATTGAAACCAATGAAGTCTTAAAAAACCAGGTTCCAGTAAGAATTACTAAGGAGTAGACAATCTCAGAAACGTAGGATGAAAAACAGGTTCATCAGCCTACATGTTAGTTGGCAGAATAGAGATCTTAGAGCTCCTGATAGTGGACTATGAAGTGGTCTTGACAATTTACATTTTTGCTTGTCCAGTTGTCAGTGCTCATTAGTAGATGGGGATGCATTCATAAGCTGAACTTTAGGATGGAACAGTGGACATGTCTGCTGATGGAGTTCTGGGGCATGATGCTCCTCCTCACTCTGAGAGTCAGTAGCTCTACCTAACTGCAGCCCCTCAGTCCCTCATTAAAGGCACTGTAGAAAAGGATGGTACAGGGACTTGCCCTTGCCCAAGTTAAGGTAGGTGAATTTTTTGTTTCTATTGTTGAGCTGTTCTATGTTGGGCTGCCATATGTCCCGAGCTGTGCCATGTTGGGCTGCCATATGTTATGAGTCACCATTTTGGAGTGACTTCTGCTATAATCCTAGCCACAGAAAGTTCACACGTTCCAGAGTACAGGCATGGGGGATTCGAATATCAGTATGGTGATTTCTCAGAAAATTAGGAAACAACCTTTCTCAAGACTCAGCAATACCACTTTGGGGTATATATCCAAAGGATGCTCAATCGTGTCACAAGGACATGTGCTCAACTATTGTTCATAGCGGCATTGTTTGTCATAGCCAGAACCTGGAAACAACCTAAATGCCCCCTGACCAAAGAATGGATAAGGAAAATGTAGTACATTTACATGATGGAGTACTACACAGCAGAAAAAATAGTGACATCTTGAATTTTGAAGGCAAATGGATGGAACTAGAAAACATCATTTTGAGTATGGTAACCCAGACCCAGAAAGACAGTTATCATATGTACTCAGTCATAAGTGGCTTTTAGACATAAATAAAAGAAAACCAGCCTACAAATCACTATCCCAGAGAACCTAGACAATAATGAGGACCCTAAGAGAGACATACATAGATCTAATATACATGGAAAGTAGAAAAATACAAGATCTCCTGAGTAAATTGGGAGCATGGGGACCATGGGAGAGGGTTAAAGGGGAGGGAAAAGGAGAAAGGGGAGCAGAGAAAAATGTATAGCTCAATAAAATCAATAAAAAAAAATCAAAAAGAGGAAAAGAAATGTTAGGTAGGAGGGACAGAGATAAGAATCACAGAGATAAAGGATAATAGGGGGACAGCAACTCAGTGGATCCTGAATGCTGAATCAATTCTTCTGACTTCTGATTTTCCCATATATTTTTAGTATTATACCGCAATACTAAAAGTGGGGAAGAAGGCAAAAGACTACTTTAACATAATATAAAGGAAGCTATACCAGTTGCTTGCTTCAATACCTTGAGACATTAAGTCATTATTTCTTGAGAAAAGCATTTTATTGTTTAGGCAGCGAACCCACCCTAGACCAAGTAGGTATCCTGAAGGCAGTCACGCCCTAGGTCAAACCTCCTAATTCAAAAGGAGGAGCAGAAGTACGCTTGGATTCTCTGACCTTTAGTCAGTGTGGAGAGGATCCACCTGTGTGGGCCATCTTAATGTCCAAAATACCAAGTAACCACACCCTAGATGAGGGTGTGTAGCCACATTTGTTGCTAACCTCAAACTCTCTGACCTTTAGACAACGTGGAATAAGCTCACATTTTGGAATAAGCTCTATTCATAGTGGACTTTTTTCCTGAAGACATTTAATGATTTACTAAATGGATTGCTTTGTCTCCAGTATGTGTTACAGTAACTGAAAACTGTCTGACACAAGCACAGACTTCATGGAGTCTGGAGTCTTCTCTCGGTTGCTTTGCTGTGTGTTTCACTCATGTCATGACTGCACGTAGGCACGTCTGCCATTGGCTCATGTCATACTCTGCAATATGAGCACCCCACTGCTGCCCATGCCAAGGCTGATGAATATGCCATATCAGTTCAAGACTATCACTGCTAGGGCTGCTATGCTCGGCCCATATATAACTCGCAGAGCACACATACACATTGCTGCTGGGCATTAGCAAAACAAAGTACGTAGAATGGTGAGTATGGGAGCTGGTGTGATGGAGGAGAGTTATCTGTCTATGTTTCTTTCATTGGTTAATTAATAAAGAAAACTGCCTTGGCCCTTTAAGAACAGAAAATTAGGTAGGTGGAGTAGACAGAACAGAATTGTGGGAACAAGGAAGTAGAGTTGGGGAGACGCTTCAGGCATTCGCCATAGTGAGTCTCCATGCTGCTGTTCTCCGAGATGGACACAGGTTAAGATCTCTCCTGGTAAGCCACAACTCGTGGTGCTACCCAGATTACTAAATATGGGTTAAAACAAGATGTGAGAATCAGCCAATAAGAGGCTACAGATAATGGGCCAGGCAGTGTTTTAAAAGAATACAGTTTCCGTGTAATTATTTCGGGTGTAAAGCTAGCCAGCGGCGGGTGGCGGGACGCAGCCCCGCCAATTCACACTACAGATTGGCGCCCAACGTGGCTACATCCACTTAAAAACCTTACGTGGGTCAAACCGCGACTCTGCGGCCCGGCCGGAGCCCGCGCTCCCCCCTCCCTCCCAGACGAAACCGAGGCTTGCTCCGGCCCGCCAAGCCACCTGAAACCAGGCCTGCTGCCCGGGAGCTGTTTGCCCGGTCTCACGGGCTGCTCCGCCCCGCGCAGCTCGCGTGCCCCGCTGCACTCCCCCTCCCCACACCTCAGGGCCAAGTCGCCCGCCAAATCGTTTGTGAAGTTCTTGCAGGGAGTTTCTTCTTTTGTTTTCACAGAGGACGAGACTCTGTGGATTGCTTCTATCCCAATATGGTATGATAGACCACGCCCTCCTGAAAGGTTGCTATGAACATCTTCAAAAAATTACTTCACTCAACTGCCAACTGAGAGGAACCTAGCACACAGGTTACACCATAAAAGACCTAAATAACAACGCCCCCATTCAGCAGGAAGCAGTTTGGAGAGAAAAAACTGCGCCCATTTTCCCAAATATTGCTTATAAATGTTCTTTTACATTTAAAGGGGGAGATGATATAGATATGAATTTGCATTGGTATAGATTTTAAGGTCAATTTTGTTATATGTATATGTATTTCTGATCTTGATTAAGCTATTGTGATTGTAGTTCATTTTAAAAACTGTAATGTATAATTAGAAAATATAGGTTGTTAATGGATAATCATTGATAATAGTTAAGCTTGTAGTCATGTTATTAGATTTTCTAGATATGTAGAGATATATTTCAGTTAGATAGACATTCTTCATATCTTTCAAAGACTGCAGAATATGGCATTTAATGTTTTAATAACTTAGGGTTTTTCATGACAATGAGACACGTCTGCTCCTGGCAGCACCAATCTACTTCGAGAGGAAGATGGGCATCAAAGAGGCTACTTATGGAGTTTGTTAGCCATTTGGGCAAGAAACTGCTCTTGGCTGGACTGTTCCATAAACTGGACACAAAGAACCCGCAGAGAGAGGACTGCTAAACTTGCCTAAAGGTGAGATGGTCTTTCGGGGTTCCTGATTCATGAAAGAGTCTGCGAGACGTTCTGCAGGACACAGCAGAAAGTGACTGAACTGTCTTTGGAATTTTCTGCTTCATAAAAAAGTCTGCTGGACATTATGGGCCTGTAGGCTGAAGATGGATGCCCCAACGGTACAGAGGAACTTTGGGTGACTGTCCAGGCAGCGAGTTGTCTCTGTCATTTCTAGAGTTTGAAAGTTACTTACTTCTTGTTTATTTAGGTAGTCTTATATCCTTCTGGAGTCTTTGATGGAGTTGAAGAATGGTTCAATAGTTATAGTTTTCCTTAGTTATGATAAAAGATAAAATAGATTTAAATATTGTAACTGTAATACTTACTTGATAACTGTTTTGTTATATGTAATTTTGCTATGTTAAAGTTAAAGCCTTTCTTTTTTGTTTAAACAGAAAAAGGGGAAATGATGGAGGAGAGTTATCTGTCTATGTTTCTTTCATTGGTTAATTAATAAAGAAAACTGCCTTGGCCCTTTAAGAACAGAAAATTAGGTAGGTGGAGTAGACAGAACAGAATTGTGGGAACAAGGAAGTAGAGTTGGGGAGACGCTTCAGGCATTCGCCATAGTGAGTCTCCATGCTGCTGCTCTCCGAGATGGACACAGGTTAAGATCTCTCCTGGTAAGCCACAACTCGTGGTGCTACCCAGATTACTAAATATGGGTTAAAACAAGATGTGAGAATCAGCCAATAAGAGGCTACAGATAATGGGCCAGGCAGTGTTTTAAAAGAATACAGTTTCCGTGTAATTATTTCGGGTGTAAAGCTAGCCAGCGGCGGGTGGCGGGACGCAGCCCCGCCGATTCACACTACACTGGTGTGGTGGTACCTGTCTGTAATCACAGCACTTAGGGGTTCACAGCCAACCTGGGCCATGTAGTGAGACCCTTTCTATAAAAAAACAGATAAACTAAGCTTTAAAAACAGAGTAGGCAAATGTGTAGTTGTTGTGAATGCTTTCAAAGAGATTTCCAAAGTAATTGGGCACTAGCTTTTGCTTAAATGCTTCCTTACTCCTGCATCAGCTCCTATATTTTGTCCCTTCTGCTTCCACCTACACCACCATGTGACTGAACTAGAAGTTTGCTTATCACCTGTCAGCTTACAGTTTGGTTGAATGTGCATACACACATTGAACTTGAAAACATTCAATATTCCAAATTTTCTATAATAAAAGTCTTCCTAGGAATTTTGTCCTATTTCTAGGGCCAATTTTGTCTTCAAAGGTAGCTATTTATGATGTCCCCAAGAATGGCTCTTTGATCACTCTCTTTTGTGCCTGTCTGACCAGACCCAGGGTCTACTGAGCTCTACTGAATCTAGTTTATTCTGTGTTCCCCAATCTTTGACTCTTTCTCCATGCCTGGGTTGCACGGTCTCCTCTTGAACTGAACTCACCAGGCACTGGGTGTTACTGTGATCCCATCATTTGTCTCTCTTCACGCAGTACCCAGACCCTAAAGATTTGTACACTACAAGGCTGTAGCAGTCAGCTTAGGTAGTTTCTTCAGGTGAGGAAGATTCTTGAGCTCTAAGTAGCAGCATCTTTGACAAGTTTGACAAGTGAGCCTTCTGGCTCTCACCAATATTCCAACATTTCTACATATTTCCTGGGCATAGTCATTTGTCATAGTCATCTGCTTACGTCCACCAGGGGAAGTGTTTGGGGAAAGCAGAGTTCTCACCATCCCGCACTTCCATCTTTCCTAGCTCCTGCTGTCTGTGCTTCAGCAACACTCAGCAAGACTCTCCAAGTTCCTATACTTTCCCATATATTGAGGGTTTATGAGGTTGGGACTTGCTCCAATATATTCTTGAGATATGATTACAATGAGTTTTGTTCATTGAATTTTAAAAATGAATGAGCTAATAAAGTGCCTAGTTTATTACAGTTTAGTATAAATTAAGCAACCGTGTGACTTTTACTGTTAAAATTATCAGTATATCA
The DNA here is from genome assembly GCF_903992535.2 of Arvicola amphibius. Classification (NCBI taxonomy): domain Eukaryota; kingdom Metazoa; phylum Chordata; class Mammalia; order Rodentia; family Cricetidae; genus Arvicola; species Arvicola amphibius. Next base: position 33,644,369 of record NC_052051.1, read on the forward strand.
GTTTTGTTTCTATGTGTAATTCAATTTAGCACTATTGGTCATTTTTTTATGTGTTGGATGTGTTATGTGCATATGGTGTTGGTGCATACATGTATGTGCATGAATGTAGTTTCCTTTTTTTTTTTATTAACAAGGCCTTTCAGTGGATTGGGGTTCTTTGATTTGGTTAGACTGGCAGGTCAGTGGGCTCCAGAGATCTCCCCAGAGCTCTGATTACAGTGAGATGTTTACTCATGGTTGGGCAATGGATACTTTGCCAAAGACTGAACCATCTCTCCAGCTTCTTCTTGGCCTTTTTTTCTTTATGTGAGAAATATTGCAAGTAAGTTAGGACTCTAGATATGACAAAAATCACAGAATTTATTCTTTAAGGGAGTGGTTACCTCAGAGGAATTGGAAACCATCAAGTCAAGGATTTTATCAATATTTTCATATTTTATGCCAACATTCTCAGAAACAGAACTCAAGAAAAGGATTTGAAAACATGTTGTTTAGGGTATCAGTTGATGCTGGGGCCTTGTCCTCATATCTATCTGGGTAGATGACAGCAAGGATATGAATCATGTTTCTGCCCTTACCTCCTGCCTCTTTTGCATGATCTCAGTTCCTCTTTCTCACTCCTCCACAAATCACTGTGCAAACTCCCCTTGGGTTGCTTTCCTAGGGCATCCAACCTGAGTAGGAAGAAGTACAGGGACCGACGAACGCCGAAACGAAGCAGAAAGCATGTCTGGATAGGCCATAGTATTAATGGTGCACATGAGCCACTGGATACAAGCAAGCCCTCTAGGGTGGCGTTACCAAATTTTACAACTAAAATTATCAGATGTCTTGTTAAAGTTTAATTTTCCTGCTGAACAACCTGAAATGTTTTTGTATGAGAGTGTTCCAGGCAATATTTAGAGTAGACTTATAAAGAAAAATCACTTGCTGTTTATCTGAAGATAAAATATAAAAACCTGGGCTCTGTTTATCTAGCAGCTCATCTATGCAGATCTTTAGGAGGACAGGTACTCTCGAGAGTGCTTCCTAGAGGTCCTCCCTAGAGGATATGGACTTATGGTACTTAATGGTCCCCTCTCATTCATCATCATCCGCTGACTCTCAGTGGTGTGAAGTTGGAAGTTCCCATGTCAGTCCAACAATAGGAGGAAAGGAGGTCGGGAGACAACACAGTGACCCTCAAAGGACATTTTCCGTGGGAGAGGATAGGCAAGTGCAGTAGGAACTAGGCAGGCTGCTGAGAGAGTCAGCCACACACCAACGCTAAAATCCGAGCTTGTCTGAATTCTTGAGAGCAAAGTTAGATGAAAAAGCATCTTGTCTCTTCTGATTTCTCTGGATGAGTCCAGATTATTACCGCAAGTTGTGACAAGGAGAGCTGGACTGAAAGGAGCTGACCTTTCTATTAAATTATGGTGGACTGAAAAGTATTTGCTATTTTTTTTTTACTGTTTCAGAAATGACATAAGAAAACAACAATTTTCTGACCTGTCATTTTTGCTAGAAATAGTCACACAATTGCAAGGAAGTGTCTGGATAGTTCTAAAATTCTTTCTGAAACCAAGGAACAAGTTTCCCCTTTGTTTAAATTAGAATAATGAAGCCAAATAATTATCTTTTCATCATCAAGTCCAATTAGATTTTCAGAACTCTCTTTAACCAATAAGTGTTAATACTATGGGTATGTATTTTTATCATCTGTTCACTGAGTTTCTATGTGCCACCTGCTCAGATATGTGAGGATGCATATTTCATCTGTTTTGATCACTCTTGGGAAGGGTTTAGTCCATAATCAAATATGGTGGAGCTACACACATAATTTCCGAGCTGCTCCACCACTTACTTCACAAATGTTTATACTTTCCTGGTCTGTAGGGCCATGGCCCCACTTGGGAATTGTGCAACTCATTTAGACACTGGCGAGAAATTATTTCTTCCTTTCTGGCTTCTCTTGACTGAAATTCTAGTTTTAAATTGTGGGGGATAAGGTCTTGTGATCTATTCAATTGTTCTGAGGAAAGGGCAAAAGATATTGATAAAATATAATGTCTTTTTGCAAAAGTATACAAGTCAGGAGTTGTGTTCCAAAGATTCTTCTCTTGCCTTTTTCTTCTTCCTTAAAAGGTAATTGCTCCATTTAATTATTTTTAAAGGCAAGTTATGGGGCATATTCCAGTCAATAGACCACAGCCTGCCCAAACTAGTCTCATTCAAATTGTGCCATTTGTGACAGTAGCCTTGGTGGCCTTGTACATATTCTCTCAAGGAAACCCAATGAAGTTTGTTGGGGCTGAAACATAGCCATGCTCTATTTACCAAATGTTGTGCTCTGAACGAGGGCTATTTTTCTCTCAGAAGATGAAGCATCACTTTAAAATAAATACAAAGTTAGCTGGTGCATGAAAGTAACCTTAGCAATAGCCTTCAAATGTTTTGGTGTTTTCTGACTTTAGAAACCAAGTCATTTAGACATCTCTGGTAAGCTTTTCACTATTTCTAATACTTACACGATGCTCCACCAATATGGCAATTTTTGTATAGCGTACAGGTTTCCTGCTCACAGTTGAGGTAAGTAGAAGGTCTCTATTCTTTTGGTGAGAAATTTTCGAGGTCATGGACGGCCTGCTCGTCACTGTAGATGCCCTGACCTGCTCTCTGAGCTGGTATGACTGAGCTATGCATTTAAAAACATAATTCAGTCATGGCTGGAAGAGTATCTCAGTGGTGGAATGCTTGCCCTGCATGATAGAAGCAAACAGTCCAATTTCCAGTATTACAAAATAAATCAACAAATTAATTAATTAATTTAGATTGTTTAAGAAACTGAGTAGGCTGGCACATTTTTTGTAATCCCAGGATTTAGGTGGAAGCAGGAGGATTAGAAGTCAAGGTAAGCCTTAGATACATAGCAAATTTGAGGTTAGCTTGGGCTACATGAGGTCCTATTTTGATGTGGGATGTCTTTCTGTATATGTGTTGCTTTTACTGGTTGATGAATAAAGTTTTGGGGCCAGTGGCTTAGCAGAGTAAAACCAGGTGGCAAATCAGAACAGATATCTATCTATCTATCTATCTATCTATCTATCTATCTATCTATCTATCTATATATATATATATATATATAGAGAGAGAGAGAGAGAGAGAGAGAGTGTGTAGTTAAGAGTCAGAGAGATAGAGAGATGCCATGTAGCTGCCCAAGGAGACAGATGCTAGATGGAACCTTACTGGTATGCCACAACGTCATGGCAATATACAGATTAAGAGAAATGGGTTAATTAAAGATGTATGAGTTAGCAAGGAATATGATTAAGTTAATGACCAAATAGTATTATAATTAATATAGTTTCTGTGAGATTATTTGGGTCTGGGTGGTCAGGAACAAACAGTCTTCCTTTACACTATCTCAATAAATACTTTTAATTCATTAAAATATATAACTGTAAAGCAAATTTAAAACTTTAGGCTTTCGAATGTTAAGTTTTATGAACCTGTAGTATATACTCACATACACATACACACACATATATAAATAATCTAATATACTAAAATATAAAACTGCATAAAGATTCTTGGATTTCTGAATGGTCTCACATGATGACATGAAACTTTCTCACATGATCTCATTTACGTGTTTTCTTTTTTGTTTTGTAGTTTGAATTTTGTTTCTTAAATACAGGGTCTCATTCTGTAGCCCAGGATAGCTTGAAACTTCCTATATAGGTTAGCTGAATCCTAAATAGGCATACTCTTCCTGTCTCAATCTCCCAAGTGCTAACCCTATAGGAATGAGCACGGGTATGTCCCCACAACCTCACTGAATATACTCTGGACTACAATGTCAGTGCCTCCACTCTTCAGTCCGGCAATCTGGGTCTATAGGGTCTGTGCTAATTAACATGGCCATCAGAACACTGAAAAGAACAAATCAGAGTCAGAACTGGAACATTCAAATAGCACGCACTTTGAAGATTTGGTGCCAAAAATAAAAAAGAATATAAATTAGCTAAATATTATTTTAAGTTTTATTACATTAAAATTGAATGAGTTTAGAAGAGGTTAATTACTTTTGATGTCTTTTATTCTTCTCTCACATATTAAATCCCGACTGCTCTTTCACCTCCCTCCCCTCCTCTCAGACCCTGCCTCCCACTTCTCTTGTCCCCAGATTCACGCCACCCATCTGCCTGCCCTCAGAAAAGAGCAGACCTCCCAGGGACATTCACCAAATAGCATAACAAGCTACCATAAGACCAGTAGGCTAATTATTTTTTTTTAAAAAATTAACTCCTTTCGGTTTTTAATACATTTAAATACATCTACTACAAAATTTAAAACTATTTCTATGACTGACATATTTTCTGTTGAAAAATCCTTTCCTAAAGCAATCAATAGCCAGGAAGTAGTGGTGTACACCTTTAATCCCAGCACTTCAGGGGCAGAGGCAGGCCGATCTCAGTGAGTCAAGCTTGGACTACAAAGGTAGTTCCAGGACAGGCTCCAAAGCTACCCAGAGAAACGCTGTCTCAAACAAACAAACAAACAAACAAACAAACAAACAAATGAAGTCAGTGCTGGCCAATCCCAATATAAATCTCTGGCTTATGCATTAGGTTTTATTTCATAATTATAATTAGGATTAGATAGATTGATAAATTCTTTTAAATAAGGTTATGTGAATTTTCCTGACCTCTAGAGTATACAAAACTTACCTTAGAGAAATATTTCTCTACCAATTGAAATTTGGGACTAATTAAGATTGTGAAGCAACTTGCTTTACTGAGGAGTAAAGTCAACTTCCAAAGGCTGAAAATGAACCAAAAAGAATGTTGTGGGTCAGAAAGAGGATCTTGCAGAAGTTTCTATTCCTCTATTGATCTGGGAACTGGCCCTAATACACTTGCAAGACGGCCCGTAGAGGCCAGTGACATCAGTCTAGAAACTGTCACCATCAGGAGAGGAGTTCTTTGCAAATTTATTTCCTTAGCTTAGAGGTGTTTTCTGACTGTACATTGAAAAAGTCAAGAGGTTTAATATTGATTCTATTTGAATGAAATGAATTTTTCTGCTCTGCCCATTGACCTCCTCTGTCAACTACTATTTTTCTTTTTTCTTTCTTTTTTTGTTTTTTGTTTTTTTGGTTTTTTTGTTGTTGTTTTGTTTTGTTTTGTTGTTTTGTTTTTCGAGATAGCATTTCTCTGGAGCTTTGGAGCCTTTCCTGGAACTAGCACTTGTAGACTAGGCTGGCCTCGAACTCACAGAGATCTGCCTGCCTCTGCCTCCCGAGTGCTGGAATTAAAGGCACTACCACCGCTCAGCTCTCAGCTACTATTTTAAAAATCTGAACAATCAAAGAAATATCTACTGACACCAAGGAGAAGATAGTGTTACTCTCCCCACAACATTACTATGTGGTTTAAATAAGACATTTGTGAAGTAACTCATGAAATGTGTGTGCGTGTGTGCGTGTGCATGTGTGTGTGCTCACGTGCTACCATTAGTTGCAAAACAAGTGACTCCAAAGTTGAGTAGCTTAAAAAAAAATTACTTTTTCCTAAGAGTCTGTCATTGGCTCCGTGGTGCTTCTCGTCTCTCATGGGTTTGCTTGGGCAGATGCGCTGTGCTTCAGGGTCGACCGCAGCCCTCTCCATGAAGTCTTTCATTATCACAACAGATCACTTGGGCTTTCTCATATGATATTGCAACATCTCCAGGGAGAAGGGCCTGAAGCATCTATAAGCATCTGTCAAGCCTCTACCAGTCACATTTCCTGATACCCCATTAGTAAAAACAAACTAAATGGCCAAGTATAGAACCAACATGAGCCATGCCTATACCCAAGGGCATATTCCATTGAGGGTATTGATCACAGTAATCTATTACGCAGGCTACCATTTATCCAGCCGTCACTATCTACAGATGCTGGGATAAGGACCATTATCTACTAGGTCATTTAGTTTTCTGACAAGTAGAATGCAATAGGTTTCTTTATCTGTATTTTACAGATAAAAAACTGAGGCCCAGCAAGGCTGAACATCTTGTCCACGCTCTCACTACACACGAACAGCAAAGCTGAGAAACACTGAGGCTCCAGGAGCCTCACTAAATATTGAAGAATCATAAGGGGATGGAAAGTAGGGAATATTCCACTATTTCTTGTATACTGAGCTACCCTCACAAACAACTTACAGCCAGCAACTTAAAGAAAGACGAACTAAAGGAAGCAGTTACCAGAGCTTGAAGCAATTGCGCAAGCTTTGCTTTTCCTGGCCTGTGTGTTAGCATGAGAGACCAATAAGTTAGATGTCAGGCAGTCTGGAGCAACACATTTCCAAATGCATTACTCTATGTCTAAGGTTGTTGGGAGCTGATAAGGAATATGAATCCCACTGAGATTTTAGTAATATTCGGCTTTCCCTTTTGCCCAATTTCATGTTTATTTCTAAACCCCACACAAGAAGCAGCAAAGATATTAGACAAATCACATATTCCAAACAGCAGATAAAGTCAATGAAAGCATTGCAGATGTGCCCCAGCAGAACGGAGAGCTGTTATCTTTCTCTGAAAATGGGACATGGCTTGGAAAGTGAGCATCTCCATAGAAAAGCTAGAAACCCTCTGCTTAGATAAAAATCTCATTAATATTTCTTTTTGTAAGCAGAGAGGCAAAGAAAAGATTTGTTGAGATGGAGACGGTAGAAGCAGATAGCAGCAGTCCCTGGCTGCTGCCTTCACACAGTAGAGGGAGGAAATAAAGGTTACAGGAATGAGGATTGTTAATATTCACAGCAGCATCTGGTGCTGCGTTGCCAGGAGACAGTAATGAGAATGGAGCATCTTCCAGGTCTAATGGCACTGCGGCTGCCACATCAATCCTGCCGTCCCCAAGAATAAGATCTCTATCATTTGCAAACAGAATAGCGTCGGTGGCTTGGCTGTCATTTTGGAAGGTCACTAAAAGATATGCAGATGAGTTGCTCATATTTCTTGAGCTGACACCCTCCAGGCTCCCTGAGCAGCTTTGTATTTCTTAGGACACCAACTGACAAACCAGCTTCTAAAGAGGTAGAAGTACAGGTTCTTCATGCTCGGGATCCCCAGCCAACTTTGGGCTTCTTGGATGGCATCTACCTGTAAGTCTGATAGGTGTGTTTCTTTAGTCCTAACAACCGTTAACTCATAACTTGTGTGAATCTTGTAAGTTTTTCCACCATAAACACTGGGTGTGAAGCAGCTTATAACAGTAGTCATGCCCTTTATGCAAATTAATTTGGGTTCTCTCTGAAACAATCTCCCAGACCAGGAGATTCAACCTGAGCTATTTGTTGTTTCTCATTAGCTGATAGTATTCTTTAACTAGGAAAGATGTCTTCACTAGTGAGCCAAGAATTGTCTCTTCAATTACACGTAGTCACATAGCTCCTTTTCACAATCCTATCACAATTTTCCTTCTTTCTTAGGAACTGTTCTAAACATATTTTAATGCTAGGGTCATAACTTGATGTATTAAATCTTCACAAATTACTTTTTTCATATTAGTATGACGACAGCACAAAGAACAAAACTATGCAAAGTTGTTGCCCTCATGGAAGCATCAGCTGGGTATACTGAGCCAATAAACAAATACGCAAACTTGTGACATTTATTCCGACATTTGACAAATAGTTTATTGATGACCTATTCTAATTCAAGTACTCCTATAAGAATCAAAGTTGCAACGTGGACTGAGACCAAACGAGCCTTGCCTTCCTAGAGATTACTACTTCGTAAGAGACAATGAGACCTTAAAAATGGAAATAAAGCATTGCTGGAAATAGGAGAAAATGGTTGAAGATCAGCTGAATGAATTTATCGAATGGTCAGAAGCTCCCACTCCCGTCCCCAAAGGAGATCATATAGAGGACAGACATAAAGATGTCAGTCTGGCAGTGGCACATAGAGCTCAGTCACATTGCTCCCAAGAAATAATGGAGCACCTCTTCTAAAGCTCATTTTCAGGGACATCAGCTGATATGTGTGCATGGTGGCTGGAAATCAGAGAGAGCTGCACCCTGAAAACTAGCAAATGTTGTGAATCAGGACTTTATCTCTGGAGAGTCAATGTTATTAAACATTTTCCAACACTCAAGTTTGTGCAGATACCAAGAAAAGGATTCTTCTTGGAAGAAAGAATATCCATATAAAGGTTGTGTGTTGTAAGATCGCTGTGTTTGTTGAGAATGGTCAGCATTCACACAATAGTGGTTTTTAAAAGTGTAAACCCCAGATCAGTAGTATCAGCACACATGGAAAACTGTTGGAGCAGGAAGTTCTTGGCCTTGGCTCAAATCTGTCTATAAAGCCCTCTGGGTGGTGCTGATGGAGACTTTACTGGTGTGGACAAAGCACAACCACCAGGTAGTGGCAGGAACAAGGTTGGAAAAGCAACCAGCTGACCAGGAAGGGCCCTGTAGGGTTCAATGATTTATGAAGGTTACTTATGTGTGTTAACTTGGCTAGGCTCTGGTCCTCAATACTCAGTCGAGCATGTTTCTGTGAAGGTGGATGAGATAAATCTGGAAAGCAGACTGTCCTCACACCATGGATGGACCTCATCTAATTAGCTGAGATCAGCTGAAAGATTGATTTGATGTTAAAAAGAAGAAATTGAGCCAGCAGACAGACTTCAAGTTCAGTTACTGTGTCAGCTCTTCCCTGGGACTCTAAGCTGACAGCTTGGCCCCACAGGTTTTAAACTCATCAGTCTCTTTAATCATGTGAGCCAAAACCTCAACATAACTTCTTATGTGTGGGTATTTCACTCACACACGTTCACAAACACACGCATCCTATTGGTTCTGTCCTGGGGCTAGGCTGTGATGGAAGCCTTTGCTGAGCAGAGTAGGAAGAAAAGCTGTGTGGAGGAGGTTGAAACAGAGGCACACCATGAACTGCCATGCTTTCAAAGGCCCCTCCCCACCTGAGGTCCATTGGCCCATAGATCAAATGCAACCTTCAGCTCAAGGGCTACAACTAGCTTTTGATTTTTTAAAATAGGTACATGTACCCACAAATGCAAAGAATAACAGAGACCATGTGTGAAGTCTGAATCACAGAAATATCTGCTGACATATACATTTGCTGACATGGCATCACCTGTGTGCTAGCTAGTTAGTCTTCCAAGCAATGTGCAACCTGAACTTATTCATAGAGAACATTCCAAAATGAGGGAAATTATGCAGCATTGCTAGTCAGTCTTCGACAGCAGTGTCAAGGCCATAAAAATCAAAGATTGGTTCATGATTGTGGTTTAAGATAGATCTAAAATAAAACATGTGACCCTTAATTGGAACCTGGACCAGGAATAGAACATTAGTGGAACAGGTGAGGATATTGGCATATGCTTTGAGGCTATTTTGCAATATCGTGCCAACAGTAATTTGTTTACACTAGTTCTTCATTGGTGGTATGGTAAGGTATTGATATTTGGAGAAGATGCAGAAGGGATGCATAGGAATTCCTGGCACTGATTTTGCCATGCTTTCTATACAAAGTTCAAAGATAACCAAATCTCCGAAACCAAAAAACTACCAGCTACTCTTTGGACACCTTATTATAGACTGAAAACATTTTGCTGTCTTGGATTTGAGTGGAAATAATATAGAGAGTGCACCATAGATTTGTTGGTATTAAGTATGACATTGGAACTGATATAAGTTGCTTACTGCATTATATTTCTCTACTAGTTGTGAGTTCTCCAGCTCAAATGAACTTTTAAAAGGCAATCTATTATCTCACATAGCAGAAAAGTCAGATGTCTCAATGACTAAATTCATGGCTCAAATAACACCCTGACTCCTCTTCCTCTTTCCTTGTGACAGATTTCTCTTTCCTTTACAATGACGTAATTCTCAGACTGGCCACTGTCTTTTTAGGCTTACAGACTTTTTATATATAACAATGGGAAAAAGCTTTCTTTTTCCAAATGGTCTAAAACAGCAGAATAAAATGTTTAAGCTTGTTGCAGGTGCCATGTTCACAACTCTTTTGAAGATTCATAGCAGCTTAGTTTTTCCAGGATAGGACTTCCTATAGCTAAAGACAAGATGCGTCAGACCGTATTCAACTGGAACACAACAAAATATGGCCAGAGGTATTTTTTCCTAAAAAGAAAGGGTCTTTTCTGGGCGGAGAGATACATTTGGATAAAATTAACCAAAGCCCATATTGTAATGTAGTCAGGACAAATATTTTAGTGTTTATGGAACAATTCGGTTGACTTTCTTACATTTATAATGGTGAATAAATGACAAAGTGGTTATTCTAATCATTGCCTCCTTATTCTTTCTGGTTCCCCACCGCTAGTTTTGTAGGTCTTTCCTTGGATGACTCTATGGCAAGTTCTATAAAGAGAGACTTGTGTAGTCAGAGTTGAGAAATTAAGACACACTTTCATCACCAGCCCAATTCTCCCTGGAATGTTTAGAAAAACAAATACTCAAGTGTTTTGGATTTTAAGTATCGAAATCTTGACATTTAACCCTTCTTTCTTCTATACATCCTTTCCCCAACTTGCTGCAAGTGAGGCTATGATTCCTTCTCCTCGTCCTCCATCTGTTATCCTGACATTCAATTACCACCAAAGGGGAAAGGGGAACCAAATTGATGTCTTCCAGGAAGCCAGAGCTCTATGGATCTCCCTGAGTCCTCATGCATTCATCAATCTTTGTGTCTTCAGAGCCCAGGGGGAAGGAAGGCTGGGGGATGGCTAGCCTGCAGCTGGGGCAGTGGGGTTACAGGGAGGATACAGGGGGAGAAAAGTTTAAACTATTCCATGTATAGCTTCCTCTGTTTGACGTGTATCAACTCACAAAGTCCTGCCCCAGAGTCAGCCAGGATCAAACAACAAAGGAAGGGCAGGGAGGGCAGAGAGGTAAGTTCATCAGACTTCCATCCTTGGTGTGAAAAATAGGAGCTCATGGTCCAATCCTCATCTGAGAACATAAGAGATAATGCTAGTTTGTTTTCCAGTCCTAATCACAGGTGAGACAGAAACAAACAACCCATCCAGACTAGTCTACATGTGAGAAAAAGGCCAGCTCATAAATCTGATGTGAAGTATCTTTTTAGTGTTTAAAGTTCTAGGGTTCCCCACCCATGGAAGGTCTTCTTCAGGATAAATATAGTTGGGAAGACCAAAATAATCATTAAAGGACCACTCTTAGGTGTTTCAGAAAGACACAGTAAGAAGGATGGTCTTGTATGATCGTCTGCCCTGTCTATGGCAGATAGACTCTGCCACAGAAGGTCTTTCAGTGATGAAAATGGGTCACAGAAGGTGGCTTCACAAAGGATATCTACTCTCTCATTCATAATTTCTGTTGTCACCCACAAGTATTTCCTACTCATGCTCTCTGAGAACACAATTTGTCTCAAATATTATTAGGTCAATGTTTTCTTGATGACAATCTAGCACTGTCTTCAGCCCTTCATGTAAGAAGCAGCACAGACTCCACATTTGAAACATCAACTTTATTTCCTGCTGCTTTTGCTGAATGTGTCACCAGATTTGGGGGATGACCTTACATGGGATCCCACATGTCTCTAGGCACTGGATTTTTAGATCTATTGTTTTGGTTCTTTTCAGCATTTATCAGTTGCAAGATTGTGTATGCAGGTCAGATGATTCCCCTTTTCAAGACCAAAAGAGCATTAAAGATTGAAAGTTGACATCATCCCTGATAGTGCGTGAGGAGCCTGGGAGGAATTGTTTGTGCAAGCTTCTGACTTAAGGAGATACCCTGTGGGTGAATGGGCTCAGTTCTTTCCAATGAACAGTTACTGGTTTGCAAATAACGCATGTAACTGAGGGATGATGTGATCAACACAGCGTGATCAACCTGGAGATTTGAAGATTCAACTTTGTGGAGCTCCTATTTAATGGAGTCACTGAATGAAATATCCCTAGTACCATTCCTCAGAAACACTCCTTAAGAGAGATCCCTCTTTCACCGTCCAGTCCTTTTGAGCTGACATTTCTGAACCTTGTGGTTGGAGTCCTTCTCAATGGATATGTATGAATAATAAATGTGTCTACCCCTACAGTCAGTTATTCTGTACCTATAGATTACTGTGGACAAATCTCTTAACTCCTCTCGACCCTTATTTCATCTTCAAAATTTATACAACCTTCACTTTTAACCATGACATTTTGTTCTTATTTGTTCCCCATAGTTTATAATGAATATATATTGCCAATACATCTATCTCGCACTTTGGTTCTTATATTCTCAGATCAAGGTGGGTGAAGTCTTTCCCTTTTCTCCTTAATTATGAGGTCTGAATCAGATTTTCTGTGTGTCAGCCTATTGAATAATTAGTTCATTTTGAATCCCACAAGGTCCTTGAAATTGAAGATCAAGAATGTGTCAATTCTAATTACGTCACATTGGCATAAGGGTTATTTTGAGTGAATGGCAATTGAGAAACAACAGTGAGAGGAAAAGTACCTTGTCTTCCCCTTATCCACCTGTACACGAGGCACACGCTTCTTTTCGAGTGCTCCTCATACCACAGAGCCCGGCCTTTTCCACCCGAGATGAGTGCTCCCACCTGGATGCGCACAGAGCTTCCTAAAACACTTGTTTCCTGTGAATCTTCTCCAGAGATTCCTACTCGGCCGTCCCACTATTTCTCAGCCCAGAAGCCGACAGACCTTTTCTTTGTTAAGTTTTCTCTCCATGGTTTGTTTTCCTTTGTTGAAATGGTGAATTTCCAGGTGGAACGGCTACTTTGGGGTTTCACTTCTTTCCTGTGAGACTCTGGTACTTGTGAAAACATCAATAAGAGTTGTCCACTTTCACTTAGTATTATAGCAGCTTCTTGTATCATCTTCTCTGGCTCACAGCTTCAGGTACTTAACCACAAAGTAGAGGGCAAAATCTTTTGCCTGCACAACAAACCCGCACAGGTCCTCAGTTCCCATTTTAGTGAAATCAAGGACTGCTGATTCGATGCACCTTTCTCTTCACCCATCCCAAGCGTTTTGAAAATCACATTGGGGTTACTGTTCTATAATAATGTCAATTCGATGCGGTCATAAAACTACATACTTGTATTTGCGCACATTCAAACAGAGGATAAAGTTGTGGCTCACACTCCATGACCTCTTCCAGCTCAGGGCATTGGAGAACACAGTGTCAGCCACTCAGCTTTTCATTCCTAACTCAGTTTGTTCCTGTCGGAATAATATGCTTCCTTTAGGAAGTAAAAACCAGCCCAGAATATTCAACTAGGTCCCAATTGAAGATATGGGACCAGAAGAATCGCTACTAAAAGGTGAAGAATATATCCAAGCACAAGAGATGAAACTGTCACTCTCTAGCCCACATTCCTCTTCACAAACAGGAGAGGAAGCACACACCAGCAAATATATGCATAAAATCACACACGTGCATGCACACACACTCCCTGTCACGCCTAATGGAGGAATGAAGATTTATGGGGTTTTATTTTTTATTTTTTCTGTTATTGTTGTTGCTTTGGGTTTTTTGTCTGTTTGGTTTTTGTTTTGTTTTGGTTTTGAGACAGGGTTTCTCTGTGTAACAGTTCTGGCTATCCTGGAATACACTTTGTAGACCAGGCTGGCCTCCAGCTCACTGAAATTCACCTGTGTCTGCCTCCAATGTGCTGGGATTTAAGGCAGGCACCACCACTGCCAGGTATTTGTGGTTCTTAAGGCTGTAACCACTTCCCCAAAGAGTGGCATGAAAATCTAGCTGTTTTAAAACATATTTCTCTCACAACCATACAGGTGAACATTTACTTCTCACCTAAGGAGAAAAAAGTTCTATTTACAGATCTAAAGTAGAATAACAAATGCTTGAAAAATCATTAATAGTTTCAAAATTTATGAGTTTTTTTTTTTAGAGCCTGTCCTGGAACTAGCTCTTGTAGACCAGGCTGGCCTTGAGCAGATTTATGAGTTTAATATTAGATAATACACTGATATTTATATTTTTCATAAATTTCAGTTCCTATTTGAGGGGAGATACTGCTGGAAATTAAACTCTATAACTGACTTATACCCCTAACCACTTCTTTTTTTGTTTTTATTTTTTTTCATTTTGAGATAAATTTTCACTAAGTAGCTCAGGCTGGCCTTGAACTTCTTCTGTAACTCTTGTTGAAATGAATTTGCAGTCCTCTTGCCTCAGTTTCCCAAATAGCTGGTGCTATAGATACCAGGCCTTGCTTTCTATTTCTATATTTTTTCTTATTTAGAAATTGTAAATGCCATCAAATTGCATTTCCTGGACAACTATGTTTCAGCCGATTTGAGCCCTTGACATAACACAGTATAATATTAAAGCTCAAAAATATGTCACTAGAAAATGATGTACCGGGGTCGAGCTGATGAACTACTTGGGCCAGTTTGATGAGATGTCTGTACTTAGGTCAAAGTTCTGTGAATGTTCAATGAGGGAAAGAATGGAGAGTTTTCTGAGAAAATTGTTTACCAAGAGTCTGTGTGGGCAGAATATTTTTACCATCTCTGTTCCACAAGGAGATTTCCACACAAGCAAATGTTGACAAAGAGTTGTCATTGTTCCATCTATTTCAAATAATGTAGAGATCAATTTGCAAGGCCACTACAATAATTTTTGATACTTCATTCATGTAAGAAGATGACAGTGGGCATGTGTTACACATTCGTACAAGTCCCTCAACAACGGACGGTGGGAAATGCCATAAAACTATAACCTGGGCTGCTATTAGTTGTGCTTTTTTATAAACTAGAAATATAAAAATTATGTTAATGAAAGTATAGGAGAGTCTACTATTAGTCAGCCAGGACGTGCTTCTTAAATCCAACAAGAATGAAAGACCCCCCTCTAGAAACTACAGGGAAACACTGTCTCGAAAAACCAAAAAAAAAAAAAATGAAAGACCCCAGGACACAGTTGTGTAAGTGGGGATTTGGAAGGCAATCACAGGAAACTTCAAAGTGGGACGAGGGATACAGGAAGACAAGGAAACCAGGAAAGCTGTGGAACGCCAAGGAAAACAGAGTATGACATGGAAGACGTTTCAAGAGAAATATGTAAAATTAGAAATAGAGCTGTTTAGAAGGACTCTCAGGTCTCAGTCATGCGGAGAAAAAAGGAAGGCAGATGGGACGGGGAGAGTTTTGGATTACCGGACATAGCGACGAAAGTTTTGCCAAAGTCAATGTGGGAGTTTGTGAGCCAAAACCAACAGTCAGGGGATCTTTCTGTTTCAGGAAGTAGACCCATCTCTGGGTTCCAGCTGTGGTGGGGGAGCAGCCCTTTGTCCTGGGGTGGCTCCTGTGAGAGCCACCCCGTCTTAGTTCAGGTTTCTATTGCTGGCATAGAATGCCATGGCTGACCAACAAGAGAACAAACAGGCTCCATTGCAGCTCGCAAAAGTCAGGGCAGGAGCTCAAACAGGGCAGGAGGCTGGAGGCAGGAGCTGATGCAGAGACCGTGGAGGAGTGCTGCCTCCTGACCTGCTCTCATTGCCTGCTCACCCTGCTTTCTTATACCATCAAAGATCACTTGACTAGTGGTGGTAACACTATAGGGAGCAGGGCCCTCCCACATCAATCATTAGTCAAAGCAATACACCACAGACTTGACTACAGGTCAATCTTAACACAGACATTTTCTCAATTAGGAGTCCCTCTTCCTAGATAGATCGAGGCTTGCATTTTGTTGACAAAAAACATGCCAGGGAATACCCCATCCCATTATATAGGCTGTTCTTCAATGTTGTGTAGAATGAGAAAGACCAGAGGAATTGGGCGGATGGTTCAGGCACAAAGTTCTTTCTCTGTAAGTATGAGTACTTGAGTTCAATCCCCAGAACCCACATAAAAAAATAGGTATGGCGGAGCTCACTTGCAATCCCAGTCCTGGGAAGGCAGAGACAAATGTATACCTGGGACTTACTGGCCAACAAGTCTAGCCTAATGGGCAGATAACAGGTCACAAGAGTGTTCCTGTCTCAAAACAGACAAACAAACAAAGAACCAGATAGATAATACTCGAGGAACACCACCTAAGGTTGATGTCTAGTTTTTTTTTTTTTTTTTTTTTTTTTTTTTTTTTCGAGACAGGGTTTCCCTGTAGTTTCTAGAGCCTGTCCTGGAACTAGCTCTTGTAGACCAGGCTGGCCTCGAACTCAGAGATCCGCCTGCCTCTGCCTCCCTGATGTCTAGTTTTTACATGCATTTGCATGCACATGAAAACACACCACACACACACACACACACACACACACACACACACACACACTGCACATGGACCAATAATAACTCCTATTCTTTCAACAATAGAAAAACAATTGTTGGCATTGGCTCATAGTTTTAAAGGTGTCAGGCAGTCTCTCTTGGCAGGAAGGATATATCAGACCAGAGCAGCTCATATCACGGCAGCTAGGAAGAAGAGCACAGGGATACAGGGACAAACCGGGGCAGGTGTAGGTCCCAATGACATGCTCCCAATGGTCACTTCCTTTTAACTAGGTTCCACTTCCTGCCTTTCATCACCCTCCAATAATGCCATAATACTGTGAATTCATCAGTGGCTAATCCATCTGTAGATAAGACCCTTCATTGCCTGGGCATCTCTGCAAATGCCATCACAGACACACTCAGAGGTGTGCTCCACCTATCTGCTAGGCATTTCTCAAGTCAAGTTGACAGTTACATTTAGCCGTCATACTAACTAATCATTGACCTCATTTTATGTTTGCAGAAAATGTCCTTATAATCCTATAGAGCTTAGATCTGGGCACGGGTTTACTCACCCTTAATCAGAAAGAAGTTCAGTGAGGAGGGTTGAAAGCAAGGATGTCACCCATTCTCAGTGCGGCTCCATGATTTCTCAGCAGTATCATGAGCTCCTGGGGCATTAACCATCACATTAAATTAGAAGTTCGTATGCAATATTAAAATCCAAATAGAAATGTTTTAGGTCACCCTCTGTTGCTTATTATTCATTTCATTATCGATTAATGAATTGAAATGATTCATTTCCATTAATGTACGTGAATAATTCAGAAGTGCTGTTTCAGGGTAGAACGTTCTAGTGTTTGCCCTTCCCTGTCCTTCTCCCAGCCCCTTTATTCAACAGTGGTGCCACTGCAGATGTGAGAAGTCACCTCTTTCAGATAGAAAGAAATCTACCATAGGGGCATAGATGATTGCAAACTCCCTGGAAGGAAAATAACCAAGCTCTC
The DNA here is from genome assembly GCF_903992535.2 of Arvicola amphibius. Classification (NCBI taxonomy): domain Eukaryota; kingdom Metazoa; phylum Chordata; class Mammalia; order Rodentia; family Cricetidae; genus Arvicola; species Arvicola amphibius. The sequence continues at coordinate 33,661,610 of NC_052051.1, forward strand.
AAACAAAACCCAGAATTAGTCTCCCAAAACAGCCACTTCCTCAGTCCCAGATGATGTGATTTGCAGGGAAAGGGACCTTGGCGGGTCAAGGGGCCAAAGAGTGGGTGAGAGCCCATGGTGGGTGAGAGACAGACACGCCATGCAGACAGATCTTACATGGGAGTTTCATTGAGAAGGGAGTGGGGTAAAGGGAAGGGAGAGAGAAAGAGAAAGGGGGGCAATGGCCTGCTTGCCTATTCAAAAGAACAGTGAAGGAGAGAGCAGGGATTGGCGGGGCTTGTCTCTTAAAGGGACCTTTTTGCAGCTGACATAGACTAAGTAGTGATACAGCAGCCATAGGACCATGGGCCAGAGGAATGACTGAGTTCATCCTTTCAGGAGACAGGCGAGCGTAATGCCTGAATCCTAACACCAGAAAGAAAGCCGCCGACCCCGCTGTCACGCCACAGAAGTTCACAGTGAACTGAGGTCAGCAAGTCACTGCCACGTTAGCTCTGGAGACTCATCACGCTAGCCTTAGAACTTCCTGATAGACGAATTTCTCATACTTCACTTTTCAAGAGCCTGGGACCTCTGTAGCCATAGATGTATGCAAGTCACAGCCTGCCACCAACACCCTACCCTGCCACAGTGCAAAGATCCTATGGGTCAAAATATGAATCTCTGTCTCTTGCTGTCTCACCCCAACTCCAAGGTGCAATGGACCCTGGTAAATATAGCCCTTCCCTTTGGTACCACTAGCAATGATACTGTAAAGAGGAGGAATGGCGGGGGGAGAAAGTCTATGGGAACATCGGCTCTATCTTCCAGCTGTTTGGAATCAAACGCAAGTCCTTGTACGTTGGAGGCAGGTGCTCTAACACTGATCTACAGTGTCAGGCTTCACCGTCTCTTCACACCCAAAGTTGTCTTCATTTGGAAAATGTATTTCACACTAACGTAGAAATTATTGATAACAGTCAAAGTGCTACTCTCGCCAAGTATATCTATATGAACGGAAAATAAAAGATGGCAGGACTTTTTATTAGGTTAAAAAAAATAGCAAGCTCCAGTAAGACATTTATTAAATTATGGCACACTGGAAAAAGTGTTTGCCTGAGTTTGTTCATGCGTGCTCTTAGCCATTTATGCACACACATAAATACAAATACCACATAGAGAGTAGTTCAAATGATAGTCCATCCATTAGCCAAAACTATCTCTTTGTGTAGGATAAAGGAGAGTGTGAGAGATTTTCAACTAATATTGATGTGTACTTTCGGAATGTTTTACACAGAGCCTTTATTGCTCTTTATAGCAACTTAATTTTAAATGTCTTCAAAGCATGCCATCTGGGAAGGAATGTGGCAAGTGCTCTAAGGGCTGTCACATGAAAAAAAAATTGTGACATTGTTTATGTATGGGTTATGCAGTCTACAGTATGTGACAGTTGTCAGTGATACAAAATTAAAACTTTAGGTGAAATGGAGAAAAGATAGAAAGGCCTTGAATGGATCTTAGAAGACATGTTAATCACACCTAAAAGATAAGCATCAGTCACTCCCTTAGGTAGGTGACTTCACTTCTAGGGGGCAGTTTTGCTCGTCTGTAGAATGGTTCTGATAATAGTACCTGCCTCAATGCTGTGGAGGGAATTAGACAAAAGAGTTTAGAATTTGCAATCTTGAAGAGCCATTGATCTTATGCATTGGAATAAACATGCTTACTCCTGGGTTCCTGGAACAAATAACCACCAGCAGAGCATTTTTTTTCATAGTTCAAAAAGCCAGAAGTCTGAAATCCGGGGCATTGTCTGAGCTGGTTCATTCTGGAGAGTGAGATGTATTCTAGACGTCTCTCCAGGCCTGGTGCTGCCCAGTAGCCCTCTGCATGACATTCGTTGGTGTGTAGAGGTTGTCACTCCAGTCTTCCTCTGTTGTCACTGTTCTCTACATTCTACTTATGTGCCCATAGCTCATGTTTTAATGGCATCACCACTGTGGGACAAATGTACCGCCTAGTCCATATGGCCTCAATAATTTCACCTGTAAAGTTCCTATATCCATGTGAGGTCACGTGTGAGGAGCAAGTGCATATGGATTCAGGAGGACTCTTCACCTGTTGCAGGAAGCAACATTATTCAGCCCCCAGGCTTCCAAACATGTAAAGGGCAAGAGCAGAGAGGAGAGGAGTTTTATGTCCCCAAGAGGCCATCAGGAATCAAAATCCATCACTGCCAGGGTTTGTAGACTTTGGCTAATTGCTTTTTAATAAAATAATAATAATAATAATAATAATAATAATAATAATAATAATAATAATAATAATAATTGAAGTGCCAAGTAAGGACAATTCACAGAACTCCTACAATTGAGTTCCAGCCCGTCACTTTGGCAACAGTATCGCTTCATGTAAGTGAAATGCAAACTCTTTTTCATTTAGTCGATAATAAACAAATATTATGACTCTCCCAACTCCTCTGTAAACCCTTTCCCCAGATTTCAGTCTGCCAGTAGGCCTCTGTGCTTCTTGAGGCAGCTTTCTGAATGTACCACTAGAGGGAGCAAAGGCTGCATATTTGAGGTCCACAATGCATGAGGGCATAGAGGAGGTTTGCTCGCACAGTAACTCCCAACATTGAGCTGCATGTTTGTGATTGCAGGGTAATTTCATCTTAATGTTGATGATGCAGCTCGCACTGCAGATCAAAGCCAGATAGCATAAATTACAAGCTGTGTTCCTATTAAAAGCATATTGTTTGATGGAGATGAGACTCTAGTCTATAACAATTCAAAGCTTTCTTTAATCACTGAAGTTCAAATGCTGCCTCTAAAATTGGACTTCGGCACAGTCAGGGCGGGCTCTGCATTATGTCTGGAATGGCTTGCTAAGATTAACTGTGCTGCAAGGGTTTGAGGAGATCGAAGATGTAAAGTAGAAAGTTTCTGTAGCCTGTGGGCTGCCCTCTCAGCTGGCAGATGTGAGCATCAAGTAGCTAAAAAGGGTGACTTCTCTCTCAAAAAGATAATAGCAACGGTCACTAACACATAGGCACTTGACATATTAGTTCGTTTGACTTAACTCTCAAAAAGATAATAGCAACAGTCACTAACACATAGGTACTTGACATATTAGTTCGTCCAGTTCATACAACAATCCTTCTAATGTGGGCATCCTGTCAGTGTCTCTACTTTACAGATAAAGAAACTAAAGCCCAGGATCACAAAGAGGTATCAAATCATTCCATGCCTTTTGAAATGACTGCACAAAGAAACTAACAAGGATGTCCAATGCAGAGATGGCTGAGGAGCAACTGAAGTTCTCACACACTGCTGGGGGGGATGGATGCACAGAGATGCAGCCCTTAGGAACGGTTTTATACCATTTCTTATAAGGTTAAAAACACACTTACCACCCAATACAGACTTCCCACCTCTAGGCAATTATCTAAGACAAACAAAAATATATGACCACATTAAAACATGATGTGAATGTTTATACTTGCTTTGTTTTTAGGCGCCTAAAGTAAGAAACAACTCAGATGTCTCTCGTTTGGTGAATGGAAAACCTACTGTACGTTCATGCAGTATTCCCTAAGAACAGAAAGTGAATAGATTTCCCAGATAAAAGCAGAGATGAATTGCACGTGAAATATACCAAAGGAAAAAGATGGTATATTCAAAATGCTACTTATATGAACAGAGAATTGATAAGATGTTATTAAGATGTAGGGGAGGAAGAAGCGACTAGAGTGGAGCTTTGCGGGGGGGGGTAATGATGTTATTCTAAGCCTTAATAATAGAGGTCACATGGCTATGTTCATCTGAGCTCAAAGACTCATGCACAAAAGAATGAATTTTATTATGTACAAATTAAAATTTTTGAACCAGCATAAACAGTAAGTTAGACTTCTAAGGCAAGCTGACTGACAGCATCTACAGTCTGTCTCCCATATCTGTAGCTTCAATCAGCTTCAAGAAAAACATGCATCTGAACATGGAAAGAATGTTTGTCATTCTTCCTCAAACAGTACAGCACAGCGACTATTTATACGATACATCACTGCATTAAGTATTAGAGTTGTTTTGAGTAACATGGGAGGATGAATGTGGATTATACTCAAATGCTATGCCATGTAATGTAAGTGACTTCAGTATCCATAGATTTAGACATCCAAAAAGGATCTTAGTATCAAGTTCCATGGATATTCAGGGATGATTTTTCTTCACTACGCTCAAGATATATAAATGTGGGGTGATTATTCAATATGCTCGTTGTCTCTAATAATGTCAGAACCAGTGTCCAGTGAGAAAAACCAGGGTCGAATAAGAAAGAGAACAAACTTACATAGATACTGAAGGAAAGCCAGTACTGAAGTAGGAACCCCAAAAATAGGTCCCATCTTAATGGCTGTGAAGACAAAAAAGAGGAAATCGGAGTTCCGATAGAACCTGGAAACTGGGATGAGCTCAGCAGACCTCTGAGAAAGATGATCACCTAGCTGGTGCTGGTCCCTCTGAGAAGACATTGAGAAAGGAGGAATAAGGAGAAGAAGACTAGAAAGAAGGAAGCCAACAGCCCGATTTAGCTGGTGGCACTATAAAAAAATGCTATTTCTGGAACTACACAGAGTAGCACTGCAGCAAACAGGGGTAATAAGATCTCTCCTTGCCTCCCATCCCTTCTAGACCTCCAATTCCTCTTGTGGTTTCCTGTTAGCAGGAATCTACATGGAAAAGCAACCATGGGTCTTTTAGGCTTTCACCTTAGAGAACAGAGTAGATACTGTCAGTGCCATGGTCTCCCTATGACACATCTCACAAAATGTCAGAAACTTAATCCCCAGTGTAACATTGATGAAGGCAAGAGCTTAAAGGGGTGATTAGGACATTAGGGTCCTGACTTTGCAAATAGGCTAATATAATTCTAACAGTATTATAAAAATAATGAGATCCTTATAAGGGATGCTTTTGGTCCCTCCTGTCTCTCGCTCTCCCACCAGTGTTACAACCATGCTATGG